>NC_082724.1:55791276-56092633 GCF_030144855.1 Hypanus sabinus | reverse complement strand
CTGCTAAGAATCCTGCCATTAACCTTGTAATCTGCCTTCAAATCTGACCTTCCAAAGTGAATCATTTCACACTTTTTCTCGATTGAACTCCATCTGCTGCTTCTCAGCCCAGCTGAGCATCCTATCAATGTCCCACTGTAAACTACGACAACCTTCAACACTATACACATCATCAACCTTTGTATCATCTGCAGACTTACTAACCCACCCTTCCCTTATCCAAGTTGTTTATAACATCATAAAGAGCAGGAGACCCAGAACAGATCCCTGAAGAACACCACTGATCACCGACCTCCAGGCAGAATACACCCCCACAGCCACACAAAATTATAAGACAAACTTATACCCTTTGCTACACATTCCAGAGAATATCACCCAGCATTATTGTCTTGTACGTGCTCTAGCCATTGCAGTTTGAGAGATTCAGGTAAGGTGTTCCTTATACAATTGAGAGAAAGACCAGAATCAGCTAGCACTGACATTTATTTTTTTCTGTTTAGTGATATAGTACAGAACAGGCCCTTCCAGTTCAATAATCCCAAAGAGCAACCCACCTACTTAGACCCAGCCTAATCACAGGACAATTTACAATGACAAATTAACCTATTAACCAGTACATCTTTGGAATGTGGGAGGGAACCAGAGCACTCATGGGAAGGATGTACTAACTTCTAAAGATGGCATTGGAATTGATATCTGATGCCCTGAGTTGTAATAGCATCACATTAACCACTATGCTACCATGGCGGAACACTACGATGTAGTGCTTTGAACGGTTGGTCACAAAACATAAGCAACTCTTGCCTGAGGAGTGACTTAGATTTGCTCTAGTTTGCCTACCAACACAAAAGGTCAACAGCAAATATCATTTCACTGGCTCTTCACTCAGCTCTGGAACATCTGTATAGTGAAGATGTGTACATTAGGATTCATTTAATTGACTACAGCTGCACATTCAATTATCTCAACTCTTCAAAATTAATCAATAAGCTCCAAGACTTGGACCTTGATAACTTTCTGTGCAACTGAATCCTCGATTTCCTCAGCTGCAGAACCCAGTCATTAGACTTGACAACAGCAATGTCCATCAGCACAGGTGCATCACAAGGTTGTGCGCTTACCTTGCTCTACTCGCTTTATAGGTTCTGGCATGCTAACAATTTGCAAATGTTACTCCACTCTTCAAGAATGGAGGGAGGCAGAAAAAAGGAAATTTGCCAGTTAATTTGACCTCAGTGGTTGGGAAGAAGTCGGAGTCCATTTTTGAAGCTGAGCTTTCAGGGTATTTGGAGGCACATGATAAAATAGGCCAAAGTTGGCATTGTTTCCTTCAGGGAAAATCTTACCAGACAAATCTGCTGGAATTTTTTGAAGAAATAGCAAGCAGGATAGACAAGAGAATTGGTGGATGTTCAAGAGGCAGCTTAACAAAATGAGAGCTCATGGTATTACAGGAAAGATACTAGCATGGATAGAGGATTGGCTGACTGACAGGAGGCAAATAGTGGGAATAAAGGAAGCTCTTCTGGTTAATTGTTGGTGACAACCTGTTCCTCCGTGGTCAGTGATGGGGGCACTTCTATTTATGTTATTTGCCAATGATTTGGACAATGGAATTGATAGCTTTATGGCCAAGTTTATGGCCGATATGAAGCTATATGGATGGGCAAGTAGTGTTGAGGAAGCAAGTTTACGTGGTTCTCAGCACTTTGCTTCTGTCCCGCTTGCTCACGTTTTTTCCGCTCAAAAAACTCAGTGGGTTTGTCTTTAAGTGCAGGTTGTTTGGACTTAAGGTGCTGAAGCAGTTTTGAGTGCTCCATTGCCTCATTAGACAGCCTCTGGACCTGAACTCCAGCCTCCCGCCTGCCCACCACCAGACACCTTGGCCAGATGTGGCTGGGGTGAGAGGACAAGGTCAGGTCTGGAGGTCCCCCTGCCAGGGCTGTGGCAGTCGCAGTCTGGAGAGAGCGACCAAGCGAGCGAGGAGTGTGACAGGGCATGCGCCCACCCCTCTTGTAGGATCTATTGGCTGACAAAAAGCTCTGCTACTTATGAAACCCTGAGCCCGAATGAGGTCTGTGAATATTTTAGCACCGGGCTCCCCACAAATATTTGCTGTGCTAAACAGGTTTAGAGGCTCCGCCCATCTGTCCGCGCTCCAGGCCAGTAGCAACGGCACTTCCTACTGGCCGGTTACCTGAGGCCAACCAGTGACCCCTGGTGCAAGGGTATCACTGCGTTGAGGCGACTGATGACCTCGCGTGTATTCAAGTTCAACAGTGGGCATGACAGAGAATGAGGGAAGGTGCAGCTGACTCATATCGTTTCCTCGCAGCCCGGTGGTTGGGGACACTGAAGTACACTGTAGTGCGTGGCGGGGGAGCTACACGCATGCGTACTGGGCCAAAAGAACGGAACTAAAACCCCGCAACCTGGAAACAATCTCTCAAAAGTATTTGAGTATTTATTTTTCTTTTTTTTGCGATCTACTGGGAAAGTCTCAAAGATCGACTAGTCACTCGCGATCGACGGGTTGGCGACCACTATACTACATTGACTCAATTCCAATCTACATCAATTAATTGATTTGTTAGTTTATTATTGTTATGTGCACATACATAACATTTCATCACATTAGTGTACTGAGGTAGTATGGAGAAAATAAAAACTGAATGTAGAATGAAGTATTAACAGTTATAGAGAATGTGCAGTGCAGACAGACAATAAGGTGCAAGGCCATAACAAGGAAGATTGTGAGGTCTTGAGTCCATCTTATTTGTTCAATACTTTATAACAGCATGATAGAAAGCTATAAGTACTAAGACTGATGTTCCAAGTCACAAATAAAGTACGCCAAGAAGGCTACTGAAGTTCACAATATTTGTGTCAGTTTCATTAGAAGTCTTCAGAAGGTTCAAAACTCCTATGATCAGAAACAATAGGAGTCATACCTATATATCACACATTGGTAAGATATGCTGTTACAAAGCAATCCTTAGTAGTACTGATAAAATTTGATCCCATTACCTGGTGTGATTTGACAGCACGTGCCAGTTGGGGTGCCAGGAAAATATCTTGCTCATTTGGAGGATGATTTATGTTGACAAGTACACGACCTAAATCATCTGGCTGGTTCAAGGCATCATTCACGTGAGCACCATTGCTCTCCTCGTTCACCTCCTCCTCTTCATTGCTGGATCCACTATCAAGGATTTGGAGTGAGTCATCTTCCCCTGAACTCAGCTCAATCACATCTTCCAAGCCAGAAAGAAAAATAAGGTGATATGTCAAATAAGGCATTACTACAAAATGGGAACTGTTTGCTGTAACAGTATGTAGATGCTAATTCAACAGATAATATTGTTCTTTCAACTGAATCAAAGAAGGTTTAATATCACAGGCATATGTCGTGAAATTTGTTGACTTTGCGGCAGCGGTATATTGCATTACATAATAACAGAAACAAGGTGAATTACAGAAAGTATATACAGTTGCAAGAAAAAGTTTGCGAACCCTTTGCAATTACCTGGTTGTCTGCATTTACTCATAAAATGTGGTCTGATCTTCATCTAAGTCATGATAAACACAGTCTGCCTAAACTAATAACCTACAAACAATAGTACTTCTTCTCATCAGTACTGTTTTCCATTTAAACAATCACTGTCGAGGTTCAAAAAAGTATATGAACCTCTGGGTTAATGCTTCTACAAAATCTATTTGGAGTCAAGTGTTCCAATCAATGAGATGCGATTGGAGGTGTGGTTGTAGAGGTGACCTGTGCTATAAAAAAGACACACAAAGTCAGGTTACTGAGAGTCTGCTTTTCTCAAGAAAGATCTGTTTATGTACGCCATGCCTTGATCAAAACAACTTTGAGGACCTTAGAATTTTAGAGATGCATGGAGCTGGAAAAGGCTACAAAAACATTTTTAAAGACCTGAGTTTTTACCAGTTCGCAGAAGAGAAATTGCCCACAAATGGAAAAATTCAGTACAGTTGTTACTCTCCCAAGGGGTCACAAAGACCACAACAAAAGCATTGCGTGCAATGCTGAGGGAGGTGAAAAAGAACCGAAGGATAACAGCAAAAGACCTGCAGAAATCTCTTGGACTTGCTAAATTCTCTGTTTATGTGTTCACTATAAGCAAAAAAGTGAAGAATGGTGTTCATGGAAAGACACCAAGAAGGAAGCCACTGCTCTCAAAAAATAAAAGCATTGCAGCACCTCTCAAATTTGCAAAAGACCACCTGGATGTTCCGCAAGGCTTCAGAACAATGTTCTGTGGACAGATGAAACACAAGTTGAGTTCTAGTAGAAACGTACACTGCTATGATTGGAGGAACAAGAGCACTACACACTAACACCAAAACCTCATTCCGAGTCTGAAGCACGGAGGGAGGAATATCATGGTTTGAGACTGCTTTGCTCCGTCAGGGCCTGGACAGCTTGCAATCGTTGAGGGAACAATAAATTCAAAATTGTATCAAGACATTTTACAGGAGAATGTCAGGGTAGCAGTACCTGAAGCTTACTAGAAGGTGGATGATGCAACCAGACAATGATTGAAAACATAAGAGTAATACAACAACAAGATGGTTTAAAAAGAAAAAAAAATGTGTTTTGGAATGACCAACCTAATTGAGGGCTGTTCATCAAGGTAGACCTGAGATATTGATGAACTAAAATAGTTTTGTCTGGAGGAATGGTCAAAAAGTCCTTTTTGCCATTGTACAAGTCTGATCAGCAGCTACTGGAAACGTTAGGTGGAGGTTATTGCTGCTAAAGGTGGTTCTATCAGCTATTAAACAGAAAGGTTCACATACTTTTTTCCAGCCTGGACTGTAAATGATTAAACAATGTGTTCAATAAAGACATGAAAAGTGCAACTGTTCGTGTTAATTAATTTAGGCAGATTGTGTTAGTCTACTTTTGTGACTTAGATGAAGATCAAACTACATTTTATGGGTAATTAATGCAGAAAACCAAATAATTGCAAAGGGTTCACAAACTTTTTCTTACAACTATAATTTATATAATTTAAATAGTTAAGTAAGTAGTGTGAAAACTTGTAAGGAATGATTGCAGGTACATTGTCACCACAATGCTTGGGCAAAAGATTGGATAAGTGGGGCAATAATTTCACACAAATAAACCTTGAGTTCCTTTCTTACCATTTTTCTTGCAGCTGCTTGTCATCTAATTCAGTAAACTGGAGCAGTTCAGAAAAATAGAAGTATCTTAGGGAAACAATGCAAGCAAGTTTCACTCATTTGATAACAAAATTTATCCAGACTGTCGTGGCTTTGAAACCATGCTCCAATGTGAGTTTGTATCTATTTTGTGGGAAGTACAAAGGTATATATGGTGCAAAGGAGGGGGAGGGGGAGAAATTATTAGCATAAAAAAATCCACCTATATCTGTGGCTCTCACCATCTTTTGCAGCTCTGTGTACTCTCCCTGCATCATCTTCACTCCCACTGCTTATGTCCACACAGATGACCTCCGATTTGGAGAGTCTTGGTGGGGCGGATAGAACCTCATCTGCTTTCTGAATAGTTTCCTCTGGAAGGACAAAGTTGTAGAGTCAATGCAACAGCATTTTTTCATTCCTATGTTGTTGAATTCAACATGTCAACAGATCCTGACCCAAGTACTCAACTTTCCATGAAGTCCATGCATGACCAATACTAGGAGAAAGTGCATTCAAAATTGCCTTCTCAGTCTACAAAACTGATATTTCACTGATACATTGTCTCAAGGCTACATCTAGAGGTTATAAAATAGAAGGATACTTGGTTCCAATGAAGCTGACACCTTTTAATCACCTTTCCTAATAATGAACATAACAAAATATACCACGATTATTTCAAAAATGTTTATTGAAATGTGAGTAAATAAAACAAGTCAGTTTCACAGGGCATAAATATTTCAGTACCTTTGATAAATCACAGAGTCAAAGAGCATGGGAACAAGTCCTTCAGCCCAGCTGTTCCATCCTGAACAAGATGGCTCAACCATTGGTTGTAAACCTAACTAATCCATGTACCTCATTTTTTTTCTCCAGTCCTGTTAAGGGTCTCTGCCCAAAAGTCATTTGTACTCTTTACCATCGACGTTGCTTGGCCTGCTGAGCTCCTCCAGCATTTTGACTGAGTTGCAATCCATATACCTTTTATAAGCTGTTACTGTTCCTGCATCAACCACTTCTGCTGGCAGTTGATCGCAAATAGATATAACCTTCATGTAAAATAAAAGTTACCCCTCAAATTCTTCTTAAATCTTTCATTTTTCATCTTACACCTATGGCCTTTAGTTCTTGATTCTGTTGAAAAAGACTGTGTGAATTCACTTTATCTATGCCCTTTCTTGATTTAATGCAATGTGGCGACCCACTTTCTGCACAGGCGAACCGGCTCACAAATAGCCAACGCGCGGGGGGAGACTTTGGTAATGCACCTCTGACGTCATTTCCGCCCGGAGAGGGCTGGTGCTAGGGATTAAATGCCAGCGCCATGAAGTTTGAATAAACTAGTCTCAAAATGACTTACTGACTGTGTGTCGTTATTTCAGCGCTGTGTGTAGCACATCGCTACATTGGTGACCCCGACGGTCCAAATGGGATTTGGACCAAAGATGACCAACTCTTCATCTGTTCATGCAGTTTTGCTAAAACTGCTAACTTTCTGGACGCTGCGACCACGCGTGTGGTTTAGCCAAGCAAAATCCCAGTTCCAGATTCGGCAAATATCTTCTGATTCCACGCGTTACTATCACGTGGTGAGCACCCTTGACCAGGAGACGGCTGCCCAGGTTGCGGATTTCATACAGTCGCCCCAGGAAGAAGGCAAATATGAAGCATTTAAAGCACTGCTCATTGGGACCTTTGGCCTCTCACGGCATCAGCGAGGTGCCCGCCTGCTTCACCGGGATGGTTTGGGAGACAGGCTGCCGTCAGCATTGATGAACGAGATGTTGGCCCTGGCTGACGGACACAAGTCCTGTCTCATGTTCGGGCAAGCGTTCCTAGAGCAACTGCCCGAGGACAGACATCTGCTGCTGGCCGATGCAGATTGCAGCGACCCCCGGAAGGTGGCGGCCCAGGCAGATGCGCTGTGGAAAGCCAAGAGGGAGAGCGTGATGTCCGTTGGTCAGATTACGAGGCCACTCGCCCAACAGCAGACCAGACCAGGCCCAGCAGGGGGGCGCACACAACAGAGGCAGGACTGAGGAGGCCAGTGAACAGTGGTGTTTCTACCGCCAGCAGTGGGGCACAAAAGCCCACCTTTGTTGTTGCCTGTCCTGCAAGGGCCAGGGCCAGCTGTCGCTAATGACTATGGCGGCTGGCCACCAGGACAGCCTCTTGTACATCTGGGACAAACAGTCGGGACGCCGCTTCTTGGTCAACACCGGAGCGGAGATCAGCATCTTGCCCCCGACG
Organism: Hypanus sabinus; assembly: GCF_030144855.1. Lineage (NCBI taxonomy): Eukaryota > Metazoa > Chordata > Chondrichthyes > Myliobatiformes > Dasyatidae > Hypanus > Hypanus sabinus. The sequence continues at coordinate 56,085,193 of NC_082724.1, read as the reverse complement.
GGGTACGACACCCGCAACAGGAAGCCAGGACCTACCTTGAGGGCCGCAAACACCAGCACGATACAGACCTACGCCACCTGCACAGTGCAGCTGCAGTTCAGCACCAGCCGGTTCATGTGGGACTTCACACTGGCCGCGGTGGCCCAACCACTCCGGGGGGCGGATTTCTTGCGAGCTCACAGCCTGCTAGTCGACTTGCAAAGGAAAAGACTAGTACATGCCGAGACTTTCCAGACGTTCTCCCTGGGTAAAGCCAAGTTGCCGGCCCCACACCTGGACTCCATCATGCTGTCGGACAACAAATTCACCAGAATCTTGGCGGACTTTCCATCGATTCTGGCACCGCAGTTCATGGCAGCCATGCCCAGACACGGGGTACAGCACCACATCCCGACCCAGGGACCATCCCTCCATGCCCGCGCACAAAGGCTCCCCCTGGAAAAGCTCCACCTGGCGAAGGAGGAGTTCAAGAGGATGGAGGAATTGGGGATCGTACGGAGGTCTGACAGCCCATGGGCCTCCCCCCTGCACATGGTGTCCAAAGCAGCCGGGGGTTGGAGACCATGCAGCAACTACCGCAGACTGAACGAAGCTACTACTCCAGACCGCTACCCCATGCCGCACATACAGGACTTTGCAGCAAACCTGCAAGGGGCAAGAATCTTTTCCAAAGTAGACCTCATCTGGGGATACAATCAAATCCCGGTGCACCCTGAAGACATCCCCAAAACAGCACTCATCACCCCATTCGGCCTGTTCGAGTTCCTCCGAATGCCGTTCAGCCTGAAGAATGCCGCACAGATGTTCCAGCGGCTAATGAACGTGGTGGGACATGACCTGGACTTTGCGTTCATCTATTTGGACGACATCCTTATAGCCAGCAGTAGTCGCCAGGTGCATCTGTCCCACCTCCGCCAGCTCTACTCCTGCCTGGGTGATTTCAGCCTCACGATCAACCCGGCCAAATGCCAGTTTGGTCTCGATACCATCGACTTCCTGGGCCACAGGATTACCAAAGATGGGGCAACACCTCAGCCCGCCAAGGTAGACGCGATCCGCCACTTTGTCTGGCCCAACATGGTCAAAGGCCTGCAGGAGTTCGTTGGTATGGTGAACCTACCACCGTTTCCTCCCCTCAGCAGCCCGTATCACACGACATACCTTGATGTCGGGTAAAGGCAAGGACGTTACTTGGGACGAGGAGGCCGCAGCCGCTTTCGTTAAAGCCAAGGAAGCCTTGGCAGATGCCACGATGCTGGTGCACCCCAGAATGGACGTTCCGACCGCACTCATGGTGGACGCATCCGACACAGCAGTCAGTGGGGTGCTGGAGCAGCTCATCGAGGGGCGCTGGCAACCCCTGGCGTTCTTCAGCAAGCATTTACGACCACCCGAACTCAAGTACAGTACTTTCAACTGGGAGCTGTCGGCACCGTATCCAGCAATCTGGCATTTCAGGTACTTCTCAGAAGGCAGGACGTTCACCGCATTCACGGACCACAAACCGTTGATCTTCGCGTTCACGAAGGAGTCCGATCCCTGGTCAGCTCGCCAGCAGTGACATCTGTCCTACATCTCCGAGTACACAACGGACATCCAGCATGTCTCGGGAAAGGACAACGTCGTGGTGGACGCACTCTCCAGACCAGCTGTCCAGGCCCTGTCCCTGGGGGTGGACTATGCAGCACTGGTGGAGGCGCAGCAGGCAGACGACGAGATGCCCAGCTACAGGACCGCAGTCTCGGGTTTGCAGCTGCAGGACTTTCTCGTAGGCCCAGGTGAGAGGACCCTCCTGTGCGACGTGGCTACGGGCCAACCTCGCCACATTGTCCCGGCAGCCTGAAGGGGCGAGTTTTCCACTCCATACACGGTTTGGCGCACCCATCTATCAGGACTACCGTCCGGCTGGTCTCCAGCAAGTTCGCGTGGCATGGACCGCAAGCAGGTCAGTGAATGGGCCAGAACGTACACGCAGTGCCAAACAGCCAAGGTGCAGTGGCACACTAAAGCCCCACCGCAGCAGTTCGAACCCACCAACCAGCAGTTCAACCACATTCATGTGGATATCGTGGGCCCCCTACCAGTGTCCCGAGGAGCGCGGTACCTCCTAACTATGGTAGACCGGTTCATGAGGTGGCCAGAGGCGGTCCCGCTCACCGACACATCTGCCGATTCCTGCGCCTGAGCACTGACTGCAACCTGGGTAGCACGCTTCGGGGTACCGGCCCACATTACCTCCGACAGAGGCACCCAGTTCACCGCCAGCCTGTTGGGACCGCAGCTACACCACACAACTGCCTACCACCCACAGTCGAACGGACTGGTGGAACGCTTCCACCATCACTTGAAGTCGGCTCTCATGGCCCACCTGAGAGGACCTAACTGGGTGGACGAGCTTCCCTGGGTCCTGCTTGGAATTCGCACAGCGCCCAAAGAGGATCTGCACACGTCGTCAGCTGAGTTGGTGTACGGCGCGCACCTGGCCGTCCCAGGAGAGTTCATACCAGCCCCAAGGGGGCAAGAGGAAGAACCTGCAGCAGTCCTGGACAGGCTACGCGAGAGGCTCGGCAACCTGGCCCCCGTACCAACTTCATAGCATGGACGGACCCTGACCCTCGTACCCAGAGACCTGTAGAACTCTAAGTTAGTGTTTGTACGAAGGGGCGGACACCGGGCACCGCTACAGCTGCCGTATGAGGGGCCGTTCAAGGTGATCAACAACAACAGGTCCACGTACGTTCTGGACATTGGAGGGAAAGAGGAGGTTTTTACGGTGGACCGACTCAAACCAGCCCGTGTGGACTTGGTGCAGCCGGTCCAGGTTCAGGCACCGCGGCGCAGAGGTAGACCTCCCAAACAGAGGCTGATCCAGACTGTGGACATTGGGGGGGGTGTATCACCGGTTCTGGGGGGGGGGGTTATGTGGCGACCCACTTTCTGCGCAGGTGAACCGGCTCACAAATAGCCAGCGGGCGGGGAGAGACTTTGGTAATGCACCTCTGACGTAATTTCTGCCTGGAGTGGGTGGGCGCTAGGGATTAAATGCCAGTGCCACGACGTTTGAATAAACTAGTCTCGAAACGACTTCCCGACTGCGTGTCGTTATTTCAGCGCTGTGTGTAGTACATCGCTACAGCACCTCCATAAAAACACCTTAGTCTCATACACTCTAGAACAATACCCTAGACTGTCTAACCTTTCCCTAAAACAGAGTCTCTCAAATCCTGGCAGCATCTCTGTAAATCTTCCCAGTTTAGTAACAGCTTTGCTCTATCAGTGCGACCAAAACTAAACACAAAGCTCCAAATGCAGTCTCACCAGCATCTAATAGCACTATACTATGACCTCCTAACCTCTATTCTCCATGCCCTGTCTTACGAAAACAAGTGTGCCTAAAAGCTTTCTTCAACACCCTGTCTGTCTGTGATTCTACTTTTGGAGAACCAAGTGGTCCAAGATCCCTCTTTTCTACAAAATTTACCAGGACACTGCTTTTCACTGTAGAAACCCTACTTGGATCTGACTTTACAAAATGCAGCAGCATGCATCTATCTGAACTAAACTCAATTTGCTATTCCTCCACCCACTTACTCAGCTGATCAAGATCCCCCGTAATTTTTGATAATCTCTTCATTGTCTACTATACCACTTATTTTAGGATATACTATCTACTTTCGGCCAGAAATGTCAGCTGTACTTTTTTCCATAGATGCTGCCTGGCCTGCAGAGTTCCTCCAGCATTTTGTGTGTGTTCCACCTATTTTAGTTTCATTTACAAACTTACTAACCAAACTTTGTGCATTCTTATCCAAACTATTGTTATCCAAATTCATGACAAAAACATTGGCCCTGCTCCAACCCCCAAGGCATACCATACTAGTCATAGGTTTCCAGTGCGAAAAAAACCTTCTAACATCACCCCCTGATTTCTACCATCCAATTGTATCCAGCACCTCCTGGATTCCATGCCATCTAACTTTATGGAACAACCTACCATGTGGAACCCTATCAAAGGTCATACTGAAGTCCATATAAACCATGTCCACTGTCCCACCCTCGCCACTTTTATCAGGCACCTCTTCAAAATAACTCAGTCAAGATCAGAAAAATAATCCCCCATGCATAAAGCCATGTTGACGACCCCTAATCAACCCCACTCATTCCAGATGTACATTTATCTTCTCCCTAAAATACCACAGATTTACTGGCCTAGTTTTTCTTTGCTGTTCTTCTTAAATAAAGGCATATTTGCTACCCTTCAGTATACCAGCACCTCACCCATGGCTAACAATTATCTCAGTCAGAACTCCCACAATTTCTTTTATAGCCAACTACAATGTTTGGATGTACCTGGGGGGGGGGGGGGTCTTTTAAGGGGATTTCTTCCCCTTAATAAGAAATACAACTTTCTCTCCTCTATCCCTAAAGCACCTGTACCCTAGAATATTAAGCTTCTCGTCCTATCCATCCCATAGCCATGTTTCTACTAGTGGCATCAATTTTTTGGTCACACATAATGCTATCAATTTGAATGGAATGCTAGTTAAATGGGAATATGCTTAAAGCAACTGCAAATCTGGCTTAAATAGAAAATGCTTATGGTATTGAATTTTACCATGCACTGGCACTTCTACCGAGCATGCATAGAACAAAGAGCATCACCTCACGACCCAACACCCACCCTGTGGAAAAATCAATTAAAAGGAACCTATTAATAAATATTCCAGAGAGGGACACAGCATAACCATTTCTAGCCACCTAACCATTTCTGTGTGCATAACTACAACAAGTGAAATGCTTTGTGAGGCCCAAGGGGTTTATTGTACACTTCACTTCCTACGGACCTGACATTTTAAAATATGTTTTAACTGGCTTAACTGCAAAGGGATAAGAAAGAGTATCAAACTGTATAAAGAAGTCATATTTGTATAGTTTTGTTTTTAAAAGTACATTTGCTTACCTTCATTCCAAACAGGTTCATTTTTTAAAGTTTGGGCATTAGACTCTGAGGATGATTAAAAAAAAATAGATTTTAGAAACATTTAAAACTTAAGCTGATTTAAGATTATTTTAACATGATTATATCCACCTCTCAAAAACCCCTGGGCTCATGGCCCACACTCTCTGTAATATCAACCTAGACTGACTCTCAGAATTCTGTATTCTATTTCTGGCCCCATCCATTTCTAAATCTTTGACTATCAAAGCACACCTGGGATTACCTCTTGGAAAGCTTTCCCTTTTAACATCTGCTTGTCCTATCATCCCATTTACAATAACAATAATTTTGTTTTAATACTGCCTCACTGAAGCATCTGGTGGAATTTTACTATGAGACCTTTATACATTTGTAATATTGATGATGAGGCATCTGTTTGAAGTAAATTTAGAATAAATTATCAAGCCAAGAAAAGTTGGAATTGTTCAATGCTCAATGCACACTGGTTGATAGGGACGGAAGAAACCACTGACCACTGCATGACACCTTCCTATGTGACTACAGGCGATGTAGAAGCTGTCCTTGCATCTCTTCCCTCCCTGTCATCAAGACACAGTCTTTCCAGAAGCAGCAACTCTTCCAATCCAGTGAACTGCATTTCATGTTCAAAATATGGTCTCTTCCACATTGAAGAAAACAAACATAGGTTGCTTGCTTTGTGAACCATTGGTGGTCCACAGTGAATCTGAGTTTCTGTTTGCACAGCATTTGCATTCTCCATCCAACTCTGACCTGTCTGGAGCCTCCAACATTGCCTTCACCAGCCTTTTATCTAATCACCAGTCCTTCAGCATTACTGAATAAAATACTGGAACTTTTTTAATATTTCATTTCTTATTTAGAGATACAGCATGTTAACAGGCCCTTCTGGCTCAACAAGCCTGTGCTGTCTAACTACACTCATATGACCAATTACTCTACTAACCTGCATGTCTTTGAGATGTGGGAGGAAACTGAATCACCCAGAGAAAACCCATATGGAGAATGTACACACACCTTACAGACAGTGGAAGAATTGAACCAGAGTTGCTAGTGTTATAATAGCATTGCACTACCGTGCCTCCCACTTAATATCCTCCAGCTGCTACAATATGGCCCACTGCAGGCATAAGGCAAAATACCTTATATGATTGGGTGGATGGCTGCTATCAGGATTCAATGTCGAATTTTCCAGATTTAGGCAATTTTCTCTTTTGCCTTTCTGCGTGCCTGTGATTTTGGGTAGTTTTTTGCAACTCACTTACACAACATCTCACATCCCTGCTATCAGCAACACAATGCAAACAAAATAGCATAAGCTGTAAGTCACATCTACTCATTTGGTCTCATCCTATCAGAGATATTCCCTCCCCAAACTTCCTCTGAATCTAAATATGTTTCATCTCTTGCCAAGTTCTGATAAAGGATTTCAGATTGTGAATGTTAATTCTATTACCACAGGTACTACGTGACCTGTTGACTCTTTTGGCATTTACTATAAGGTGAACATCTTAATCAAATTGACCAAGCATGAAACAAAACCTTGTCGTCTGAAAATTTCCTCAGGAACACGCTAACAAGTAAATAGACTAATTTGGCAGTCATCATCCTAATCTTACCTTGTAATAGTTCAAATGGCAAGGTGGGTAACACAAATTCCTTCCTTTGTTGCTCGAGCCTTTTTAGGCGCTCTAATTCTTCCTGCTGCGCTGCTTTGGTTCCAGCTTCAAGTTGGTCCTCCCGTAGTAGCTTTCTGGGACACCAACAAAAAAAAAATCAGACATGGGTTCAGTGAACATAGTCCACACGTGGCTTATAATCCCATGAATAACCAATACACATCACTGTAAAAGTGTATGTGGTTAAACAAAAACCAAAACCCCAATTAATCAATCTATAACTTCTTGATGTTGTTCCAGTAAGGGAAAAAAGAAATGAGTGTTAAAATAACGCCAGCAATATCATCCACCCTGCTTATGGACAGTTTGCCCCACTCCTATCAGGGAAGAGCCTATATGGAGCACCCACTCCAGGACCATTCGACTCAAAAAAGTTACTTCCCACAGCTGACAGGCTGATCAACACCTCCATCCATTAACCCAAACCACCACCATCACTATATACATATCACCGAGTGTCACTTTATGTACATCAATCAATGTATAAAACAGTTACTTGTACATTGTGCTTTATAGGATTGCTTTCATATTTATAGTTATTGTGTAGTTTTTTATTGTATTCTTTATGATTTTCGAGTTTTTATGCTGTATCGGATCTGCTGTAACAACCACTTTGTTCTCCTTTACACTCATATACAAGAGAATGACAATAAATAATCATGAATCTTTAATATCAGTTATATTGTTATTGGACTTTATATAGAATTGGCAGGGAGGACACCAGACTCATTACCTGTGTTGGTACCAACTGTTACTGGTTGAGTCCCATTAAGTACTCATTATCTGTGAGTACTTAATGGAGTAAATGCCTGATCTACATTTAGATTTTGTTGTGCCCTTCATATTTTGTCCCCTACATCAAATAAGAAAGAATATAAGCTTTAACAAGTCTGTATTTCCTTATTTTCCATTTATTTTACCTTATATTCTGTCATTTCTATACCGTATACTTATGTAAAACTTTTACTGTCACCTTTAACATCTGTCAAGGCTTTGCTTATGTCCTTCTTTTATCTTGATCCAATCTCTTGCCTTGTTCATTTATTAGAACTACACAAGTGGAACTGATGCATTTATGGGGTACGTTCTGGTTTTGTATTACACTACACATCTTATCGAAAGATTTCAATGAGGTGCTTGTTGTAACACTTAAATCTGGAGTCTTAGCTGTTCAGTATAGTTTAGTTCATTTGTTACCTCAAACAAGATTTGTTCATATAAACGATTCCCTTCACCATAGGGCATTTCAGATTCAGTACAGAATTCAGATCCGATACAGCATATAAAACACGAAAATCATAAAGAATACAGTAAAAAACTACACAATAACTATAAATATGAAAGCAATCCTATAAACCACAATGTACATTGATTGATATCATTGTACATCATTGACTGATGTACATAAAGTAACACTCGGTGATATGTGATGGTGGTGGTTTGGGTTAATGGTCAAAATTTGAAATCAATCTTTTTACTACTACTTCATTAACTAATCACTTGGGTGTCAGTTCCATTCCAGACTTCAGCCCATAACCATGCAACAAATTGTTAGCAGTACATAAAGAACATAAAAATAATAGCAGGGTAGGCTATCTGGGTGTCAAGGCTGCTCTGCTATTCAATTAGATCATGGCAGATGTGACCAAGGACTCGGTTCCATGTACCTGGCTTTTCCTTATAAATGTTAGTTCCCCTGCTACGCAAAAACCTACAGTTTATCTTAAATGTATTTAATGAGGTATCCTCTGCTGCTTGACAGATTCACCATTCTCTGGGAAAAGTAGTTCCTTCCTGTCTTCATTCTAAACGTACTCCCCAGAATCTCCTAGTTCTTGTCTCACCTACTAGTTCAATAACTTTCATGCCTATATCTCATCTATACTTTTCAGAACTTTGCATGTTTCTAAAAAAAGTCTTCGGAATTCTAGTAAGTGTGGTTCCAGACAACTCAATCTCTCCTTGTAGGCTAACCTCTTCATTTCCAAAATCGAACTGGTAAACCTCCTCTGTACTGCCTCCAAATCCAATACATCTTTTCTCAAGTAAGGAAAGCACAAACACACACAGTACTCCAGGTGCGGCCTCACCAGTACCCTGTAAAGGTTGAAAACATAACCTTCCTGCTCTTAAATTCAATCCCTCTAGCAATGAAGACCAACATTCCATTTGCCTTGTAAACCAATCTTTGGCAATTTGTATACCAGCACTCCCAAGTCCCTCTGCACAACATCACACCGCAATCTTTCAACATTTAAATAATAATCTAAGATTCTATTTTTTTCCCTTCCAAAGTGGGTGACCTTGCACTTACTGACATTGTACTGTATCAGCAGCCCCCTGCCCACTCTCATATCCTATTTATATCACACTGCAGACTCTTCACATACATTGCACAATGTGCTTTTCTACTTGGTATGGTGTCATCATGGGTAGCAGATCCCTCTTCCAAAGCGTTAATGTAAATTGTGAACAGTTGCAGGCCAAATACTGACTCCTGTGGAATCTCGCTCACCACTGACTGCCAACCATAGTAACACCCATACAGAACGCAGAGTACATTAAAGATGAAATGCCATACTTCAAGATTCATACAGCACATATTTTTAATTTTATCTATCATCCCGAGGCCACTTTCCTAGCAACTTAGTTGGACAGAAACTCACTAGTCCATCATTACTGAATAAAATCCTGGGACATTTTAACTTAATCATTGTATCAAAATATATCATGAAATTTGTTACTTTGTGGCAGCAGTACAGTACAAGGCATTAGAAATACTGCAAGTTACAATATATTACAAATGAAAGCTGTAAAAGAGAATAACGAGATACCGTTGATGAACTTGTGGACTGTTCATATATCAGATGGCAGAGGGGAAGAAGCTGTTCCTCCATCACACAGACTTCTGCAATTCAAGAAAGCAGCTCACCATTGCCTTATCAATCCCGATAACAGAGGCAACATGATAGTCTTTCACAGATTCCAAGAATGAAGTTTAAAAACAAACAAGAGAAAATCTGCAGATGCTGGAAATCTAAGCAACACATACAAAATGCTGGAGGAACTCAGCAGGCCAGGCTGCATCTATGGAAAAGAGAACAGTCAACATTTCAGGCCCAGACCCTTCCACAGGACAGGACTTCTCCAGTCCTGCTGAAGGGTCTCGGCCCGAAACATTGACTGAAATGAAGTTTAAAGAAGTGCTTTTCTACAATATACAGGTGCCCAAAAGTTAGCAAGTGTAGTCTAACCATTTTCTCTTCCAATTCAGTTCTATTCCTTTCATTGTTATGACTTCAATATCAATATTTTAGTGCGTTAGTGCTAAATTTAATTTATTGCCTCTATTATAAAAAGCCTTCAATAGCCCTTTTCCTCGAGTTGTCGAACACCCGCTACTTACCTTATTTTTAGTGAAGTCATTGAACAGAAACGGGCCTCTCATTCCAGATAGTCTGAGCTGAGCTATTACTCTTGCCTAGTCTCATCAACCAGGACCATATCCCTCCATACCCCTCCCATACATGTACTTATCCAAACTCCTCTTAAATGTGGCAATCAAACCTGCATCCACCACTTCTGCTCACAGCTCTTTCCACACTCACACTACGCTCTGAGTGAAGATGCTCCTGCCCAGGTTCCCCTTAAACATTTCACCTTTCACCCTTAACCAGTGACCTCTAGTTCTAGTCTCACCAAACCTCAGAGGGAAAAATCCTGCTTGCATTTACCCTATCTATACCCCTCATAATGCAGGATTACCTTGTACTTGGAAATCTACAATCGTGATATAGATCTAATCACAAACACTGAGCACCTTTTTCTGTCCCAAGTCTGAATGCATACATTTCTGTATCATTTCCTCTTTCTTACAAAATTCTCATCCAGCTCCACATTCTGGCCTGCAGCTTTCAATTCTACATCACCTCTTGAAAGGTATTCAAAACACTTTTGTTAGTTCAAAAATTCCAGTGGCTGTTTCACCATGCATTTTACCTGTACTTTCCTTAAAAGGCATCCTTACTTTACTATTTAGTTGTTTAGGATACTAGCATTATTAGCAAGCCCAGCATTTATTGTAACCCTAATGAACCACTGCAGTCCTTCTGCAGAATGTACTTCCACTGCTGTTGAATGGAAAGTCCCGGGAATTAGACCCAGAAAACAATGAAGGGACCAAAAATTATTTCCAAATTCAAACAGTATGAAACTTAGAGGGAACTCAGAGGGAACTTAGTGTTGGTGTTCCAAAAGTACTAACTGCCTTTGTCCTTCACTGCAAATGTTATGGGTTTGGAAGGGCCGTTAAGAGTACCCTGAGCAGGCTCCAATCTATTTTATGGATGGGACACTGTTGGAGAGGAAATAAATGTTTACAATGGTGAATGCGATGCCAATGCTGGTGGGCTGCCACGCCATATAATTGTCAATTTTCTTATTCATTCAACCGGGAAAGTGGCTAGAATTCCACCACGTCCTTGACTTGTGTTGGTAGAGTTAGAACACAGTGTACATAACATTGCAGCAAAGCCCTTTGGCCCATGATGTTGTGCTGACTTTTTAAACCTACTCTATAATCAATCTAACTCTTCTCTGCATTTTTCTATCATCCATGTTGTTGTAATGTGAGTATTATTAAAAGTAAGTTAATACTAATCGGGAAGCTGTTGGTAGCAAGAGACAGGTTCTTTACTTCCGCTCCTTTTACTCCTGGTATGCATTGTATATAGTTCCTCCACCCATGCTGCACGAGGTACCTGGAAGCCTCTGTATTGTAAATACCATTTGCCGTCCCAGATAAAGAAGCTCTTTTGGCCATCGTTGAGTGGTCTTTTTGTAAAGTAGAAGTTACCACACGTTTTTGATGTAGCTACTTCTTCCAGCATCCCTGGCAGAGTGTTCCACACAGCCACCACTCACTATATTAAAATCTTACCTCTGATATCTCCCTACACTTTCCTCCAATCACCTTAAAATTATGCCCCTTGTATTAGCCATTTCACCCATGGATATTCACTCTATCTATGCCTTTTATCATCTTGTACACCTCTACCTAAAGTCACCTCTCATCCTCCTTCACATCAGAGAGAAAAGCCCTAGCTCGCCCAACCTATGCTCTCTAAGCCATGCTCTCTTAATTCAGGCAGCATCCTGATAAATCTCCTCTGCACCCTCTCTAAAGTCTCCACACCTTTTTTATAATGAGGTGATCAAAACTGAACTCAATACTTCAAATGTGGTTTAACTAGTGTTTTCTAGAGTTGTAACGTTACGTCTTGAACTCAGTCCCTTAACTAATGAAGGCCATACCCTTTCATTGAGTCTCACACTGCAGGATACCCCACCAGTGGTCTACTCACACCCACACTATTCATGCAACTGATTCAGGTGAATTTCTGGCCAATGGTGATGGATATTTTTGACCTGATCTGTTGGCTGTGGCACTGCTCACTTTGTCCACTAGTTCTTTTGTTGTAACGCATACACAAAGTGCTGTGATGCAGCTTTGCTCATTTTCATACTTGCCTGGTGCTAATCCCCGACCACCTCATTGAATCATGCTTGACCTCCTACCTTGATCTCACACAAAATGCTGAAAAACTCAGTAGGTCGGGCAGCATCCATGGAGGGGAATAAACAGTCAACATTTTGGGTTGAGACTGTCAAGCCAGTCCTAATGAAGGGTCTTGGCCCAAAACATCAAAGCTAGTCCTGACGAAGGGTCCTGGCCAGAAACGTCAACACGTGGATTGATGTCCAGCTTTGAGATGCCAGATCTAACCAGCATTTAGCATGGTTATCATACCACAGAGTGCCACACACACAGTACAGGTTGATACTGCCAAAATTCCATCTCTTTTGAAAACACTTCCCATTATTTCACATTATCAGGGAAATGGGCTCACTTTTACTTATAGGTGATTTTGCAACTTTAAAACAAACACACACACACAAGGGCACTTGAAACATTGAGTACGAGTAGCAAGTTTGTACAAGCATGACTCAAAGTCAATGGTTAAAATGCTCCCCTTTCTAATACATGCTCTTCTGTTGGTTTTCATATTCAATCATTCAGAACTTAAATCTTTTTGACTAACACACACCTGTACATCTCACAGGATAAACACAAGGACAATTCAATACTTGAACTTGCTCTGACATTCAATAAGATCATGATGAATCTTTTGTCTGACCTTGGATCATTTTCCTGCCTGTGATATAATTCAGTGCCCTTGTAGCTGATAAACCTATCACAACATTTACATGAGTCAGCATCCTCATCTTCTAGGAATAGAGAATTCCAAAGATCAACAACCATTTGGCCACAAATTTACCATTTGTGATATTACATTATTTTTAACTCCCCCTAGTGTTTTTAAAGCCTAATACTAACAATGTTAGGAATGTTTTTAGTGTGTCCTACTGTGAAGAATAATGCAAAATTTTAGCCTAAAAACTAACGGTTCATTAGTTTTCAGCTAAGGGACCACCGTTCACTCTCTTCCTCTTGATGTACAATCCTTTCAAGTTTACACAATATAACACTCACAACACACCGGAGGAACTCAGCAGGTCGGGCAGCATCCGTGGAAACGAACAGTCAAAGTTTCGGGCCGAGACCCTTTGTCAGGACTGAAGAGGGAGGGGCCCTATAAAGAAGGAGGGGAGAGGGTGGGTAGGAGTAGGCTGGTAGGTGCCAGGTGAAAAACCAGTAAAGGGAAAGGTCAAGGGGTGGGGGAGGGGATAGGCAGAAAAGGTGAAGAAGGAATGTAAGGGGAAAGCACTGTGTAGTAGAAGGAGGTGGAACCATGAGGGAAGTGATAGGCAACTGGAGGAGGAGGCAGAGTGAAACTGGGATGGGGGAAGGGAGGGGGAGGGAATTAACAGCATGTTGTGCATGTTGCTTTGACTCCAGCATCTGCAGAGTATTTTGTGTTTACACTCAATATACTTACGCCCACTCTTCCAATTTTGAAGCTAGCTTCTTAAAATTGTCTCCAATGGACTGCCCTTGCTTAAATTCTAGCTTCTGACTTTGGCTTGTGACCTATAAATCTCTTGAAATTCTATTCTATGATCACTTGAGCTCCTCCAGAAATCCTTCACCAGCTAGTCCTGTCTCATCACACATGGTTCCCAGTTCTGTTCACAACCCTTTGTCCCAGGAAACTTGCCTTGAATGCCCTCAATGAACTTGTCCTCAAGACTGTATGAGTTTCCTAGTCTATATAGAATTAGTTCCCTTCAGCAATGTTGCATTGCCTTTGTTGAAGCTCCTAATATTTCCCAACTGGCATTCTAACTCTGTAGCTATTGTTAGAGACCATAAAGACTACTCCCATAAGGCTTTTCTAATCATTGTAATCTCCAAAGCAATACCACTACTTGATTTTCTAAGCCAAAATCATTTCTCCATGCAGTGATATTATCCTTTTCCAAAATTTGTACTCATAGAGTCAGTTCTCTGCTATACTATGCAATCAATGCAATGGCTGTTATATAAAACTATTAATTTCTATTTGTGATATTAACTTATCTGTCATAAATATGTCACACATTCAGATATTGGCAATTTTCTCTGGTTTTTATCATGGGCTTGTGAGAAAACAAAACAGATCAGCCAGGATTCTTGCTGCTTTTTACTGCATAGTGATTAAAGATCACTGTTCCAGATTCCAGTATTTGCAGTCCCTCGAGTCTCTTTGCGATTAAAATCACACAGCTGTGAACAATGGATAGACAAACAATTGAGTCTGGTCACATATTATGACCAGTAGGAAACTCACTCTGGTGATCCATAGAATCACATCCAGTTCTTACATTCAGCCCTTTATCTCATACACCTATCACATCCCAGCTTCTTACTTCATCTCCCCCCTACCTCACCCAACTGTTTTCACCTATCATCTGCCAGTCAGTACTCCTTCACCTCCCCTACCTTCTTATTCTGGCTTCTACCCCCTTCTTTTCCAGTCCTGATGCAGGGTCGCAGCCCAAAACGTTGACTGTTTATTCCCCTCCATATATGCTACCTGACACATTTCGTTTTCCAGCATTTTGAATTTGTTTACTAGTGAAAGTAGTTTTGAAGTTGTGAATTTAATGTTCTGATCAGGTTCTACAACAAAACTGGTAATACTGCTCATTGTTGCTGCTGGATGATATGCATATATTCCTCATAAATTTTCATGGTATTGACCAGGTTCTATGTTACATATGACTTTGCTCTGATTCTAGCAGCAGAGGCCAACTTGCTTCACATTTGCTGTATCTAAATGGTTTCACATATTCACAGGACAAAGCATATGACTTCCTGGCTGTCTCATTGACACAGTGAAACTTCCAAGTTACACTGCTCAGTTACATCAGAGTTTTAAAGAAATGGCTTGGTGAAATCAGGGAAAATTGCCGGCAAGTTAAAATCAGGACTGATAAATGCAGACCCAACAATTCTCAACACAATCCATGACAAAGAAACCCATTTGACTGACATCGTAACCATTCATTCCTTCCACTCAGCTTTCAGTGGCAGCAATGTGTACCACCCTACATACTCTAGCTCCTTCTAGGCTGCTTAACCCCAACAACAAATCTCAAACCCACGACCAGTCAGTGAGGTCAATGCAGCAAATACATAGGACCTTCACTGAACATTCTCTGTCCAGATACACGCTATCCTGGCTAACAATATTGAAATATATCCCAGGCCCTTTGTCGTTGTTGGATCTAAATATTGGAACTCACTGCCCAATAGCACTATGGTAATAATGAATATAGAAAATGCTGGAAATAATCAGGTCAGGCCATTTCTCTGGGAGGAAAAACAGAGCTAGTGTTACAATTTGAAGACTCCTCATCAATAGGGTATTGTGGTAGAAACTTCACCAGAAGGACTGTTGTAATTGAAGAATTGACAATAGTAATGTTGCTGCCCCACAAGCCAAGTGTTGCAGGTTCAATCCCAACTTCTGGTGTCACCTGCATAGGTGTCTGTGCTGTATCTGTGACCTTCTCATGGGCATTTAGAAATGGACAATAAATGCCCAGATCCCAAAACTAAATATGAAAAATCATAAACACATACTGTGAAAGCACAAAATAGGTCAAGCCAACAATAAATTATTGCAAAAATTCCAAAATAATTTGCTCCCGCTTTTATGCTTACTATAAACAGAAAACAGGCAAAACCCTCCCAACCATTGAGCACATCTACATGAAACATTGCCGTAGAAAAACAGCATCCATCATCAAAGAGCCTTAACACCCACAGAATGCTCTTGGCTCACTGTTGCCATCAGATAGAAGGTACAAGAGCCTCACCACCAGATTTAAGAATCGTTACTTAAACAAAAGTTGTTCAAGAACAGCTCTGAACAAGAGGGGATAGCTACACTCATTTAAGTGCTCTGTTATATTATTTCATGTTCATTATTTATTGAAATTTATTTATATCTGCATTTGCACAGTTTGTTTAGTTATTGCTCTATAGATTTGCTAACTATGCCAACAGAAAAAAGAATTTCATGGTTGTATGTGGTGACATGTATGTACTTTGATAATAAATTTTACTTTGAACTTTGAATCTATATTCTTTCAAGTACACCTATAATAAATCCAGATTAAAGCTTTATTTAATGCTTTAAACATAGAACAGTATAGGCCCTGGAACCCACGATATTGTGTCAACCTTAAGCCTACTCTAAGATCAATCCAATCCTTCTCTCGTTCATAGCCCTCTGTTTTCTTATTATCCATGTGCCTAAGAATTTCTTAAGTGCCTACTGTATCTGCTTCTACCATCACCCCTGGCAGGGAGTAACACACATTTATCACTCTCTATGTAAGTACATTCTCCAAACATCTTAATTATATCCCTTTGTTTCAGCCATTTCTGCCCTGGGCTTAAAAAGTCACTGGCAATCCATTTGATCTACTGTATGCCTCTTATCATCCTGTACACCTCTATCAAGTCACTTCTTACCCTCTTTTATTCCAAAGAGAAAAGCCCTAGTTTGTTCAATATGCCTTCACAAGACACGTTCTCTAATCCAAGCAGCATCCTGGTAATTCTCCACTGCACCCTAACGCTTCTGCATCCTTCCTGAACAAAAATGAACATAATATTCCAAGCTTTGACAAAAAGTTTCTTAAAGTGTTCTATATTTAGTGTATTACATAAGGGACCTTCAACCTTTACAGCTGAGTAATTTCTGAACACAGTTTGCTTTCCTAATCAAACTGCTTAATGTCTTCAGAACTAAACCTTCTGCAAGACAAACATCTCCTATCCTGATACAAGTATCTGGAGTAAAGAACAAGCTTGCACAGCTAGCTCCACAGAACTTTATACCAGAACCTGTGTGCATAACAGAAAATTACTGCCTGTGCTTTACCAGAACTTAAAGATCAAGGAGGCAGAACTTGCTGTACCGGATGTTTCTTCTCATGTGAACAGACTTTGTTGACCTTTTCCTCTTGCCATTCACTGAGCCCGTCTGTTTCTTTTCATTCTGTGATGAGGTAGTTGAAGTGGAACAGTTCCATCCCCTGGTATCGGGCTGTGGGGAATGCTCAGAACTGACAGGAGTGAGCTCAGAATCATCTGAAAGAAAGAATGGGAAGAGGAGCTGAAATCTATTAACAACACACACAAAATGCTGGAGGAACTCAGCAGACCAAGCAAAATTTATGGAAAAGAGTACAGATGATGTTTTGGGTCGAAACCCTACGGCAGGGTGGAAATCTCTTTTCATGTGCTCAAGGAAAAAGCACAAATTTTCAAAGGGTTTTGTGCTTTCTCCACAGTTTACTCTGCTTAGTGGAAAAACACAATTAAAAGCAATAAACAAAGAAAATGCTGGAAATACTTAGCAAGTCAGGCAGAATCTGTAGAATGAGAAGCAATTAATGTTTCAGGTCCATGCCTCTCCTTCAGAACCATTGACAACAAAAATGTTTTCAGAAAATAAAATACCAAACCACGTTAGAAGCTTAGAAGCCTATGGCATTTATATGTTTTGATGCTTTTGCACAATTTTCAAACACAATTTTCTGAGACTAAAACAAAGTATCTTGAGATTTTTATTTGCGGAGCAATGGTGTTTTCTTAGTCTGCTACAAGAGACCAAAACACGCATGAAAAAGTTAGATAGCTGCTAAGGTCACTGGGGAATGCAACAGTTACTGTATATCAAGTCAAAGTAAGGAGATACATCATTCCAGTAAGACAGGGGTCAGCAACCTTTACCACTGAAAGAGCCACTTGGACCCGTTTCCCACAGAAAAGAAAACACTGGGAGCCGCAAAACCCGTTTGACATTTAAAATGAAATAACACTGCATACAACGTTTTTTTTGCCTTTATGCTATGTATAAACAAACTATAATGTGTTGCATTTATGAAATTGATGAACTCCTGCAGAGAAAACGAAATTACATTTCTGCATGCAACAAAAACATTTTGAACTCCGAAAAAAAGACGTTGGGTTGAAAGTTACTTTTAAGTAAAATACTCAATGTCTATTTGAGTCCTTCTTGTATTTATGAAAAACGCCGAACTTAAATTTTCCGCCAGCAGCAAACCAAAAATAACATCAGCCAGCTGTCAGCCTGAAAAATAAAAGGACTATTTCACTGAACAATGAAAAAATATGAATATACATAAAATAATAGGCAATTAAAATATTTATCATACTTGGTTAATGGGATTTCTGCTCCTGGACCTCAGCGCACAGCATCTGCACATCAGGGCTGTATGACGTCACCTTCATCTTTACACAGGATCGCAAGCTGTCATCTGTGAGGCGTGCGCGATGTTTGTTTTTAATAAAGTTCATGTTGGAGAACACCTGCTCACATACATATGTGGATCCAAAGATCGACAGGACTCCAAGCGCATACTTTTTCATGTTTACATAAATGTCGGGCACAGCATTCCATGTTTCAAACACAAGTTGGTCCGGATTTGGAAGGTTTTCAATATCACTCCATTTGTGATTCTGAGCAAGAACTGCCTTCTGACGGGCAACATCTTCAAGGTCTGCTGTCAAGCGTCTAAACTTGGACACCCATATGTCTTTGTCGGCTATGTCGGCCAGTTCCATCTCAAGATCAGGTTGACTCACACCTGCCAATGCAGTCGTATTCAGTAGGGAAGGATCGATGCTTAAGGGAGTGACCGGGAAGGATAATGTGTTTTTTTCCTCTCTGAACTCACAGAAGCGTTTCCCAAACGATGTTTGCATTGCGATGATTGCAGAATGTAAATACTCCGAAATTATCATGTCGTGACCTTGTTTGAACTCTCTCAAATTGGGGAAGTGAGACAAAGTGCCTTTCTGTAAATCTCTGGCAAGCACTGTCAACTTGCGCTCGAATGCCAAGACATCCTCCAACATGTGCAGGGCTGTGCGTCCTTTCCCCTGAAGAGCTGTGTTCAGCGTGTTCAGGTGCGCTGTCATGTCTACCATGAAGTGTAGCTTTTCCAGCCACTCTGGCTGTTCCAGCTCAGGAAAGGTGAGCCCTTTGCTGCCCAGGAAAGTTTTCACTTCTTCCAGACACGCGACAAAGCGTTTCAGCACCTCCCCTTTGGACAGCCACCGGACTTTGTTGTGCAGCAGGAGATCAGAATATGCGCTTTCCATCTCGTCCAGTAACAAACGGAATTGACGGTGATTTAAACTTTTTGCCATTATTTTATTGACAATCTGAATGACAACATCCATTATTTCTGTGCATTCCGGAGGAAATGTTTGAGCGCACAGTGCCTCTTGGTGCAAGATGCAGTGAAAAGTCAGCAGCTTTCTGTCCAGCGACTTCTGCAGTAAAGCCACAAATCCCTTGTGCGTTCCCGTCATATTCGGAGCCCCATCAGTAGCTACTGACACCAGATGGGTGGTCTTTATTCCTTTGGCTCTTAAACAATTCAAGACAGCCTCACAGATGTCCTCCCCCCGTGTTTGGTCTTTTAGAGGTATCAACTCAATCAGTTCTTCCTGTGGCCCGGCAGAGTTTACATACCGGCAGAACAACGCTATTTGTTCAATATCGCCTTTGTCTTTAGACTCGTCACAGGCAATCGAGTAGGCCACAGCTGAATTGATGTCTTTAATTTGCTGTCTTGTGATGTCTTCTGCCATTTTTATGGTTCTGTCTTTGACAGTCTTTGCAGAGAGGGGCATATCCCTGATTTTCTGCACAATTTCACTCTTGTTTTTAAAGTCCGTGAATAGATGTTCTGAAATCTTAATGAAAGATTCTTTTATATATTCACCATCTGTAAACTGCTTCCCGTGCCTGACTATTTCCTGAGCGGCAATATAACTGGCGTATGTCGTTGATTTTCCTGACTTCATCCATTTCTGGAAATGATTTTTGCTCAGATCAACCTTCCGCATCAGTTCCGAAACGGCTTTTTTTCTCTCATCTCCATCCGGATATTTTTGAGCAAAGGCTGCGTGTTTACTCTGGAAATGCCTTGTGACATTTGACTTTTTGTTGTTTGCTAGTTTCTCATTGCATATTAAGCATACCGGTAAACCAGTCTCGTCAACAGTGAAAGCAAATGAATCTGTCCACGTATCATTAAACGTTCTGTTTTCTTCAGTCACTTTTCTTTTTTTAGAATTCTCCATAGTTGGCTTACCTTGGATCGAAAAATTAAAGAAATCGCGCACTGGCGGGTGTCAGGTATTGGCAGTGGTGACGTATATTAATAGCGATAAAAACACGTTGCAGCGGTGTGCTCACGCAGTCAGTAAACTGCAGTCGAATAACTTTATTCGAACTAAACAGCCTTGCTTTTAAGCCTCCCTCAACCCAGCCCCCATGGACGCAGATGCTGCAAAAGACACGTACTCACAAACCCCCGTAGGCAATCTCCCTTAGCCGGAATGCTGGCTAATTGAGAGCCGTTTCGGATGTGTCAGAAAATGTGTCGCCACACTTACATTGTACAAGATCACCATAATCTTCAAATTTAGAATTACATTTCAAAAGCTAACAAACATAAAATACATTTTAATTAAATACTGACCAATTATTTCCCAAAGCCACAGGGAGCCGCAGCACAGAGGTGAAAGAGCCACAAATGGCTCGGGAGCTGCAGGTTGCCGACC
This sequence comes from Hypanus sabinus, assembly GCF_030144855.1. Taxonomy (NCBI): domain Eukaryota; kingdom Metazoa; phylum Chordata; class Chondrichthyes; order Myliobatiformes; family Dasyatidae; genus Hypanus; species Hypanus sabinus. The sequence goes on along the minus strand of NC_082724.1, from coordinate 56,064,417 downwards.
CCCGCAGTAAGACAATGGGTAGATTGATCAGTATAAAAGATTAAATAGCTAAAGTTAAGAATGCAAACATATTAATAAAACATTGAAGTCACTTTCACTTCTGGTACTATTTTCCATTATACAGCAGAGGTACTCCACCATAAATAATCAAACCTGTGGAGGGAATGAACACTATAAGTGTTGAGAATAATCATGGTGGAGATGTTCCTGCCTACCCTTACTGATTGCGGTCTACTGCTGCTAGAGGCATGACAGAGGTAAGCGATGACAGGGTGTGGATGTTTTTGATAAGGGAGTACTTAGAGATTACATTCTTGGAGGATTGTCCAGTGAGAGCATACGTGTAGGTTAGAAACAAAAAGGGGAGAGTCACCCTTGTGGGGCTGTATTTTAGACACCCTCATAGTTGTAAAAATAATAGGGTTGTAATTGGTGAGAGATTTTAATTTCCGCAGTAATGACTAGGCCACCCAGTGCTAAGGGCCTGATTGTGATAGAATTTGTGAAATGTGTCCAAGAAAGTTTCCTCTGTCAATTTATAAAGGGCCCGACTCTGAAGGGTGCAATTTTAGACCTCCTCTTAGGGAACAAGGCAGGGCAAGTAAAACAGCAGTCAGGATACACTCCAAAGCATGGCTCCCAACCTCTTTTGTGTCATGGAGCCTTACGATTAACCGAGGGGTCAGTGCATCCCAGATTGGGAACAGCTGCTCTAAAGTGAGGACACACTCCTCATGGGATCAGCAATGGAGAAGTAATGCAGTTTAATTTGAGAAGGGTTTAATCATGCTAACTATATTAAAGTTTGTTAAAGCTGCCTGACTTGCTGAGTTCTTCCATCATTTAGTGTGTTGCTCAAGCCTTCTAACATCTCTTGTGCTTAGCATATTTTGCAGGTGTAAAGGGGGTTTCTTCTTTTTTCTTTCTTACTGTGTATGTAATCAAAATGGCTTCTTTGTTTTGTTAAAAGCAGGAATGCTTCTTTGTTGCGAGAGAGTGCTGGAAGCTTGTTTGGGTTAAAATTTACTGATAACGAGAATTGTATTCCTTTGTAAACCAATTGGGATTAATGTTGTTCTTTCTTCTGAGTCTGTAAGCTATTGTTGGCGGGCTTTTGGGGAGATCGGCGTGAGGGGTTGAGAGAGAGAGGACGCGATGCTGTAAGCGGGGCGAGGAACGGACCCCAAGCGGGGGTCCAAGGCCAGGAGGTACTCCGAGGAGAGGAGATGAAGCTAGATGTGCTTGGTTGACCACTTTGGATGGTCCTAAGCTGCAAGTCGAGGAGTTCGGAAGGGATCGAATGGTGGCCAGAAGACTTCAGTAATTGAGCTCCAACGGTTGTGCACGAAGTGGTTTGGACTTTGATAAGTTTGGCGCCTTTTCTTTATTTTTTTTCTTCATATATACTGTATCGTTATTAATCACTTAGTTATAGTAACCTTTATAAATTGTACTCATTTAATCGCATATGGTGTACTGTCGGTTTTTGGGCGAGGCGGGGACATCACACAGCATCCACACCAGCTGATTACCCAGTTTGGTGGGGCTAAAGGCTGCTCCCCCAGACGAGAACGAGCTGAGCGAGCCTGAGGTGACCCAGGGGTTTACACAGGCTTTAGGTCATTGTATTATGAAAAACATTTATAGGCAACGGAGAGGTCACAGGAAGGATTTTCAAGAATGTGAGCTACACATATCATGAAAGGTTTAAGAGAAAAATCTCTTTTCTACTACAATTCTTTAAAATGTTTAGGAATTTTTCTGTGAGGAAGAACATAAGTGAAGGCCATCATTAAAGGAAAGTAATACTGATACAGAGAATTCACAATATACTTCTTTTGGAAGAAAACAGTGTAAATGTATTTGAGGGAACACGCATATGAGGGTGAAGGAAACAAATATGAAGACAAGGACAGAAGTTGTGTTGAAAGGCATATTTCTGCACTGTATACAAAACTATCTCGTACCTCCTTCCAACATACCAAAACTCGGGAAGAGACGATGTCTTAGACCTTCATACCTGGGTAAATAAGGGCAATACTTTCTTTCCTCATTCTCCCACTTAATTTTAAAACAAAGCTTTAAAATCAAATTAGTTTTGCATTAACAACACACTTCAAAATGATGCATATTACACAATTAGAAGGAGAAGCTCCATTTGCTTATTAGTAAATAAACAGTTCAATCCAGGTTACACTGATGTAATGTATTCAGTCCCATATTACGCAATTAGAAGGAGAAGCTTCATTTGCTTATTAGTAAATAAACAGTTCAATCCAGGTTACACTGATGTAATGTATTCAGTCCACTATTTTGTGCTCAATAAAGAGTCCATTTTCAATATTTAACTATTATATATTTGTCAATGCCCGATTTTGTTATTTAGTTGCTAAAACAAAATCCACCCAGAACAGCTGACAACAGCTTTTCCTCAGGTTAAGGTTTGGCTGGGCGAAGAGCGATCACTTTTTCTCATTTTAAAATCATTTTATTAATTATTATTGGAGATTAACAAAAAAAATACATTAAGTCAATATGTCATTATATACAATAAGGAATTACATTAGCAAATAACTGATTAACAAATCTAAGCAAATATCTATAATAAGTGAAAATAAAGTGTTAATATTTTTTTTGAAAGAAAAAGGAAAAAAAGAACCCCCTACTAACTTAAAAAACCCTACTAACTGAAAAAAAACAAAAAAAAAACAAACAAAAACCCTATTGGGAGCACAACCCCAGAGCTATACGTCATACAAGCTTCCATAAAAAAACACCAATCCGCCAACTCAAATCTACTTAAAGAAAAATCGGAAGGAAACCATATCCAAGATGGCGGCCGTCACGCAGCTTGCAGCGGCCACTCCGGAACTTATTATCTGTTATTTGTGAAGTGGGGTGCCGTGCGCAATCATAAGCGATTGAAAGTGGACATGGAAGCACGGAGAAACATCCGGAAATTCCAGGAAGACCTTCTTCGTTGCTGCTGCTGCTGTGAGGTCCGAGACTCTGCTGGGAAGAACAGGCCCCCAGTCCTCGGGGTCGCATTGCCGATGGCCATTGGCGGGGCCATCTTAATACGCTCGGCAGAGGATGGTGCTCAGAGAAGCTGTGCCGGAGGGTATGGTCGCCAGCTCGGAGGTTCAATGGACTCGGTCCTTTCGACGGACTCAGGTCGCTTTTGGTGTGTGCTGCGTCTGTGAGGCTGGTTTCGACGGAGCTTCCATTGTGTGCTGCATCTGTGAAGCTGAGTTGGGCAGCGCCTTCGAAATCCATAGCGGGGGTATTCCCTTCTGCCGCCGGCGTGGGATGGCGAGTCTGTTGGGACCCTGGGGACTTGTGGAAACTGTGGTGATTTCTTTTGAACTTACAGTCCTTTAACATCTTGACTGTGCCCCATAGTCTGTTTTTTTTAAATCAATTATGCTATCGTTTGCACTGTTGTAACTATATGTTGTAATTATGTGGTTTTGTGCAGGTCTTGTAGCTTTAGTTTTTGGTCTTGTTTTTGTCTGGTGGTTTTGGAGCTCCTTTCCGGGAAACACGCTAGACGGTAGCGCTATATTAATATGCAACAGCCTCTTCGGACTCTGAATTGGGGATTGCCAAATGTTATGTGGATTTTCTGGTGTAGTCTGTTTTGTCATATGCTTTTGTGATATCATTCTGGGGGAACGGTGTCTCATTTTTTAACTGCATTGCATTTGTGGTTTCTAAAGGACAACAAACTGAATCTGAATATTAATTAACTCAAATCAAATGATAGTAGCGGCCAAATAAACCCCACCTTTTCTCAAAATCAAATCGAGGATGGAAAGTTCGACTTCTGATTTTCTCCAAACTAAGACATAACATCACCTGAGAAAACCATTGTATCAAAGTAGGATCAGAAGCATCTTTCCATTTCAACAAAACAGCCCTTCTGGCCAATAATGTAACAAATGCAATTACATGTTGGTCTGATGGAGAAATACCTTGAATATATTGAGGGACTATACCAAATAAAACTGTCAATTTATTAGGTTGTAAATTTATTTCTAAAACTTTAGTTCACTTTTTCTGAGTTTCTGTACTCCTTACTTTAGAAACACCCCACCACCTTCATTAAGCAAGCAAGCAATTCAGTGATTGCAAAGGGATTAAGGCAAAAGTAAATTGAATTGTGTGCTCAGAAAGGAAGCACATCATTGTGATCACCTTAATTACCCTTCAATTCTTTCAGAAATGTTGCTGTAATCATTGAAATCAGAAATGTTCACCATGATTAATCGCAAGACTGTTCTCTCGAAGATTTGACGATCATCAATTAAAAGGTTATTTTCATTCGATTATATTATTTTCTCTGAGTGAACAAGTCAAGCTCATATTATGTCACTCTTACATCTTGCGGTAGATTGAGGGACAGTTAAATGAAAACAGCGTAGAAATAAATTAAAAAAACAAGAGTGCTAGGTGATGCCAAAGTTTGGCATTTCTAAATGGATTTCATTGAAGTCAGGTAAGTGAGGAAGAAATATTTTTTAAAGAAATATCAAACCCAAACATTGCACTACCTTGTCCATTTTATCATCCACAGGGGATGTTTACAGTGAAAAATTAAAAGTGGGTGAAATCCAAACAAGATCATGACCCTGCACTCAATAACAGGAATTGCTTGAGAAATTGAGTTAAGGTTTCAGGTTGATGACCCTGAGAATCCAGTTGACAAATGCTGCTAGTGTTGAATGGTTGTTAACTGTAGCTGATCTTTCTGGTGTCATCTGAAAGCTCTTGGTTTTCATTTTCCACATACATTCTCGCCACCCATCCCATCTCACCCCAGCAGCTGAGAATACATTTATTCTCTCCACCTTTTCAAAACCGATGAAAGGTCTTCAAACCAAAATATTAATTCAATTTCTCTCTCGAGATATTACCAATCCTCCAGCAATACCTGATTTTAATATGAAATTTCTAGCATCTACAAATTTTTATTTTTGTCCTATCCATATGCATACCCTAAAAGAATGTGCTGCATATAAATAGTCTTGAACTTGATAGATGAAATCCAGCATAGCAGTAACACCTTCACTAACTCTAATCAGGTCATGGGTTAACCAGAATGAAGGTGTGGACAGAACTTTTAACAACATAGTTGTGGTCCTAGCTTTACTATCTGTTCTTTTATTTGATGTATTTGTGAATGGGCTTGTATTTTGTGCACCGGGTCTAAGTCAAGAGCATATTCTCAAGCCAATTGCTGGTAAATTCCAGCACATTTATATTCTGCTTCTGGACTCCATGTAGGGTCCAAAAACAGAGCATAACGACTGATCCCTGATGGCATTTGCAGCTAGTTCAGGATTTCTGCATTTGAAAGTGTGAAATCTTGAATGATAGCATTATATGGCTGCAGATAATCTTTGATTTAAGAACATACAAGTAATATTTTTTGTTGCAACTCCATTGACCCTTTAGGATACATTTGTCATTTGAACAAATTGTGCAAGGGGGAGGGATTCAAATTTCTGGGGCATTGGAACCAGTTCTGGGGGAGGTGGGACCGGTATAAACAGGACGGTCTGCACCTGGGCTGGACTGGAACCAATGTCCTAGGGCAGGGGTCGGCAACCTTTACCACTGAAAGAGCCATATGGACCCATTTCCCACAGAAAAGAAAACACTGGGAGCCACAAAACCCGTTTGACATTTAAAATGAAATAACACAGCATAAAGGCAAAAAAAACCCGTTGTATGCAATGTATAAACAAACTATAATGTGTTGCATTTATGAAATTGATGAACTCCTGCAGAGAAAACAAAATTACATTTCTGCATGCAACAAAAACATTTTGAACTCCGAAAAAAAGACGTTGGGTTGAAGGTTACTCCATAGTTAGCCTACCTTCGATCAAAAAATTAAAAGAAATCGCGCACTGGCGGGTGTCAGAGATTGGCAGTGGTGACGTATATTAATAGCGATAAAAAACACGTCGTGGCGGTGTGCTACACGCAGTGCTAAAATAACGACACTGCAGTCAAAGATAACTTTATTCGAACTAAACAGTCTTGCTTTAAAGCCTCCCTCAACCCGCCCCCCCCGTGGGCGCGGATGCTCCAAAAGACACGTACTCACAAACCCCCGTAGGCTATCTCCCTTAGCCGGAACAGTGGCTAATTGTGAGCTGATTCGGATTTGCCAGGAAATGGGGTCGTCACAATGTTTTATTTAGATTGTACAAGATCACCATAATCTTCAAATTTCGAATTACATTTCAAAAACTAACAAACCATGGGGCGCCGCAGCAGTGAGATGAAAGAGCTGCATGTGGCTCCGAAGCCGCGGGTTGCCAACCCCTGTCCTAGGGGGAGCGTTTGCCACTGCTGTTCAGGAGGCTTTAAACTAATGTGGCAGGGGGATGGGAACAAGTGCAGAGAGACATAGGGGTGCAAAATGAGGGTAGATGCAAAAAGTAGTAAGGTGAAAAGTAAAAGTGGCAGGCAGGCAAATCCAGGGCAAAAAGCAAAAAGAGCCACTTTTCAACATAATTGTATAAGGGCTAAGAGTGTTGTAAAAACAAGCCTGAAGGCTTTGTGTGTCAATGCAAGGAGCATTCGTAACAATGAATGTGCAGATAGTTATTAATGAATATGATATAGTTGGGATCACAGAGACATGGCTCCAGGGTGACCAAGGATGGGAGCTCAACATCCAGGGATATTCAATATTCAGGAGGGTTAGACAGGAAAGAAAAGGAGGTGGGGTAGCCTTGCTGGTTAGAGAGGAGATAAATGCAATAGAAAGGAAGGACATTAGCCTGAAGGATGTGGAATCGATATGGGTAGAGCTGCATAACACTAAGGGACAGAAAACACTGGTGGGAGTTGTGTACAGGCCACCTAACAGTAGTAGTGAGGTTGGGGATGGCATTAAACAGGAAATTAGAAATGTGTGCAATAAAGGAACAGTAGTTATAATGTGTGACTTCAATCTATATATAGATTGGGTGAACCAAATTTGTAGGGGTGCTGAGGAAGGGGATTTCTTGGAATGTATGTGGGATGGTTTTCTGAACCAACATGTTGAGGAACCAGTTAGAGAACTGGCCATTCTAGATTGGGTACTGAGCAATGAGGAAGGGTTAGTTAGCAATCTTGTCGTGTGAGGCCCCTAGGGTAAGAGTGACCATAATATGGCGGAATTCTTCATTAAGATGGAGAGCGACATAGTTAATTCAGAAACAAAGGTTCTGAACTTAAAGAAGGGTAACTTTGAAGGTATGAGATGTGAATTAGCTAAGATAGACTGGCAAATGATACTTAAAGGGTTGACGGTGGATATGCAATGGCAAGCATTTAAAGATCGCATGGATGAACTACAACCATTGTTCATCCCAGTTTGGCAAAAGAATAAACCAGGAAAGGTAGTGCAACCATGGCTGACCAGGGAAATTAGGAATAGTATCAAGTCCAAAGAAGAAACATATAAATTAGCCAGAAAAAGCGGCACACCTGAGGACTGGGAAAAATTCAGAGACCAGCAGAGGAGGACAAAGGGCTCAGTTAGGAAAGGGGAAAAAGATATGAGAGAAAGTTGGCAGGGAACATAAAAACTGACTGTAAAAGCTTTTATAGATACGTGAAAAGAAAAAGACTGGTCAAGAGAAATGTAGGTCCTTTACAGTCAGAAACAGGTGAATTGATCATAGGGAACAAAGACATGGCAGACCAATTGAGTAACTACTTTGGTTCTGTCTTCACGAAGGACGACATAAATAATCTTCCGGAAATAGTAAGGGACCGAGGGTCTAGTGAGATGGAGGAACTGAGGGAAATACATGTTAGTAGGGAAGTGGTGTTAGGTAAATTAAAGGGATTAAAGGCTGATAAATCCCCAGGGCCAGATGGTCTGCATCCCAGAGTGCTTAAGGAAGTAGCCCAAGAAATAGTGGATGCATTAGTGATAATTTTTCAAAACTCCTTAGATTCTGGATTAGTTCCTGAGGATTGGAGGGTGGCTAATGTAACCTCACTTTTTAAAAAAGGGAGAGAGAAACCGGGGAATTATAGACCGGTTAGTCTGACATCAGTGGTGGGGAAAATGCTAGAGTCGGTTATCAAAGATGTGATAACAGCACATTTGGAAAGAGGTGAAATCATCGGACAAAGTCAGCATGGATTGTGAAAGGAAAATCATGTCTGACGATTTTTGAAGATGTAACTAGTAGAGTGGATTGGGGAGAGCCAGTGGATGTGGTATATGTAGATTCTCAAAAGGCTTTTGACAAGGTCCCACACAGGAGATTAGTGTGCAAACTTAAAGCACACGGTATTGGGGGTATGGTATTGATGTGGATAGAGAATTGGTTGGCAGACAGGAAGCAAAGAGTGGGAGTAAATGGGACCTTTTCAGAATGGCAGGCAGTGACTATGGGGTACCGCAAGGAACAGTGCTGGGACCCCAGTTGTTTACAATTTATATTAATGATTTAGAAAAGGGAATTAAATGCAGCATCTCCAAGTTTGCGGATGACACGAAGCTGGGCGGCGGTGTTAGCTGTGAGGAGGATGCTAAGAGGATGCAGGGTGACTTGGATAGGTTAGGTGAGTGGGCAAATTCATGGCAGATGCAATTTAATGTTGATAAATGTGAGGTTATCCACTTTGGTTGCAAGAACAGGGAAACAGATTGTTATCTGAACGGTGGCCGATTAGGAAAAGGGGAGATGCAACGAGACCTGGGTGTCATTGTACACCAGTCATTGAAGGTGAGCATGCAGGTACAGCAGGCGGTGAAAAAGGCAAATGCTATGTTGGCATTCATAGCAAAAGGATTTGAATACAGGAGCAGGGAGGTTCTATTGCAGTTGTACAAGGCCTTGGTAAGACCGTACCTAGAATATTGTGTGCAGTTTTGGTCCCTTAATCTGAGGAAAGACATTCTTACCATAGAGGGAGTACAGAGAAGGTTCATCAGATTGATTCCTGGGATGGCAGGACTTTGGTATGAAGAAAGACTGGATTGACTAGGCTTATACTCACTAGAATTTAGAAGATTGAGGGGGATCTTATTGAAACGTATAAAATTCTAAAGGGATTGGACAGGCTAGATACAGGAAGATTGTTTCCGATGTTGGGGAAGTCCAGTACGAGGGGTCACAGTTTAAGGATAAAGGGGAAGCCTTTTAGGACCGAGATGAGGAGAAACTTCTTCACACAGAGCGTGGTGAATCTGTGGAATTCTCTGCCACAGGAAACAGTTGAGGCCGGTTCATTGGCTATATTTAAGAGGAAGTTAGATATGGCCCTTGTGGCTAAAGGGATCAGGGGGTATGGAGAGAAAGCAGGTACAGGGTTCTGAGTTGGATGATCAGCCATGATCATACTGAATGGCGGTGCAGGTTCGAAGGGCCGAATGGCCTACTCCTGCTCCTATTTTCTATGTTTCTATGAACAACATGCCAACTCAGCCCATAATGCTTTTCATTCTTTCTACCACACTTTCTGATTCCATCAAGATCAAAGTGTTCTGCTTGCTATTGGGATTGATAATTTATTATCTGCAATCTTTTAAGATGGTTTAATTTCCCAGCAGCTCTTAAAACTGTCCCTCCAGTAAGAATTACAATAGCTACAACCATTAATATTAAACTGAATATTATGAATAGAAGTGAAAATGTTTGGCATCGCATAGCCGTTAGCGCAATCACTATTGTAGCACCAGCGATCACCGAAGTTTGATTCCAGCCACTGTCTGTAAAGATTTTGTCTGTTCTCCTTGTGGCCGCATGCATTTCCTCCGGTTTTCTCCCATGTGCAGTTAGTGTTAGCGAGTTGTGGGCATGCTACATTGGTGCCAGAAACATAGCGACACTTGCAGCCTGTCCCCTACACATTCCTCGCTGATTTGATTTAATGTAAACGACGCATTTCACTGCATGTTTCGATGTATGTGACATCTAAAGCTAATCTTAAAAATCATGATGGACAACCAGCTTCTTGTTAATTCTTGCAATATCAACAGTGTAATTAATCCTTAATTTGGACAAAATAAGTGCCCAAAATGTTACTTCCCAAAGGTTTGGATGTTTAGAAGGGCAAAGATATTAAAAAATGGAAAAGGATTGAGCATGTCCCTAAAGGTCAGAATCAACCATGTGATACAGTGTTTGATGATCAAGGAAAAAATGAGGTCGTGGCAAGCACAGAGAGATACATAGTGAGTTCTGGATGTTCTGCAACTACTGATACTTTCAAGGCCTGCAATGTCTGGTTTGAACATATAAAGCCTACATAATACTTATCTATAATGGGAGGTAGCAAATACAGATAACAAGTTGGCAGAAAACTTTCAAAGTTCAATCTTATTGTCATTCAACCATACTGTACTTAAGCATACCGTTAAATGAGACAACATTCCTCTGGATCAAGGTGTACAATACAGTACATGTAACTGACACACGTAACACACCAAATAATATTACCACAAATAAACAAACAAAAATTAAGGTGCAGATATGATACAAATTAAAAAGTAAATAGTATAACACTACTGGTGCTTGGTTATGGGACCGTCTCCGCATTACATTTTACTAGTAATGAAGTTAGGCATTATTCAGTGGGCCATTTACATCTTGTATACTATTAGTGTTCTTTTTAAATGCAGAGCCACATGCACAAATGAATTGACACTGCATTACCTGTTTGACACAGGTGTTTTATCATCAATGCTTGGGAGAATCAATAGGCCTACTCCACTTTCTTCCACATAACAGGGTGCCTATTACTGGCTACACAATAATTTCCTGTAACCATGACCAATATGCAAGCCCACTGACAGAAATTAAACAGTTTAGAATCTTTTCTTTCACATCCTTACATATTTTGGTCTTGTCAGTAATCATGATTTGCCTGAGTGTAGTGAAAACAGTGTCGGTGCTGTGCAATTGCTCAGCAAAAGGAGGTGTAAGGCGCTCCTTCCGTCCAATAGCCTACAGGTCACCCTTGGGCAAGGTGTAGTACCTATTTAGCCTCCCAATCAGGGTCATATGAAGCCATGGTTTGCAGGTGGGGGATGGTTTTTACAAGCACATTCTACAAATTTGAATTTATGGTTGTACAACTAAAAACGCTGGGCAGATGAATCTGATATCAGTGGCCAGGGTTACCCATCCAGTATGGACACTGCAACTGAAGAAGGCAACGGGAAACCACTTTGGTATTCCTTCCTTGTACAATCAATCATGAACTCAAATTAACTATGGTCTCAGCTCAAAGATGTGAATGGAGCCTTCACCGAAGGAGCCTCATCCGGTAAAGGATCTCATGCTCCACAAGTGAACCTCGACGGTTATCCAGCAACTGTCAGCAGATTAAAAGCAAAGAAGATTTGACTAGCAACCTGGAAAGTAAGAACCCTTAACCAACCTGGTAAACTAGACAACATCAAACAGGAAATGGAAAATGCCTGGGAACAAGATTTACAGATTTCAATTTCTGAGGAGACTTGGAATGAAATTTTTAAATTGGTTAACTCCTCATCACTATGTGCTCACCACTCCGTCCTATAATTTAAAGTAGTCCACAGGGCCTACATGTCCAAAGACAAGCTATCTCGTTTTAATCCGGATAGATCTCCCTATTACGATCGATATAACAATAGAGAGGCCTCACTAATCCATATGTTTTGAACATGCCCAAGTCTTGAAAAATACTGGAAGGAAGTATTCCAAACTTTTTCTGTACTTTTTAAAGTAAATTTTAAGCCTAACCCTTTGACTGCCTTGTTTGGTATTGTTGGAGAAAAAGGCACAACTTTGGAGACATCTGATTTGTATATATTGGCTTTTATTTCTCTTACAGCTAGGAGAGCAGTGTTGCTTAAATGGAAGGATGTTGCTCCATCTACTCACACTCAATGGTTACGTGATGTTATGTCATGCTTAAATTTAGAGAAGACTCATTGTTCAATTTCTGATTCTAACCAAGACTTTCAAACATTGTGGGGACTATTCTCGAACCACTTTCAAAACCTTTAATTTGGTGTTAAAGTACAGATGTTGGCTAATAACATAAATCACAATGTGATAAGGATTTTTTTCTGTCTTTTTTTCGTTACCATACAGCTTCAACTTTGGTAGTGGGTTTAGATTCTTTCTTTATAATAAAATTATTATAATTCAAATTACAATTTAATTAATGTATGTGTTTGATTATGACTATAGGGTACTGCGATTGCAAATCTGATTTAAATATAATGTATTTGGCATTATTCAATCTTTTTTTTGATTCATCATATATATCCTCAAGTACTCTGTATTCAATGTGAAAATTAATAAAAATATTGAAAAAGGAAAAGAAAAGGAAATGGAAAGATTCAAAATCAACATCTTGGCAATGTGCGAGATGAGATGTAAAGGAGCTAGTAAAACAAGCTCAGAGGGATATACCGTCATTTACTCAGGAGGAGAAATACATGAAAAAGGTGTTGGAATTATGTTAGATGAAGAACATGCAAAATCAATAAAAGGCTATTGGACAATATAAGATCGAATGTTACTTATGAAACTACATGCAAAACCTTTTGACATTAACATTGTTCAAGTTTTTGCCCCAACAGCAGACAGCAGTGAAGAAAACATCGAACAATTTTATGACGAACTAGAAATAGCATTAAGACAATTTAAGAGCACAGAAAATACCATTATTCAAGGCGACTTCAACGCAAAATTAGACAAGACCAGGGGTGAGAACGATATTGGACATTATGGCATAGATGAGAAAAATGAGAGAGGTGAACGACTAGCTACATGGGTCACAGAAAAAGATTATATAATTACTAATACTGTCTTCAAGCAACACCTGAGAAAACAATGGACATGGAAGACCCCAGGTGATAACACCAGAAACCAGACTGATTATGTGTTTATAAGGAGAAGGTATAGAAATGTTCTGAAATCATGCAAAACATATCCAGGTGCAGACTGCTACAGTGATCACGTACCAATAGTCAGCGTGATGTACCTGAGACACAGAAAGCTTAAGAGACCAAGAGTAGAGCCAAAGCTGAATTTGGGACTTTTGAGAAAAAAGTGACATCAAAAATGAATTCCAAATAACAATGAAGAACAAATTTGAGGCTCTACAAAACATCACTATTATAGAACAGCAATGCGAAAACCTCAGAGACAGCATAACACAAGCAGCACAAGAGGTGATTCCCAAACAACAGAAAAAAGTTAAAAAGAAATGGATGACAGAAGAAATTCTAAATCTTGTGGAACAAAGAAGAAAATGTAAAGAAAACGAAGAAGCCTACGTATTCTTGCATACACAGATAACAACCAAGTGCAAGGAAGCAAAAGAAAAGTGGCTTAAGGACAAAGGTGAGTTAATAGAACAACTGCAGAAGACCAACAACAGCAAACGTATGCACCACGAGATCAAAAAGGTCACAAATCCCAAGAGTGGTCCACCAACAAAAATCATTCCAAGAGCATACCATCAGGCAAACACTGAACAACAATGGTGTGCATGGCAGGATTGCAAGGAAAATCTTGGGGAGAGTAACAGCAGTGTTGAATTTCTTCCATTTGTACACCATTTGCCTAACTGTGGATTGGTGAAGCCCAAACTCTTTAGAAATGGTTTTGCATCCTTTTCCAGCCTGGTGAGTATTAACAACTTTTTATCTGAGGTCCTCAGAAATCTCCTTTGATCGAAGCATTGCACACTTCCAAAAACCTGTGTGGTGAAGAAGAAAACTGCTGCCCATCTAAAGTTTGCTAAAGAACACATGGCCATAAGCCAGAAGACTACTGGAAGAATGTTCTGTGGACAGATGAGTCCAGAATCAAACTTTTTGGCTTAAATCAGAAGCGTTATGTTTTGGAGAAAAGCAAACACTGCATTCTAACAGAAGAACTTTATCCCTACTGTGGAACATGGTGGTGGAAGTGCCATGGTTTGGGCCTGCTTTGCTGCCTCAAGACCAGGAACTATGAATTCTGAATTGTACCAGCAAATTCTACAGGAAGATCTCAGGGTAACGGTCTGTGAACTGAAGTTCAAAAGAAAGTGGGTCATACAGCAAGACAACAACCTTAAATACACAAGTCAGCCTACCAAAGAATGGTTAAAGCAAAATAAATTTCGTGTTTTGGTACGGCTGAGTCTAAGTCCTGACCTTAATCCTACAAAAACTTTGTGGAAGGATCTGAAGAGAGCAGTTCATGAGTTCATGCAAGGAAGCCCATCAACATCTCAGAGATGAAGCAGTATTGTAAGGATGAATTGCCTAAAATTTCTCTAAGCTGATGTGCAGGACTGATCAACAGTTACCGGAAAATCTAGTACCACTGTAGAAGGCTCAGTAGATCAAAATAAAGTGCCCAAAATATGCAGACTTGTCATTTTTCAACAATGCCGCACAGACCAAAGTTTTAATGTATCATACAGAAATTTAAGTTATGTAATTATAACCTAGGTAATTCCTATAATGCCTGGCATGCAAAGTCAGCTTTGGCGCACCAGGTGGATGAGATCAGCAGTGAAATCCAACAGCCAGGAAGGTGCTACTACAATGCTCCGTGGAGAGCGAAGGGCATGACAAGGCACAGAAGTTGTCATGGTCATCCATGGCAACCAAGGAAGACCCCAGTTGTAACAACTACTCGTACCACTGACCCGGACTTCAGAAGTTGAGAAAGTGGAACTACACCTATTCAAACAGCTTTTCCACTTTTAAAACTCTCCCGTACAGGTTTCAGAAACTGTCATCACTGGTTATGATGGAGAATCAAACAATAAATCAATCATGTACAATACTTCCTAATGTAATCATTAGCCTTTTTTATTTGTGAATGTTATAGTTGAGCCATTTTGGATATATGGCAAATCACAGAAATTTCAAAAACAAAAGTGCAGAAGGCAAGTCAGCGAGAAGCGCAGCTCATAAAGTGTAGTCTTTGAAGAGATGTAGTAAAAAGGCCCATCATAGACAGATGATGGAGAGGCATTGTGATGGTCATTCACACTTGCTGATAAACAGACTGCATTATGTAACACTAAGTTAGAACTGCATGTGTTTGATGAAGTTTGAGTACATGGTTTAGTTGTTCATTTCAGCATAGTCCTGAAAGAGTGCAACATTATAGGTTATATCACCTGTTGGATTAGACTATTAACCAGTTCGCCCCTCAGAAAATCTCATGTCACTACTTTGAAGGATTATGATGCTCCCTAATAACCTGCCCAAAATGGACTTCTCTACCAGAAGTCACAAAAAAGATCTATTATTTATTTCATTATGTGAAACTTTATTGATCACAAATAAACAGTATGCTCCCATATACTGACTAGCAACTACATTTGCAAAAGTCCTGCATTGCTTTGGGATATTTAGAAGTTCTAAACAGCATTTTGCGAATAAATATCATTCACATCAAATAATATTCTTTAACATGATAAACAAAATCCTAAGTCATTGAAGTGCTAATATTTCTAAATTACAGATGGATTCCTTCAATTCTAACATATTCAACAACACAAATACTGAATGCTTTTACACTACATGAGAAAACTCCAAACTTGAGAAAAAAAATTCCAGAGTACATGAGACATATTAAGCAAACATCCTAAATGTTTTCGCTTGTGAAAAGGTGTCAACAGTTGCTTAACTACTCAGTAAGATTAAAGAAAATAATGCACAAGGACAAAGCAGAAGTTCACATTGTAAAACCTTCCCCTCATTGAACAGAAAATCCTACATATAGTAGTAAATAAGGCCTAGTCCATCAAAGGTAAAACCCTCCCCATCATTAAGCCGTTGTTGCAGGAAAGCAGCATCCATCATCAGGGATGACCACCATCCAGGTCATGCTCTTTTCTTGCTGCTGCCATCAGGAAGAAGGTTACAGGAAGCTCAGGACTCACACCACCAGATTCAGGATTCACCTCAACCATCAGACTCTTGAGCCAAAGGGGATAAATAAGTTTACTCAACTTCACTTGCCCTATCACCGAAATGTTTCCATAACCTATGGACTCACTTTCAAGAACTCGTCATCTCATGTTCTTGTTAGTGATTGTTTATTTTTATTATTATTATCACTTTCCTTTGTATTTACGCAGTTTATTGTCTTTTGCACATTTGTTGAATGCTGTAGTTGGTGTGGTTTTTCATTAATTTTATTATGGACATTGAGAATACTTGCAAGAAAATGAATCTCAGGGTTGTATATGGTTACATATATGTAGTTTGATAATACATTTACTTGAAAATTGCTGTCAATCCAAGCTCTTCTTCAATATTGATACATATAATAAGCACTACAAAAGACAGAAAAGACGAGGATTCCTGGTATCTAGAATTGGAACACTACCTATTAAATGTGCCTTACCGGTCAAATGTTGAGTATTATCTAGCATTAACATGCAGTCTGAAGTGTAACCTGCCAAGTCCATACTTCCTGTAGGTTGGTAGCTGCTTTAATATTTCCTCAGAGCAGGTAATTGAGCTGTTCATTAGCCAGAACTAATGACTAAATAACCATTAAAGTGCTAGCTGAAATCCAGGAACATATTAATGCAGAGCAACCTCAGCCACTTGAACCCAACAGCTGCAATTAATTCAAGTAAACAGGAACAGCACTATGTGAACAAAAGGACTTATATAACAATTCACACTCAAGCAGGGCTCTGCCAAAGGAAATTCATACATACGACATGCATGGTAGATATTCTTGCAACAGAATTTTTTTCAATATCCCACAAGACCAAGTTTCTAATTGAATCACTTACATGAGAATTCCATCGAAGTCATCCAAAAAATAAATTTATTTTAAGTATTTATCCCTTAAACAACCCTGTTATCCTATTGACATCACAGTGGTGTTCATGGAGGCTTGCTGTGTTCAATTTGGCAACCAGATTTCCTGCATTACACTTCAAATTAATTTCAAAGATATTTCAATTGCAGAGGGATCACCCTTAGACAACAAAAAGTACTATAAAAATGCACCCAAGGGAACAAACAGTCAAAAATCTCAAAAGTAAGTTTTTTAAAAAAAGAGAAAAGCCTCAAAGTGTTAAAGATTCTCTGGAGGCTTAATGGTTGAAGTATTCAACTTGGTCTCAGTCTTCACTTGCTTGAAGATTCAATTTACAATCTTTTTCTTCCCGTG
Source organism: Hypanus sabinus (assembly GCF_030144855.1). Taxonomy (NCBI): domain Eukaryota; kingdom Metazoa; phylum Chordata; class Chondrichthyes; order Myliobatiformes; family Dasyatidae; genus Hypanus; species Hypanus sabinus. The sequence continues at coordinate 56,047,255 of NC_082724.1, read as the reverse complement.
GTGATGAACTCTTATAATAAACAATACTTAAGTGCAGTATTAACACATTACTTTGTTGCTGTGTACTACCACTAATGTCACGAACTATTTAAAGTCATTAACAAGGCAAAATCCAACTCTATACCAATGTTCCAAGGTTGTCAAGCTGAGGAGTGGCAGTGGGGACAAGCTCCCACTACCTAAAAGTGCTCCTCACAGCGTGCTGCTCAAATAGCCTCTGACGACCAAGTCCAACTCCTGGCCTTCTCGTGTGGCATAGCCTCTAAGCCAGGTGGAACTGTTTCTACTGACAGTAGAAGGGGCAAAGGCGGATCCTGGCACCTTAAAACCAGTGCTTCAGGTAGCCTGGGAAGGCAGTCCGACATTGCCTTCAACTTCGCTCTGGTAACTCCTGCGACATCACTGGTGCCAAGCTATATCGGCCGTTGCCCTTTCCTTGGACAACATCGGTGGCATTGAGAGGGAAAACTTGCTGCTTGGGCAACTGCCAGTCTTCCATACAACCTTGCCGTGGCCTGCGACCTGGAGAGGCTGAAGCAAGACCTTCCAGGCGCAGATCCATGGTCTTGCAAGACTAATGGATGCCATCATCACCACCACCAATATCTGGAGAGACTCTCTTCCAATACCAAACCCAAGAAAGGATATACAGTCGGTCCTCCTTATCCGCGAGCTCCGCATGTGTGAATTCACCCAACCGCGAATCACGAAAACCCAGAAGTGCTCTTCCAGCACTTGTCATTTGAGCATGTACAGACTTCTTTTTCTTGTCATTATTCCCTAAACAATGCAGTATAACAACTATTTTACATAACATTTACATTGTATTAGGTATTATAAGTAACCTGGAGATGATTTAACGTATACCGGAGGATGCGTGTAGGTTATTGTGGATCGGGATCGAAAAAATCGGAAGTTCTCTTACTAAGTCGGAACAGGCACATCTGGTATTATTTAGCATCAGTTAGTCAAATGATTGTCTTAGTATATAGTATGTATTTTACCTTTCTATGCATATAAAACACTTAAGAATGTGTGTTTCAGCGCCGGGCTCGGGAACGGAAGATCCCGAGTTTGATCCAGTGACAGACCACTATCGAGTGCACTCTCCATTCGTGCTGGGTTGATGTGGAGGATAGGATCAAAAATCCAAAACCGCAAAACCCAATAATTAAACCACTGCGTTGCTTAGTAATAATTGTAGCTTTCATCAGGGCAGAGCTTTTTTCACTTTATCCTTTAAAATTGTTCCAATCTTTGACCGACTGTAGTAACGCTTTTCCCTGAGTAATGGCGTTTTACCTCTTTCCAATTGCTTTATTATTTCCACTTTATTTTCAAACGCGATCGTGATTATTTTTGTGAACAGAAACACTGCAGATTCAGAGCTCCACCGCTGGGTCCTAATGGCCACAGCATTGAGACAGGTTGAATAAGGGACTTCAGCATCCGTTTTTTTTGGTATCTGTGAGGGATCCCGGAAGCAATCCCTCACGGATAAGGAGTGCCAAATGTAATTCGATTTTGCTCTTGTTATTTTAGTGGATTAAAAATGATAAAAATGACTTTTACAAATATTAAAATATTATTCCTATAAAATGTTTAACTCTCAACCTGACAGACCTTAACTGAAATGAGTTTTGTTAGTTGCAAAATCTGGGTTGCAGCACAGTAGCGTAGTGGTTAGCACAATGCTGTACAGTACCAGTGACCCGGGTTCAATTCCCGCTGCTGCCTGTAAGGAGTTTGTACATTCTCCCTTTGACCACGTGGGTTTCCTTCATGTGCTTTTGTTTCCTCCCACAGTCCAAAGATGTACCAGCTGAAGGGTTAACTGATCATTGTAAATTGTCCTGTGATTGGGCTAGGGTAAAATTGGGGGATTGCTGGGCGAGCAGCTCTAAGGGCCAGAAGGGTCTGTTCCATGCTGTATCTCAATAAGTTTAAAAAAACTCACCAACAGAACCCAATCTTGATTCGCAGTATAAACTCCAAGTACCACCACACATATTTGCCCTCCCTAGTAGAGACTTCTGTTATTTAAAAATGGGAATGAGAGTACAGACAGTACTTGGGTCCAACTACATGAAGTCTGGAACCAGTTCACCAATCCAACACAACTTGATTGCTTGAAACAGACTTATCAGATTCGTGGCTATAAAATTTGCAACTGTTTGACACAGTTAGAAAAAATAACCTTTCCCCTGTAGAAAAGAAAATATACCAGTGATATCAAATATGATTCAGATTCTTTTATGTTCACACTCAAAATGCTGGAGGAACTCAGCAGGTCAGGCAATAGCTGTTAAGATGGAGGTGCACTCAGAAAAGTGGTCTGAGGCCAAACAAAGGATTAATTCTTCGTCATTTACTGCTTTTTCATGATCACAAGACACTGTTGGACATTAAGAACACCAAGTACTGCAGATCTACACCACTGTGAGTTGCTGGATAGTAGTAGAGCTGGACTGGATATGCATGGTGTTGCAGCCTGTTTCAACAACCCAGGGAAGAAGGCATCAGAGGCAGTGCGCGGGCCAATGGGTGATTGTTTTGGATTTTTTCTTTTGCTGATCACATTAGGAATGTAGAAAACTGCGAGTCCGATTCACTGATTCATTAGCAAGATCAATGGCAGGGGAGCTGTGGTGCCCCATGCCTCAGAGTTGTCCGTTGGGGCAGACGGGGATGGAGAGGCCAGAGCTAGCTGTGTGCTACTGGATTGGGACTGGCCCCTCCCGATGGAGCTTCCCTCCAGAGTTTGCTCAGTGGAAGACAAACTGGATTGTGTTTGTCTGTGGCTGTACTTACACAAGATGAAGAACTTGTCCTTGCAGAAACATGGCTCCAGGGCAACATCCATGTACCATCAATCTAAGGCCATGACACTCAGGGACTTGGGCTACATTATTATTATACTTTTGTAACTTCTTTTTCTACCATCATAAATATATGTGCTGAGTGTGACCATTGTTACTGTGTTTTGCACCTTGGCCTCAGAGGAATGCCGCTTTGTTTGGCTGTATTCATATGTATGTTTGAATGACAATTAAACTTGGTCAAGTTAGCTGCATTTCTCCAGCATTTTCTGTGTGTTTCTAGGACTTGCAGAATCTTGTGTAATATTTATTTTATGTTATCATGTTCAGCATTAAAATTCTGTTTTTTTAAAAAAGATAACAATGACAGAACATTCTCAGGCGATCACGTGTCTTCTCAGAAGTTTCCACTGTTTCATAAGCTAGGAAAAATTAACAGGGCCAACCTCTGCCAACCCTTCCCTGCATCAGGGAGAGGGAAGATATTTTTCTACAATGTAATCCATACATAATGATAGATTGTTTAGCACAGTGCTCTATCAATTCTTACATAACTCAGTTATGCAACAATGCAAACTTCACCCAAAATCAGAGCAGGAAATGGAAAATTCCAAAAACTGAGGCAATGAATTCTTTATACCGTTCTGGATCAACTTTTCCTGTTGCCTCAGGTAGCATTCTGCAAGCTTTACTGTACATATTAGAACAGTTCTCAGGATATGAAACAAATTACAGGTCGATGAGAAAAGGACTTCACACTTTGACAAAAAATGGCATAACAATTTAGAACAATGAAGTCCAAGCAATGCAAGCTGATGGAAAATGGCAACTTTGTTTCTCCCCAGATTATTTAATGCAGTTTTCTAAATACAACACATAGGATTTGCCTTTTAAAGCTCGATTTTCATTGATATATTTTAAACGATATTCTCTTCTGATTTAATCTCAAGTTTTCCAAATCATTTTTCTTTTCTACTTTGACCAGCACTTTATGAAAAAGAATTAAAATAAAAGATAATTAAAGCCAAAAGAATTTAATTATGGATTTAACACTGTGAAAATCATTCTGTAACCCCAAGATCTAGAAAAGTTTGAGCTTGATTCAGTTTTCTGTGTGAAACTAGTTTATCACCAAAGGGTATTGCAAGACTTTTCACTTTTTCATGAACAGAAACTCTACCAGTCCTACTCTGACATCACCCCCCCTCCTTTGGTCCTACTCCAGATTATCTCCCTTATCTATTATTATACATAGACAACAACTGGAGCCACTTCCTATTCTTTCGCAGAACTAAAAACTGTCATAGAACAAGCACTACAGTACAGAAACAGGCCCTTCAGCCCAACAAACCAATGCCAAACTATTATTCTGCCTAGTCCCATCAACTTGCACCTGGACCATATCCCTCCATAGCTCTCCTATTCATGTACTTACCCAAAATTGTCTTAAATGTTGAAATCAAACCCGTATCTACCACTTCTGCTGGCAGCTCTGGTTTCATCTCTCACCGCCTAAGAGAAGTTTTCCTTCATGTTCTTCTTAAACATTTCACATTTCACCCTTAACCCATTACCACTAGTTCTCATCTCATCAAACCTCAGTGAAAAAAGCTTCTTTGCATGTACCCTGTTACGAATGAGGAGCAACTCTGACGGGCAGAAGGGTGCAAAGTCGCCCCCCCCCCTTTTTGAGAATCGCAAAATCGCTATTATTTCGGGTCTGATACCCAGGAAATGAGAGCGATACACAGCATGTCAGTAATGAGAGAGAGACAACGCAGGGATACACAAAAGTTGTAATGTCTCCTATTGACAAAGAGAGGGATTACTACTATTGTCCCTTGAAGAAGGAATTGTGTATTGTGTACTGTTCTATTCATTGAAACTCCTCAGGGGGCAACCAGAGTGGTCTGGTTAAGGGATTGCATCATCCCAATCTGATTGACACCTGAGACCCCTTGAGTGGGGATAAAAGTAGGGTCTGGGGAACACCCCTCAGACGTACCAGGAGAGACGCTACGAGACCGGTGGGGGCTTGTGTGTGTGTTCACCCTTGCCTGGGTGACGAGTCCTCCACGGAACGGTCTAGCTAAAGGACGCGGAGGGGTCATACGTGAATGGCCACAACAACAACGCATTGAAGGATCAAGATCGTAAAAGGAAAGTCGGCAAGTTAATAGCTGTTACTGCTTTTTCTCTCTCTCTCTCCAACAATTGCAACACAGTGATCAACAACTACCGCAGCCTGTATGAACTGAACTAAACTTTATATTTCCATTGGACAATTCATTATCCCCTAGACAACGATAGAGCTTATTTCTTATTGATTATTATTATACCCGCACTTTTAGGTTTAGTATTGATGTCGCATATTATGTATATTTGCATTGATATTATTTTTGTGTATTTTTACTAATAAATACTGTTAAAAATAGTATCATCAGACTTCAATGACTTCAATCAGACTCCTATCTTTGCTGGTAAGATACCCAGTTACGGAGTTCGTAACAACCCTATCTATACCCCTTTTAACTCTGTATGCTCTATCAAATCTCCCCTCATCCTCTTGCACTTCAGGGAATAAAGTCCTAACCTATTCCAGTGTTCCCGATAACTTTCATCTTTACTATCAGTTTCTAGTCTTTCTTTCTTTTCTTTTTCAATCTTTTTATTGATTTTCACATATACACAAAAAAAAACATAGTAATAAGTAAATTATAAATACAATAGACTTGAAATCACATTGATAATAAGATAATAATATCCTACTAAACATCAACAAAAGAAAATACCTTAATCAAGTCCACATGATTATATGAAAAAAAAAACAAAAATAACCATTAAAAAAGAAAAAAAATATTTAAAAAATATGTGAGAAAAAAAAATATATATTAAAAAAAAATAAAACACTAAACTAAACTAACATAGGCAATAATAACAGTTTACAAGTATAAGATAGTGTCAAAGAACTCCGGAACTCCATACCTGAACATGAATAAGCAGAAAGGTCTGGAGAAGGCCAAATTAATTCATATGAAAATGTCGAATAAACGGTCTCCAAGTTTCTTCAAATTTAATTGATGAGTCAAAAATAGTGCTTCTAATTTTTTCCAAACTCAGATAAGAAATAGTTTGAGAAAGCCATTGAAATGTAGTAGGAGGATTTACTTCTTTCCAATTTTGTAATATAGACCTTCTGGCCATTAATGTTACAAAAGCAATCATTCGTCTGATTGAGGGGGAAAACTGATTACCATCTTCATTTGGTATGCCAAAAATTGCAGTAATAAAATGAGGTTGTAAATCTATATTCCAAATTGAAGAAATAGTAGTAAATATATCCTTCCAATAATTATGTAAAGTGGGACATGACCAAAACATATGGGTCAATGAGGCCACTGCTAAATGACATCTGTCACATAGAGGGTTAATATGAGAATAGAATCGAGCAAGTTTATCTTTAGACATATGAGCTCTATGTACAATTTTAAATTGTATTAAAGCATGTTTAGCACATATAGAAGAAGAATTAACCATTTGCAAAATTTTTTCCCATTTATCTGTTGATATGTTGTATTGAAGTTCTTTTTCCCATTCTTGTTTAATTCTAACTGATATTTCTGGTTGTATCTTCATAATCATATTATAAATAAAAGCTACTAATCCCTTCTGACAAGGATTTAAGGTAAAGATCAAATCTGTAGTGTCCATCAAAGTTGAATTAGGAAAAGATGGTAAAACTTTATGTAAAAAATTTCTAATTTGTAAATATCTGAAAAAATTAGATTTAGGTAATTCAAATTTATTAGAAAGTTGATCAAATGACATCAAAGTATCTTCAAAAAAGAGATCACGAAAACATTTTATACCTTTCCTTTTCCATATGTTAAAAGCTTGATCTGTCCAGGAGGGTTTGAAAAAGAAATTAAATAAGATAGGGCTATCAAGAACAAAGTTTTTCAAAATAAAAAACTTACGAAATTGAAACCAAATTCGTAATGTATGTTTAATAACAGGATTAAATATTTGTTTATTAAATTTAACTAAATCCGCAGGAAGACAAGAACCAAGAACAGAGAATAGAGAATATCCCTTTACCTCATTACATTCCAAATTTACCCACTGTGGGCACAGTGGTGAATCCAAATCTAATTTCCAATACAATAAATTACGAATATTATTCGCCCAATAATAAAATCTAAAATTAGGTAAAGCTAAACCACCATCTTTTTTTGATTTTTGTAATTGCTTTTTACTTAACCTAGGGTTTTTATTTTGCCACACAAATGAAGAAATTTTTGAATCAATGTTATCAAAAAAAGATTTAGGAATAAAAACTGGTAGGGCTTGAAATAAATATAAAAATTTCGGTAAAATCATCATTTTGACAGCATTAATCCGACCAATTAATGATAAAAACAAGGGAGACCATCTTGTAGTAAGTTGGTGAATTTGATGAAGCATAGGTAAAAAATTCAGTCTAAATAAATCTTTATATTTCTTGGTAATTTTTATACCTAGATAAGTGAAGTTATCAGTAACAACTTTAAATGGTATCCTATCAGTCAATAAAGTTTGTGCATTTAAAGGAAATAATTCACTCTTATCTAAATTTAGTTTATAACCAGAAAAAGTACCAAATTGAACCAACAAGGATAAAATAGCAGGAATAGACCTATCAGGGTCAGAAATATATAACAGCAAATCATCAGCATAAAGAGATAATTTATATAACTTCTCATTACGGGTAATACCAAAAATATTAGGAGATTCACGAATAGCAATAGCTAAAGGTTCTAATGCAATATTAAATAATAAAGGACTTAAGGGACAACCTTGTCTCGTACCACGAGATAATTGAAAAAAAGAGGATCTGTGGTTATTCATAAAAACAGAAGCAACAGGTTTATGATATATTAATTTAATCCATGATATAAAATTAGAACTAAAATTAAAATTTCTCAATGTATTAAATAAATATATCCATTCAACTCTATCAAAAGCTTTTTCAGCATCTAATGAAATAACACATTCTGGGATTGTGGGTGGTGAAGTATGAATTATATTAATCAATTTTCTAACATTAAAAAAGGAATACCGATTCCTCATAAAACCAGTTTGATCTTCTGAAATAATCTGAGACAGTACTTTTTCTAATCTAATAGCTAAAATTTTTGTAAGAATCTTAGAATCTACATTTAATAATGATATAGGGCGATAAGATGTACATAAAGTAGGATCTTTATCTTTTTTAAGAATTAGAGAAATATTAGCTTCATAAAAAGATTGAGGTAATCTCTTCTTAGCAAACGCATCATTAAAAATTTCACATAACCAAGGAGAAAGCAAAGAAGAAAAAGTTTTAAAAAATTCTACTATATAACCATCAGGACCAGGAGCTTTCCCTGAATTCATTGATGAAATAGCCTCTCCTATTTCCACTATAGAAATAGGAGCATCTAACAGACTATGATCTTCATCAGTCAGTTTAGGAATATTCAAATTGTTAAAAAAATTATCTATCATAGACTGGTCACCATCAAATTCTGAATGATATAAAGATTTATAAAAATCTTGAAAGGTATTATTAATTTCTTTATGATCAGTAGTTAAATTACCGTCTGATTTGCGAATTTTAATAATTTGTCGCTTAGTCGCGATAGCCTTTAATTGATTAGCTAACAGTTTACCAGTACGGTCACTATGAATATAAAATTGAGCCCTGGTCCTGATTAATTGATTTTCAATTGAAGAAGATAATAGTAAACTATGTTCCATTTGAAGCTCAACTCTCTTCTTATAAAGTTCTTTGGTAGGAGTCACGGAATAAATCTTATCAATTTCCTTAATTTTATCCACCAATAAAGCAATATCTAAATATCTTTGTTTTCTTTTACCAACAGAATATGAGATAATTTGACCACGAATAAAAGCCTTAAAAGAGTCCCAAAGTATTCCTCTGTCGATTTCTTCAGTACAGTTTGTAGAAAAGAACAAGTCAATTTGCTGTTTTATATAAGTAATAAATTCTGGGTCTTGAAGCAAAGTAGCGTTAAGTCTCCAAGATCTGGTATTATTGGAATAGTCCGAAATCTTAATAGATAACTTCAAAGGTGCATGATCCGAAATAGTAATAGAATCATATTTACAATCAATAACATCCGTTAATAACCGATGATCAATAAGAAAATAGTCAATTCTAGAGTAGCTATGATATACATGTGAAAAAAAAGAAAATTCTTTATCTTTAGGGTTCAAAAACCGCCATATTTCTGTAATTCCCGAGTCAACCAAAAATGAATTAATAAGTAGGGCTGATCTATTCGGAATAGTGCGAATAGGTTTAGATCTATCCATCGAAGGATTCAAACAACAATTAAAATCTCCACCCATTATCAACATATATTCATTTAGATTAGGAAGAGAGGTAAATAAACGTCTAAAAAATTCAGGGCAATCAAAGTTTGGAGCATAAATATTAACTAGAACAACTTTCCGATGGAAAAGTAAACCAGTTATCAACAAAAATCTACCCTGTGGGTCAGAGATAATTTCATGATGTGTAAACGATATTGAGGGATCTATAAAAATAGACACACCCCTAATTTTGGCGGTACAATTCGAATGAAATTGTTGACCCTTCCAGAACCTAAAAAAACGTTGATTATCCTCCCTCCTGATATGGGTCTCCTGTGCAAAGATAATATTAGTATTCAGTCTATGGAATACTTTAAATATTTTTTTGCGTTTAATCGGATGATTTAAACCATTAGTATTCCAGGAGATAAAGTTAACAGATCTATCCATCATACCAATATTAATTGTGTGTATCATAAAAGGTTAGAAAGACACATAACCCACAATTCAGGAAGGAGGAAAATTGATTCAGGAGCAGCCGGAGAACATGACACCTCAACAATATTAGTAATTTAAAGTCGGCCCATAAACTAAAAGCAAAAAAATAAAAAGCAAAAGCGTGAAAAAAGATCCCTACCCCCTCCCCCCACCCTTCGAGAAAAAGCCAAGCGGCAGGCGCATAATCTAACACTAATCTTACCCCCATTTCAAGATGGCAGCTCTATAAAAAAAAGGATTAGAAGAAAACTATATATCACCCAAGTTAAAATATAGAGTTGCAAAAAAAAAAATATATCAATCAGAATAATAAAAAAAAACTAATATAATACAACAATCATTAATAAAAAAAAGGTATAAACGTCAAAATTTAAAAGTGTAATATACCTTTAAAAAAAAATCCCATATTCAAATACAAGATGACGTTTCAAGAGCAAAGACTTATGGGAAGAAGAAACGCCATTTTGAAAAGGCCATATTACTAAATACAAAAGTGAGTTCAGCGATCTGTTAAAAGACAAAATAACATTTAAAAAAAGGGATATAATAAACAGTACAACATATATATAAAAAAAAACTAAAAATCCAAAACATTCGTCCCATATCTGAGTACAGGCAAACAGATACATGCTTGTAAAAAACAGAATCTTACGGGAAAAATAAACATCTTAAAAAAAAGATAAATCATTAATGCAAAATATAACCGTATATAACCAAAACAGAAAGAAAAAAAAAGAATATTATCAAAATTAAAAAAAAACATCTATAAACAATGATGCTAGTAAAAAAAACCGGACCCATAGATCAAAAAAAAGTTATAACCCAACTTCATAGGTTAAAACTTAAAATAGAAAGATATCCTCTCTCCGAAAAAACTTCCACATAACACATAGTTCAAGTTGCAGTAGAAGATCGAAATTCTTCAACAAATTTCTTCGCTTCTTCCGGAGTGTTGAAAAATCGTTGACTGTTGTCGGGCAGCACAATTCTAAGCTTCGCTGGATACATTAAAGCTTGTCTAAGTCCGATCGAATGAATCTCTGCCATCACTGGTTTAAAAGCGATCCTGGCTTTCATTACTTCAAAGGAATAATCCTCAACAATTCGAAATTGAAAGTTTTGGTAGGAAATCATACCTTTTTTACGAGCTAATCGAATTAAAAGCTCTTTCTCCCGAGGATAATGAAGGCGAACAATCACCGCTCGTGGTTTATCACGCACAGACGAAAACCTCGCAACTCTGTGAGCGCGGTCGATAACAGGTTTAGTTTGCAAACCTTCATCACCGAAAATTTCCCATAGTAAATTAGAGAAAAATTCAGTTAAATCACCGGACTCAACTTTTTCGGAAAACCCGATAATACGCAAATTCTGTCTGCGAGATCGATTTTCGAGATCAGAAATTTTAAACTTATACTGATCTACAGTCTTAAGAGTCGATTGTACCTTCTTATCCAACACTTCAATTGTACGTACTTTTTCAACAATTAATTTTTCAAGAGTCGCCAACTTATCTTCATGCCGCTGAATAACCGATGCCTGCGACTGAAACTTAGTATCAAGCGATTTAACAGCTCCTTCAAGTTCAGACATTTTCGTGGTAAACGTGTTTTCCAAACTTGCCATTTTACTTTCCAAACTTGCCATTTTACTTTGCAGCTTGTTATCCAAACCTGCAAGTTTAGTGTCCGGAAGATTCGAAATTGTTTCAACAGATAAAGGCTCCTTAGACGATTTCTTACTTGTAGCCATTTTAAGTTCGGCAAAGTTAGATCAAATATAGTTTTAAAAGAAAAAAAAGTCAATCGAAAATATCAACTCATTTGATTAAATTCGAAAAGATTAGATTAAAGGGTGATTATAGTTAGAAAAGTGAAGAGCGCCTAAAAGGCAGATGTTTACGTCGCCATCTTGAAACTCCACCCCAGTTTCTAGTCTGTGCTCTCTTTCACATGGTCTTTCTCCAACTATTCCAATCGGTTTTTCAAACAGCTTTTCAGGGAACAGCTGAGATTATCAGCTACAAGGCTACAGACTCCTACAGTTATCCAGATTAACCACCTCCTACCCAGTCTTCTGAAAGCCATTCCATTCTCCTACTTTGAGTCTCACATCCAGTCGAACAACTTACACACCACTACTTCCAAAATGTTCTCCTTTCTCTACACATGTTGGAAGAACCCTCAATGGTGTTTGTCTACTTACATTACTGTCTCCCAGGCAGAATAAGCACTGCCACCTGAAAGCAGCATCCAAGGACTCCCACCATCCAGGCCATGCTCACTTCTTGCTACTACCACCGGGCAGGAAATATAGGAGCTGTAGGTCCCACAACACCAGGTTCAGGAATGGTTATTATCAGACTCCTGAACCAGTATGGATAACTTAACTGACCTCAATGCTGAACTGATACCACTACCTAAAGTCTCATCTTCAAGGACTCTACACCTCAAAGTTCAAATTTCAAAGTACTTTGAACTTTGAGTTGCAGAGTCCTTGAAAGTGACTCTTTAGGTTGTGGAATCAGTTCTTGACAGATTCACTTTCAAGGACTCCACAATTCATGCTCTCAGTATTATTAATTATTTTATTTATTTGTGCAGTTTATCTTTTGCATTTTGGCTGTTTGTCCATCTTTATTTATGCATAGATAGACACATAGAAAACCTACAGCACAATACAGGCCCTTCGACCCACAAAGTTGTGCTGAACACATCCTTACCTTAGAAATTACCCGTAGCCCTCTACTTTTCTAAGCTCCATGTACCTATTCAAAAGTCTCTTAAAAGACCCTATCGTATCTGCTTCCACCACTGTCGCTGGCAGCCCATTCCACGCACTCACCGTTGTCTGAGTAAAAAACTTACCCCCGACATCTCCTCTGTACCTACTCCCCAGCACCTTAAACCTATGTCCTCTTGTGGCAACCATTTCAGCCCTGGGAAAAAGCCTCTGACTATCCAAACGATCAATGCCTCTCATCATCTTATACACCTCTATCAGGTGACCTCCCATCCTCCGTCGCTCCAGGTAGAAAAGGCCAAGTTCACTCAACCTATTTTCATAGGGCATGCTCCCCAATCCAGGCAACATCCTTGTAATCCTCTGCACCCTTTCTATGGTTTCCACGTAGTGAGGCGACCAGAACTGAGCACAGTACTCCAAGTGGGGTCTGACCAGGGCCCTATGCTGCAACATTACCTCTCTACTACTAAATTCAATTCCACGATTGATGAAGGCCAATACACCGTACGCCTTCTTAACCACAGAGTCAACATGCGCAGCTGCTTTGAGCATCCTATGGACTTGGACCCCCAAGATCCCTCTGATCCTCCACACTGCCAAGAGTCATACCATTAATAATATATTCTGCCATCATACTCCACCTACCAAAATGAACCACTTCACCCTTATCTGGGTTGAACTCCATCTGTCACTTCTCAGCCTAGCTTTGCATCCTATCAATGTCCTGCTGTAACCGCTGACAGCCCTCCACATTATATACAACATCTCCAACCTTAGTGTCATCAGCAAACTTACGAACCCATCATCCACTTCCCTATCCAGGTCATTTATAAAAATCACGAAGAGTAAGAGTCCCAGAACAGATCCCTCAGGCACTCCACTGGTGCCTCCATGCAGAATATAACCCATCTACAACCACTCTTTGCCTTCTGTGGGCAAGCCAGTTCTGGATCCACAAAGCAATGTTCCCTTGGATCCCATGCCTGCTTACTTTCTCAATAAGCCTTGCATGGGGTATCTTATCAAATGCCTTGCTGAAATCCATATACACTACATCTACTGCTCTACCTTCATCAGTGTGCTTAGTCACATCCTCAAAAAATTCAATCAGGCTCGTAAGGCACGACCTGCCCTTGACAAAACCATGCTGACTATTCCTAATTATATTATACCTCTCAAATGTTCATGAATCCTGCATCTCAGGATCTTCTCTATCAACTTACCAACCACTGACTCACTGGTCTATGATTTCCTGGTCTATCTCTACTACCCTTCTTGAATAAAGGAACAACATTCGCAACCCTCCCATCTTCCAGAACCTCTCCCATCCCCATTGATGATGCAAAAATCACTGCCAGAGGCTCAGCAATCTCCTCCCTCGCCTCCCACAGTAGCCTGGAGTATATCTCATCCGGGCCCGGCGACTTACTCAACTTGATGCTTTCTAAAAGCTCCAGCACATCCACCTTCTTAATACCTACATGCTCAAGCTTTTCAGTTTGCTGCAGGATTTCTTACATTTAATTGTATTTCTTTATTTTCCTGTAAATGCTTCCAAGAAAATGAATCTCAAGGTAGTATATGATGTCATATACAAACTTGAATAATAAATTTACTTTGATTTTGACAATATTCTCCCTGTACTCACCTTCTAGCCCACATTTCAAATTTTCAAACACTTCATGCACAAGGCCACCACTAACCTGATAAATCGGTTCATTATTGTTACATATACCGAGGTGTGGTGAAAAATCTTTCATTCATAATCATTTCATCATATCAGTCATGACAAGGTAGATTGTGAGGTCAAGAGTCCATCTTATTGTACTGCCTGATAGGAGGGGGAGAAGAGATAATGTCCAGGGTGAGAGGGGTCCTTGATTATGTTGGCTGCTTTACCAAGACAGCAAAAGACCGACTTTTATGATGTGCCAAGCTGTGTCTGCAACCGTTTTTATACATCTTATTCTCCACCAGGCCAGTGCTTCTCAGAACTTTGACAGGACCATTACCTCTGGTAAATTCCTTAGCATCATTTGCACCTTAACATCAGTATTTATCTTTTCACAATACCTCCCTGAACAACAGGTACTCTTTTACCTTTCTCCCTTCCTACAATCCAAGACTTAAAATAATTTCCAAGTGGCAATTTACTCTGTAAACCTTCAATCTGCTAAATAATGCAAAAAGTCTTCAAGTCAACTGATAGCAAAACCCAAGCTTGCAGCCCAAGCCCCAATCTTCCTTCAATTTAGTAAACCATTCACTGCTTATATTAGATCCAGATCCATATTTGAACCTCGTCATGCTCACCTAGGACAGTTTCTCAGTGATTGAGCTTAATTTCATTTGGAGGCTTGATGACTAGTCCACCCTCCACACAATGGTGTAAATACTTCTATGCATCACCAAGATTACAACCAGTTTTGTTGCAGGTCCTGAACCAACAAAGTACACACAAATCAAAAACTACTTGAACAATTTACATAAAATGTTTTTAGTACCCTTACAACCCACTTGATCAATATCAGAGGCACCAAAGGATAATTACAAAGATCTGAATTGCTTCTCTGCTGGAAACTTAAACCAACACTGCAAACCTTTAATCTGCTAAATAATGCAAAAAGTCTTCAAGTCAACTGATAGCAAAACCTAGGCTTGCAACCCAAGCCCTATTCTTCCAAATCCAGCAGCTAGATCTACTTACCAGGCCTACAAAAATAAAGAATTTGAAAAATCAAGAACAACAATAGAAAATACTTTTACTGCAGCACCCAGCGCATACCCTTTTCTCACAGTTACCATCAGGTAGGAGGTACAGAAGCCCGAAGGCACACACTCAGTGATTCAGGAATGGCTTCTTCCCCTCTGCCATCCGATTCCTAAATGGACATTGAAGCTTTGGACACTACCTCATTTTTATTAATATACACTATTTTTGTTTTTGCACATTTTTTATCTGTTCAATATAGGTATTTGATTTACTTGTTTAATTATTACTGTTTTATTTTATTTATTATTTTTTTCTCTCTGCTAGATTATGTATTGCATTGAACTGCTGCTGCTAAGTTAACAAATTTCATGCCGGTGATAATAAACCTGATTCTAATTCTTTTGAGAGGACTCTCTTCTGTTCTCATGATTCAGTAATTGAAGTGAAAACATTAATTTATCTGAGCTCATAATTTAACAGCCGCCAATTACCTTTGGGACAGTGAAACAGACGGGTCCTATGCCACCTTCATCAATGAAATGCTATGAAGAAAACTTCGCAAGATTCACAAAATATAAATGTTGTTCAGTTGTGCAATTGAAGTGAAATCACAATGCTGGTAGTCCTCCTAAGTAATCACTTTAACACTTGCTAATACACTGCAGAATTGAGAAATTTTTCACGTTAGCTGTTGCTCTGTTGGCTGATGCTTGCTTCCAAGGGCCGAAATAAAAATACCTGAATTAATAGTTTCACAGAACTGATATGGTACTACTTTTGGACATTAGCGATATCATAGGACTGTTACAAGCAGCTTTCTCTTCTATACTATCCATTATCTCAACCAGTATAGATAACAGGAGCTGAGGGCCAGATTTTCTTATTAAGAAAACTTGTGGGTGGGGCAATATGGGAGGGAGGAAATGGTCTTGTTTTCTGTTGGGTTTTTTTATTACTTGTTGTGTTCGGTGCTGTTCTGCCAAGCACTGTGGGTATGCTATGTTGGTGCGAGAATGTGTCGTGATCCCTGTGAACTGCCCCCAGCACATCACTAGGGTGTATTAGTTGTTCATGCAAACAACACATTTCACTGAACCTTTTGATGAGATATCCAAAAAATAAAGCTCATAATTCAAAGAACTCTGGCCATTAGGTGCTGCTTAACCAATATCGCAAAAATAGACTAATTATCAAGTTGTTCTGAGTGGGCGATTGCTGTCTGGACACTTACTGTATTATACAAATTATTAAGTGAAAAATGTGTGATGGTGGTAAAGGTCTCAGGAATGCTGCTAAATTTTGACAGCAGAAAGAAATAAAGGCAAAAGAAGCCCATGCTTAAAAATGTTTGGAAAATATACTCACTAAACACCTATAATTGGCCTGTTTATAGTTCATCTATAATAGTGGTTAAACCATTAGTGGTAGTTGACAATTGTTTTATGATGATGGTCACCATTGCAACTTTGTAACCTGCAAGTAAACCATCAGTATTCCAACTGGTACTGTAGTGAATAAACCTCTTTAAGCTCCAAAGACGTTTGAAATGGTCATTTATGACATTTTCAGTGGCAATTTAATTCTACCTGAAAACAGCCTTACCAAAAGGATCTCTCATAATCTGTGAGATAGATCCAAGTGTTCAATATTTTGCTGTCTTGGTTTTTTTATCTCCAAATAATGTAAACTGAATAGCTTTGTTTGAAGTGAATATCAACCAAGCAAACCTCTAGGCAACATTACTTTTCATGATTATAAACATCATTATTTTTCCTTGGTTCTACAAATGAGCTTACTGAAGGGACAAAAACAGTAAAGAATAAGAGGGGCTTCCATAGCCTTTGGTAGCTTAATCACACTGTCAATAAAAATATTACATCGTGTTTTTAGGAATAAAACAAATTAATAATTTATACGTCAGCTGACACTCACTAAATAGTAATGGACACATTGTCTCCATTATGAAACTGCAACTCAAGCTGAAGAGAGAACAAGGTAAATTAATGCGATAAAAAAAGATTATCGGAGAATGAGTCCATTAGGCCACATGGCCTATGCCATGCAAATCTCTGAAAAATCCAAAGGCAATTAGACGATATCTATTCATGATTTGTTTCATATGTATTAAGATTCTAATTGGTAGTTGTGGATACATTTGGTGCACAATAGTGCCTCAGCTTAAAAACTCACCTTAAAAATAAATGCATGATTAATAATCTAGTAAACCTTGATTAACTGCACTGAACCATCAGCTCAGTGTCAAACACTTTACATTGTGTACAAACCCACAGTCTCCTCAGCTATTTCTGCCAATAGCTAAACTGACACTCAAAATTAAAGGAACACAAAAGTACCTAACAGCATTACAAAAATTTTAATCAAAATCTCACAATAATCTTAACTTCTTTATGCTTATCTAGAATTGCAAGGGGTCACTGGCTGCTCACCATTTTCTTCCAGGTCATCCTCGTCATCACCATCATTGTCCTCCATCTCCTCCTCTTCCTCTTCCACATCCTCCGACTCCACATCTGGATCACTCCCTGAGATAGACTCGTCCTCCATGGCCCAGAACAACAGACACTGTGCATTACAAATTCATTATCCCTCCTCTGTGGACCTGCAACAGCAGCAGCACAAAGCATGGGGATTGATTGCATTCAAGATATCACATTTAGCAATTACAAATGTCAACATCATGTGATAATGAAATGTTACATAATGAAAACAATCTATTGGATGGAAACACTGACATTCAAAATCCATGCCCTCTTCCTGAAAAGGCTTACTGTGCTTAGAGAAAGAAATAACACTGCCAATTTGGCTGGTTATTATTAACTTAAAAGCATTTAAAGCTATGAAACAATGCTGGATGCTCAAGGTAATACTTCATAGCTCTCAAAGATACTGGGCAGACAAAATTTTCATCCAAGGCTTACTAAGGAAGTTAAATTGAAATGAAAGTCCTATTGCAATAATTTGTAGTAATCCAGAAGTCTGGGAAGAATTCAGAAACCAGAAAGACAAAAACAAAAAGGAAGAAATGGATTACAAGCTTTCAAAAAACATAAAAGCTTTGGAAAGCACTTAAAAGGGAAACAAGAAATTACGGCAAACATTAAATCTTTAAAGGATGTGACAAAGGATTTAATAACAGGAAATAAGGAAATGGTAGAGACTCCAAATAAATATTTCACACCCATAGAAGACACTAAAAGCATCCCAATAATGGTAGAAACTCAGTAGCAATAGAGAGGGAACTACTTCAAACAACTTATAAAGAGGTACTAGAGAAGCTGAGGGGCCCAAAAGCAGCCATCCCCTTGACCTGATAAGGGGCATTTTAGGGTCTTAAGTAGCTGCAGAGATGGTAAGTGCATTGTTTGAATGAAAAATACAAAGCAATTCAAGACATCACATCCTCCAACAACCACACAAAATGCTGGAGAAACTCAACAGGTCAAGCAGCATCTATGAAGAGGAATAAAGAGCTGATTGTTTTGGGCCAAGACCCTTCATCAGGACTGGCTTTTGGATTTCCAGCATCTGCAGTATCTCTTGAGTTTATGACATCCTCCAACATCAGTATTTTCTGACTGAAGCAAAACATACTGCTGTTAGTCACCAAGACAATTCCAATAGCACATCACAAACCCATGAAGTCTACTGAATTGAATTGAATTGACTATTTCTTACATCCTTCACATACATGAGGAGTAAAAGTCTTTACGTTAAGTCTCCATCTAAATGTGCAATGTACAATCAGAGTAATTTACAATAAATAGAACAGTTATTTTAATATAAAGTATACTCAAATCACCGTAAGTTCATCAGTCTGATTGCCTGCTGGAAGAAGCTGTCCTAGAGCCTGTTGGTCCTGGTTTTTATGTTGCGGTACTGCTTCCTGGATGGTAGCAGCTGGAATAGACTGTGGTTGGGGTGACATGGGTCCCCAATGATCCTTCGGGCCCTTTTTACACACCTGTCTTTGTAAGTGTCCTGATTCATGGGAAGTTTGCTACTACAGATGCGCTGGGCTGTCTGCACCACTCTCTGCAGAGTCCTGCGATTAAGGGATTCCCATACCAGGCATGCTCTCAAGTGTGCCCCTGTAGAAAGTTCTTAGAACTTGGAGGACCATACCAAACTTCCTCAACTGTCTGAGGTGAAAGAGGTGCTGTTGTGCCCTTTTCACCACACGGCTGATGTGTACAGATCACGTGTGGTCCTCAGTGACGTGGATGCCGAGGAACTTAAAAGCTGTTTACCCTCTCAACCCCAGATCCATTGATGTCAATAGGGGCTAGACCGTCTCCATTCCTCCTGTAATCACCAGCTCCTTTGTTTTTGCGACATTGAGGGAGAGGTTGGTTTTCTTGACACCACTGTATCACAGAGACGACTTCTTCCCTGCAGGCCACCTTGTTACTGTTTGAGATAATGCCAATGAATTGTCGTCAGCAAAGTTAATTAACAGATTGGAGCTGTGGGTAGCGATACAGTCATGGGTGTACAAGGGAGTAAAGGAGGGGTCTCAGTATGCGGCCTTGAGGGGCTGCTGTATTCAGAGTCAGATGGCTGGAGGTGCTGGCGATCTGACGGGAAGTCCAGGATCCAGCTGCACAAGGCAGGGTCAAGGCCAATGTCAATGTCTTGTTGCCTGGATGCAACTATGGTGTTGAATGCTGAACTGTAGTCCACGAACGGCATTCTCACATGAACACCCTTCTTCTCCAGGTGTGTAAAGACGGTACATAGAGCAGTGGCTATTAAGTCATCTGTCCATCAGTTGCCTCGGTAGGAGAATTGTAGGGGTTCCAGTTTGGGTGGTAGCAAGCTGCAGATGTAATCCTAGACCAGCCTCTCAAAACATTTGTTTATTATTGAGGTGGGTGCAACAGAACATTAGTCGCTCAGATATGTTACCTTGGTCTTTTTTGGTACAGGGACAATAGTGGATAATCTGAAGCTATGTAAGTACTGCTCGCACGGAACTACTGATCCAGGATTTCTGGTTTGGGAAGACCCTGATCAACTTTTGGGGGACAACATCATCAATGCACTTCCAGGTGAAGCACGTAACTCCATCAGTGAACTCGGAGACATCCGCATCATGGAAGACATTCCGGTTGACGTCATTGAAGCAGTCCTGCAGCACGGAAGCCAACTGGTCAGAACAACAGTGGAAGTTTTTAACTATGGCTGCCTCTTGTTTCAGCTTTTGCTTGTATGCCGGCAAAAGCAGGATCAAAGAGTGATCTCATTTTCCAAAAGCTGGGCGAAGGAGAGTTTTGCAAGCATTGTGGAAAGGAGGAAGGGAGTGTAGCAGTGGTCAAGTGTGTTATCTCCATGAGTGCTCACTCGGACGTGCTGACAAGACTTCGGAGAGACTTTGCTCAGCGACGCTCGACTAAAGTTATCGGCGACAATGAAGGCAGCCTCTGGGTGTGCAGTCTCCAGCATGTTGATGGTCTCGTACTGTTCCTCGAGAGCCAGGTCAGAGAGCCTGTGGCGGAAGGTACACCGCTGTGATGATAACAGCCGTGAACTCCCTAGGCAGCCAGTAGGGACTGCACAGCAGCACCAGGTATCCCAGGATCTGGGGGTCACACCAAGCATTGGTGATCATGAACCATACCACTCCTCCTTTACTCTTCCCAGTGAGGTTTTACGACCTGTCTGCCCGGAACAGGGAGAACTCAGAGGGCTCAGTGTCTCCTCCGTCAGCCAGGTCTCCACAAAGCACAAAACATTGCATTCCTTCGTTTCCTGCTGATAGGAGATTCTGGCTGTCAGTTCATAAAGCTTGTTATCCAGGGACCGAACGTTAGCCAGGAGTATGCTTGGGAGCGGCGGTTGATTTGCACGCCATCTCAGCATCACCAGGATACCAGCCATTCTCCCTTGCCTCCAGCGCACCTTCTGAGGTAGTGGTGGTGTAAGAGATGAGTCTCCCATGGATCACGCAAGCAGGGGATCTCAGTGTAGGAAAAGTGGAACATAGTGGGTAAATGTCATCTTTCCGATGTTCAGAAGGGTCAGTCTATTGTATCTGATGTGACTATCAGCTACTTGAACAGAAAATGCTAAGAAAATGCAGGATTTAGCAGATACACCTAGGCCACCATTTGTTAATTCCCCTTCCAAATCACACACTAATTGGGAGTTCAAAATATATTGCATTTCTGTCATCTTTAGTGGTACCAAATTCAGAACTTGCCCAACAGTAGGATAACCTGGATGCAGTAGTTCAAAATAACAGCTCGCCACCACCTTATTAGGAGTGTGGCAAGTAATATTGACTTTGTCTTTAAACCTTTAAATAATGTTACAAGATAAACAGTGGTGGGACAGGCAGAGGCAGAATATATAAGACAGAGTTCAAATATTCAATCTTACATAGAGAAATGTCTAATCTACTTCCTCCAGCATTGTCATTTTCCCCATCCACTGATTACAGTTCTCTGCACCAAGAACTTATTAAAAGTATCAACAAAATGAGAAGGATTTACACTCTTCAAAATAACAAAAGCTTCCTCAAAATTAATCTGTTCTCTGAGGCCAAATGCACCTATCACTAAATGGTAATATCCATTTCAGATGAATGCCATCAGAACACAAGAATAGTAGAAGGCAATTGCCCCTCCCTGGCTCACCCCACCGTTTAACATGTCTGTACATCTTCCCTCAGGAATGCGTGGGTTTTCCCTGGATCCTCTGGCTTCCACCCACAGAACAAAGACATCCCAGATAGGTTAATTGGTCATTTTAAATTGTCCCATAACAAGTTTAGGGTTAATCGGGCATGTTGGGGGTTGCTGGGTGGCACGGCTCGAAGGGTCTACTCCACACTGCATCGCTACATAAAATAAGTAAGCAAGCTCATGCAACACACACAAAATGCTGGTGGAACGCAGCAGGCCAGACAGCATCTATAGGAAGAAGTACAGTCGACGTTTCGGGCCAAGACCCTTCGTCAAATAAGTTCACCTTTGATCTTCTACCTCGATGCCATTTTCTTGACACAGACCAATGTCCCTCCATTCTTTAATGTCTAAAAATTGAAAAGATTCACCATTGCCTAGGCAATGAAATTTCTTCCCACATCTGTCCTAAATGATTGATCCCTGGTCTGAGGCACCCTGGCAAGGGAAATCATTCCTGTATCTATTTTGATGATCTCAATATGACAGTTGTACATTTCAATAAGACAACCATTGTTCTGAACTCTATAGACCCAGACAGCTTAATTCTGCCTCCTTTCCTCACAAGGAGGATCTTATCACTCCACCACCCTCCCCACCAAAAATCCAGGAATCCTTTAAGTCAAGCAAGCTAGATCTTATACATACCAGGTACAGTCTCATTATGGCCCAATATAAATGCACTAAGAGGTTTTGTTTTTGTACATATATCCTCTTCTGTTAAAGGTCAACGTAATTTAGATTCAGAACATTATAACGTGAAAGCAGGCCCTTCAGTCCAATCAGTCCAGGCTGCCACATCACCCAATTGGCACCAATATCCTACGTTCAGCCCTCAAATTCCATTCATCCATGTACAGTTGGCCCTCCTTATCTGCAAGGGATTGGTTCCGGGACCTCTCGTGGATACCGAAATTCACGGATGCTCAAGGCCCTTATTCAACCTGTCTGAATGTGGTGGACCTTAGGACCCAGCGGAACCCCAGACCTTATTTAACCTGCCTCAGTGCGGTGTACATTAGGACCCAGCGTCACAGCTCTGAATCCACAGTGTTTCTGTCCACGAAAATAATCACGATCACGATCGAAAATAAAGTGGAAATAATAAAGCAATCGGAAAGAGGTGAATCGCCATCGGTCATTGGAAAAGCGTTAGGCTACGTCGGTAAATGATCGGAACAATTTTAAAGGATAAAGTGAGAAAGGCTCTGCCCTGATGAAAGGTACAATTATTACTAAGCAATGCAGTGGTTTCATTATTGGGTTTTGGGATTTTGATTTTCTACATCAACCTGGCACGGTGGAGAGAGCGCTCAGAAGTGGTCTGTCACTGGATCGAACTTGGAACTTCTGTTCCTGAGCCTGGCGCTGAAATGTATGCTCTTAAGTAAGGTAAAATACATACTATATACTAAGACAAACGTTTGACTAACTGACGCTAAATAATACCGGATGTACCTGTTCCGACTTACTTCAGAATCAGAATCAGACCTTAATCGCCAAGTACCTGTACACATATAAGGAATTTACTTCTGGCAGATCTCTCTGCTCATAACAGATGATAAATATAAATGAAAATATAGATTATACATACAAGTAGTGCAATCCAAGTAATAGTTAGCCAACAGTTAACCGGCAGTTAACTGTTCAGCAAAGTGATCGCAGTAGGGAAAAAACTTCTCCAGTGCCTATTAGTCTTAGTCTGGAGGGATCTGAAGCGCCTACCAGACGGAAGCAGTTCAAACAGTCCTTGCGCAGGATGGGAGGAGTCCTTTATGATGTTCCCCGCCCTCTTCTTCAACCTGGAAGAGTACAGGTTCACAATAGAGGGCAGGGAGGCTCCAATGATGCGCTCGGCAGTCCTCACTGTGCGCTGTAGTCGGTGCACTTAGTAAGAGAACTTCTGATTTTTTGCGATCCTGATCCACGATAACCCACGCACATCCTCCCGTATAGTTTAAATCATCTCCAGATTACTTATAATACCTAATACAATGTAAATGCTTTGTAAAATAGTTGTTATACTGCATTGTTTAGGGAATAATGACAAGCAAAGGAAGTCTGGACATGCTCCAACGACAAGTGCTGGAAGAGCGCTGAATTCGCGCATGCAGAACTCACGGATAAGGAGGGCCGACTGTACTCATCCCACTTGTATTCCAAGTGCTTCTTAAGTGGTACTATTGTACCTGCCTTAGCCACATCCTCTGGCAGCTGATTCCACATACTCACCACTTTCTGTGTGGAAAAGTTGCACCTCGGGGCTCTTTTAAATTTTTTCCCTTTTGCTCTAAACCTCTGCCACTGAACTGGGGGAAAAACTGTTTCCATCATATCAATTCCTCTTATAATTGTAAGACTTCTGTAAGAGATTTGTAGTCTCATATGTTCCAAGGACTAAACTGATCACAATTGCTTCAAAATTGTATCAAGATATTCTGCAGGAGAACGCCAGGGTGCGGTCCATCACTTGAAGCTTAATGGAAGTTGGCTGATAGAATAAAACAATGATCTGAAACTCAAGAGTAAATCAACAACAAAATGGTTTAAAAAGAAGAAAATACATGTCTTGTAATGGTCAAGTCAGATTCCAGACCTTAACCCAATTGAAATGCTGTGGCAATACCTGAAGAGGGCTGTTCATTCAAGGTATCCCAGAAAATGATGAACTGAAACAGCTTTGTATGGATGAATGGGATAAATTTCTTCCTGCCATGTGCAAGTCTGATCAGCAGATGCAGGAAACATTAGGTGGAGGTTATTGCTGCGAAAGGAGATTCTACTGGTTATTAAATTCAAGGGTTCACATACTTTTTTCCAACCTGGACTGTGAATGATTAATGTGTTCAAGAAAGACATGAAAAGTACAATTGTTTTGTGTGTTAGTAGTTTCGACAGATTGAGTTTGTCTAATATTGTGACTTAGAAGAAGATCAGACCACATTTTATGAGTAATATATACAGAAAACCAGGTAATTGCAAAGGGTACACAAACTTTTTCTTGCAACAGTGGGTAGGAAAGGTGAGGAGGTCGTGAAGAGAGATTTTAGGGAATTAGAAAGCTAAAAAACACAGGAACTCAAGGGCAGTAATCTCTGGATTGCTGCCTGTGCCATGTGCCAGTGAGAGTAGGAATAGGAGTATCTCTTGCAGATAAATTCATGGTTGAGGAACTGTTGTAGGGGGCAACGGCTCAGATTTCTGGATCATTGGGATCTCTTCTGGGAAAGCTATGATCTGTACAAAAGGTTACAGTAGAAGATGAAGGGAGGGTGGGTGGCAATATGGGCGGGTTTGCCAGAGCAGTTCGGGAGTTTAAATTAATTTGGCAGAGGGATGAGAACTGGAATGATAGGGCTGAGGATGGGGTAGTTAGTTTATCCCAATGTGTAGTAAGACTGCTAGCAAGGACAGGCTGAGGACAAGGCAAAACTGCAGTCAATGGGATGAGCTGCAATGTAAAAGGGGGACAAAATCAAAAAGGATTATGAATACAGGACTGAAAGTGTTATATTTGAACAGATGCAGAATACCGAATAAGGTACTGTTGATGAATTCATAGCAAAGTTAATAGATTGCCATGCTTGAATGACGTTGTGGGCATCACTGAATCGTGGCTGAAAGAAGATT
Organism: Hypanus sabinus; assembly: GCF_030144855.1. NCBI lineage: Eukaryota > Metazoa > Chordata > Chondrichthyes > Myliobatiformes > Dasyatidae > Hypanus > Hypanus sabinus. Next base: position 56,021,789 of record NC_082724.1, on the reverse strand, counting down.
ATAGCTGGGAGCTTAACATCCAAAGATACATATTGTACTGAAATGATAGACTGATAAGCTATGGAGGAGGGGGGGCCGGAAGCATGGCTCCATTGGTAAAATATGAAATTAAATTCTTACGAATAGGTGACATAGAATCAGAAGGTGTAAAAAGAATGATTGTGGCTCGAGCTAAAGACCTGCAAGGGTAAAAAGATACTGATGAGATTTAAATATGGACCTCCGAACAGTAGCAAGTATTTGGCTGCAAATTAAATGGGAGGTAGAAAATGCATGTCAAAAGGACAATGCAACAATAGTAATGGGGGATTTCAATAGGCAAGTAGATTGGAAAAATCAGGTTGGTGCTGGATTTGTAGACTGCTTACAAGATGGCTTTTTAGAGCAGCTCGTGGTTGAGCCCACTGGGGGATCAGCTATTTTGGATTTAGTACTGGGCAATGAACTGGACTTGATTAAAGAGCTTAAGTTAAAGGAACTTTTAGGAGACAGTAATCATAATATGATAGAATTCACCCTGCAATTTGAGACAGAAAGGTTCAAGACAGATTTATCAATATTATAGTGGAGTAAAGGGAATTAGAGCCATGAGAGAGGAGTTGGCCAAAATTGATTGAAAGAGAATACTAGCAGGGATGACTGCAGATCAACAATGGCTAGAGTTTCTGGAAGCAATTCAGAAGGTGCAGGATGGATACATCCAAAAGTAGTAGTATTCTAAAGGCAGGATGACGCAACTGTGGTTGACAAGGGGAATCAAAGTCAACATAAAAGCCAAGGAGAGGGCATATAATAGAACAAAAATTAGTAGGAAATTTAAGGATTGGAAACTTTAAAAAACCAACAGAAGACAACTATAACAGTAATAAAGGGAAAGATCAAATATGAAGGGAAAGCCAGCCAATAATATTAAAGAGGATACCAAAACTTTCTTCAGATATATAAAAAAAGAGGCAAGGTTAGAGATTGGATCACTGGATTATGATGCTGGTGAAGTAGTAAAGGGGGACAAGGAAATGGGAGACAGACTACATAAGTATTTTGTAAAGGTTTTCACTCTGGAAGATATGAGCAGTATGCTGGAAGTTCAAGAGTATTAGGAGGGAGAAGTGAGCGAAATTGCCATTACTAGGGAAAAGTTTCCAGGGAACCTGAAAGGTCTGATAAATCACCAGGATCAGATGGTGTACACCCCAGGGTTCTGCAAGAGGTGGCTGAAGAGATTGTGGGGGCATTAGTAATAATCTTTCAATCAGATGCTGGCATGGTTCCAGAGAACTTGAAAATTGTAAATGTCACTCCACCCTTCAAGAAGGGAGGGAGAAGCAGAAGAAAGAAAATTACTGGCCAGTTAGTCAGACCTCAGTGGTAGGGAAGATATTGGAGTCAATTGTTAAGAATGAGGTTTCAGGGTACTTGGAGGAACATGATAAAATAAGCCAAAGTCAGCATGGTTTTATCAGGGGAAATCTTGCCTGACATGTCAAAATTCTTTAAGGAAATAACAAGGACAGACAAAGGAGAATTGATGGATGTTGTGTGGATTCTCAGAAGGCCTTTGACAAGGTGCCACACGAGGCTGCTTAACAAGTTGGTATTACAGGAAAGATACTAGCATGAATAGAGCATTGGCTGATTGGCAGGAGGCAAAGAGTGAGAATAAAAGAAGCCTTACAACACACACAAAATGCTGGAGGAATTCAGCAGTTATCTATGGAAAAGAGTACAATCAACGTTTCGGGCCGAGACCCTTGGCAGGACTGGAGGAAAAAAACTGAGGAGTAGATTTAAAAGGTGGGGCGGGGCGGGTTGGATAACAACACAAAGTGATAGGTGAAATCAGGAAGGGGAGGGGTGAAATAAAAGAGCTGGGAAGTTGACTGGTAAAGGAGATACAGGGCTGGAGAAGGGAGAGTCTGATAGATGAGGACAGAAGGCCATGGAAGAAAGAAAAGGGCGGAGAAGCACCAGAGGAAGGTGATGGGTGGGCAAGGAGATAAGGTGAGAGAGGGAAAGTGGGTGGGGCATTGTTAAAGGGGGGGCAGCATTATCTTTATTGAGGAACGTCAATTTAGAACGGAGATGAGGAGGAATATCTTTGATCAGAGAATGGTGAATCTGTGGAATTCATTGCCACAGGTGGCTGTGGATATATACTTAAGTCACTGGATATATTTCAGGCACAGGTTGATAGGTTCTTGAATAGTCAGAGCATGAAAGGTTACAGGGAGACAGGAAACTGGGGCTGAGAGGGAAATGGATCAGCCACGATTGAATGGCAGAGCATACTTGATATGCCAAATGGCACAATTCTGCTCCTAAATCTTAGTCTCCAATCTTCCTGCTGAGTGAATGGTCATATACTTCTCCACTCTGTTTTCCATCTGTCACTTCTTTGCCATTTTCCTAATCTCGCCAAGTCTTTCTGCAAACTCCCTGCTTCCTCAAGACAACCTGCCTCTCCATCTATCTTTGTGTTACCTATAAACTCAGCCACAGAGCCATCAATTTCATTACTGAGATCAATAAAAAAAAGTAATGGACCCAACACTGAATCATGTAGGACAGCTGCTCAACAGCCTACTAGAAAAGGCTCCTTTTATTCCCACTCTTTGCCTTCTGCCAGTTAGCCAGACTTCTATCCATGCTAGTATCTTTCCTGTAATACCATGGGCTTTTATCTTATTTAACAGCCTCATGTGTGGCATTTAGTGAACGACCTTCCGCAAATCCCAATAAACAAAATCCACTGATTCTCATTTGTCTATTTGGCCCAGTATTTCCTCAAAGAATTCCAATAGATTTGCCAGGCAAGATTTCCCCTTAATGAAACTATACTACCTATTTTATTGTGTTCCTCCAAATACCCTGAAACTGCATCCTTAATAATGGACTCTTAACACTATCAGCCGCTGAAGGCACACAAACTGGCATATAATTTCCAATCTTTTGCCTCCTTTCCTTCTTTAAAAATGAAATGACATTTGTGATTTTCCAGTACTCCAAAACCATTCAACTTAATGGTTCTTGAAATGTTACTGTTATGGCCTCCACAATACCTTCAGCTAACTCTTTCAGAAACCTGGGCCTGAGTGGGTTACTCACCTTCTAACTTCTCAATTTCCAAAACATATTCTTCATAGTAACAGCAACTATATTCACTTCTGCCCCGACACTGTCAAAATCTACTGCATCCTCATGTGAATACCTTGCAAACTACTTATTCAGTTCATCCAACATTTCTTCTATATATATTCTATCAAATTATGATCCCTGTCTCAAGAGTTTCTTTATCATAGGTTCCCTAATCAAACCTGATTCACTACACAAAATACAATTAAGAATTGCCTTTCCCCTGGTGGGCTCAATCACAAGCAGCTCTACAAATCCATCCTGCGGCATTCTACAAATTCCTTCTCTTGGGATACAGCACCAACCTGATTTTCCCAATGTACCTGCATGTTGAAATCTCTCATGACCATCATAACATTGGCCTTTTTATATGCATTTTCAATCTCCCGTTGTAATTTGTAGCCTGCATCCTGGCTACTATTCAGAGGTCTCTATATATCTACCATCAGGATCTTTTTATCTTTGCAGTTTCTTAACTCTACCCAAGTATTTTACATTTTCTAATCCTATGTCTTTCTAAGGATCTGACTTCATTTTTCACCAAAAGAGACACACCACCCCTTCTGCCCACCTGCCAGTCCTTTCTATACGTGTATCTCCCAGCTGTGATCTTCTTTCAACATGACTCAGTGATGCCCACATCATACATGCTAATTTCTAACTGCAGTACAAAATCTACCTTATTTCATATACTATGGGCAATCAAATATAACACCACCCTTCTTATCAATTAAGTCTCCATGTTGCCTGAAGTTTTTTCTTCTTTATTCTGGAAATTTCATTAACGTCTCCTGCATTCTCCTTCTTTTACTTTGTCCATATTTTTCCAAGTTGTTGAACCCACCTGCTTACTATTTAGCTTAAAGCCCTATCCACTGCCTTACTTATTCACCAGAACCCTGTTTCAGCATGGTTCAGGTGGAGCCAGTCCCATTGAAATAGCTCCCTGTTTCCCCAATACTGGTTTCAATGTCCAATTAATTCAAACCCACTTCTCCCTCACCAACCTTCAAGTCACGCTTTTAACTCTCTGATCGTGTTAACCCTATGCCAACACAGGGCTCAGTTAACAATCTAAAAGATTTTTATCGTTTTGATTCTGTTTTTAATCCTTAGCTGCTAAAACTCCCTCAGCAGAGTCTCTTTCCTCATTCTTCCTACGTTGTTGGTACCTGCATGGAGCATTACCTACTGCATCTTTTCCCTGCTACTCCAAATTCCTTTTCAGCTGAAATGAGATGTCCAGAATCCAGACAACAGCACCTTCAGGACCCTTGATCCTTGTGACACAGAATTGTATCTATAAGCATGACTACACTATCCCCAATTACAACTAGATTTCTTTCTCTCCCCCCACTTGAATATTTCTCTGGACTACACTGCCATGGTTCCTTCCTCATCCGTCCTACAGCTCCCAATCTCATCCTCACAGGAAGCAACAATCTTTGACCTGGTGGGTAAGCTCAAGGCTAAGGCTCCTCAAGCACTACCTCTTAGATCCTCCTACCTACCTCACTCGCAGTCACACACCCTCTTGTCCCTGGCCAGCGTGGACACAGATTATGCTGCACCCAATTTTATGGGCAACCAAGTCCCTTCAAATACCTTACAATCTTTCACTGCTTCAGACTTAGTTTTTCTCTTTTTTTTTCTGCTGCCATCACATTTTTCCATTTTCTATTCCATCTGTCACAGGCTCATCTGTTCACTTCATCTATCTGTATTCCTGTGAAGTCTCTCTGCATTCTCCCAGCAACATATACTATCAACAAATTTTTCATCATCAGTAAACATGGATACAGTCTCTTGGGCCCTCATCTAAGTCATAAATATAGATCATTAACAGCTGGGAGAAGAAAAACTGGACAATGGAAGAAAATCAACGAGATTCTGCTAAGCTACAAATCCCAAATAAACAATTCAACAATCACTTGCAGGATCTGAGCAACTATACTATCTGAGGTCCCTACTAAATATATCTGATGGCAAGAGGGCCATGGCATTTACATTTCACTCCGGAAAAGACATTAAGATCAAGATTAAGATTAGCTTTATTTATCACATGTACATTGAAAAACACAGTGGAATAATTGCGTCAAATCAAGTCAGCAAAGATTTTTCTGGGGGCAATCTCCGAGTGTTTCCATGCTTCCAGCGCCACCCCCACACTACTATCCCTAAATATACATTATTGGAATGTGGGAGGAAACTGAAGCACCAGGAGGAAACTTATATGGTCATGGGAGAACATACAAGCTTCTCACAGAGGGCGGCAGGAAATGAACCTCGATTGGTGAATGCTTAAAGCAAATGCGATAACCACTGTGCTACCATGCTGTCCTTTGTAGGCAAAAATCTCTATTCTGTTGGTTAGAATTGCAAAGAACTCAATGGACCACTTTTGCTTGTGGTCTGGAGCACTAGCTGATATATTGATTACCACTATCTCTTGGGAAGAAACACATGATCACTGAGAGATGCTTAAGGTATCCCCACTGCATTGCAGTGTAGAGTATAATGTGGGACAAACACAGAGACCTGGAAGTCAATCTTACGTGATTCTTGATTCCAGAGGATCTATAGCTACAAAGTCAGGTCAAAAATAAAAGACTTCACCCTCAAAAGGCAAGAGTTTACAAAGAATTGTATAATCAGTTTATATTTCCACTGCAACTTTTCTGAAGAAATTCTTCAATAATAAGTGTGTATTTATGAAGTACAGCTGCAGTGCTAACAAAATGGTGCATGGAATTTGTTTTCAATACTTCTGGCCAAGAGGATATTTGCTGTTGTAATCAGAATTGATTCTCACGACACAGTACATGCTTTGGCAACACTGTTTCAGCAGAGATTTCAGGTCCACTGAGTTCTCCACTGGCACAGTGTTGCAACACTTTTTATCATCCAAGCTACAGCTGACCAATTAATTGTGCTCTCCAGTGTCCATTAATCTACCAGAAAATTGGACAAAGATAAAAACTGATTGCACAAAGGTACAAACACAGAAAATGGTTAAAAAATAATGTATTTAACAAGAGAGATGCAGAAGATAATATTGGGTCAATATTGAATGAAAGACTTATCAAATGTTGCAACGCCCAGTTATACCTTGTAGAAAGAACAGTTTAATTCCGCCATAAGCAATACAGAATCACAGACTAGTTCTCAGTTGGCAGGGAACAATTAACCACTGAAAGCTGCCTTTGGGAAGTTACTGTTTTGCCACTAATATTGAACTGGCTTTAGACTCACTGTAACATTGTTACAGGGGTTCAAAGTAAGGCTCTCTAGCATTTCAGGTGCAACCACACAATTCATCTGTCTGTTTACATGAACGTACACGTATATAAACTTTCAATTTATTATATTTTCCTTATAGTAGCACTGACTCCTTGTGACCTCATTCTACGAAGCTATTTTTCACCATAATAAAAAGAGAAAGAATTTGAGGAGATTTGCTGTGTCACCAAAAACTTTTCTATAGATATAATATCCAGCTCTTGGCCTTCATGTGTAGCTTAGCTACTAAGCCCAGCAGAACCATTTCTACCGCCAGGACAAGGGGCAAAGGCGGGCTACTGGTGCCTTAAAACCAGTCACTTCGAGCAGATGGGGCTTACCAGCTGTGGTTGGTAGCCCACCTAGGAGATGGAAAACTCTGATCTCAAACCTCCACTGCCTTGTGGGTATACCCACTCACTGGGAAGGATTCAGGATTAAACCAGAGGAAAAAATCCAGAGCTGGAGTCCGCAAGGCAATCTTGTGTTCAGAAAGAGTTCCAAGCACTTGCAACCTCTCAAAGCTTGCCTCATCAATCTTAAAAGACAACCCTATTTTTAAACAATGACTCGTATGTCCAAGTTCTTTAGCAAGGCCATATCCTCTCCACAGTGGATCTATGGAACAGTTGTAGTGAGAATTTAAAAACATGCATCAACACTTAACAAGTTTAAAAATCTATTTTAAAATAATTTAATGAATATAAAATACATGATTTAAAATGAATGGGAGTAATGTAAATAAATGAAACCTGAAATTGGATTTTGTGTTAAAAGATTATGAAATTTTTTTGTTTTGATGTGACGATTGACACCCAATATGCTTTTGTAATAAGTAAGAGGGGTAGGCATAATAAGCTGTAGCTTCAACCTACACTCTTTCGGTCTGTTTTAAAGAATTTTATTATTTAATTTTGTCTTATGAAATCATTGTTGAAAATGATGCTTTTGTTATGTTTGTACTGACTGAAATAAAATTTCATTCATTCATTCACATTCGCATTGTTAAGAACACTCAGGCAAGTACCCAGAACACTTGGCAAGTACCCAGAATTATTAATTTTATATCTCAATTTAAAATTCAATTGCTAATAAAATATTATATTTCATATATTTTCCAATACATAATTCTATTTTGACTGAAATTCTTGAACTCTGAAGTACAATGAGTATTTTTACATTTCAATAAATAAATTTTTCTTTAGTGAAATGCTTTCCATGAACACAACCCTTTTGTAAATTGATGCATACCTGTACATACAAGTGAAGCCAAGGATTTTGTACAGTATTTCAGGTGCAATGTAATAGAGCTGTATGCTTTATGTGTATGCAAACAAACAGTTTCTAATTAATGATGAGGCCTTATGTACCCAGAAGCAAAATATATCTTTTATTATTTTAAAGCATTTGTACTGTCTGTTAAGCAACTCACACAAATCTCAGTTGAATCTGACAAACGTTAGTTTTAAAATATAGCTGGTAGTATTCACATGGCAAAACTATCGCTTGTTCCAAATTAATAGTGACACTACACTAACAATTATATATAATTTACATTACTGTGATTGTACTGACTATGCTTGTATTGTTTCACAAAAGCTGCTTCACAACCTAATCTTTAACAATGTGTAACAAGACAAATATTAAGGTGTAAGTTAAATGCATTGCTTCTGTCGCCATTTTCTTCAGTTGTAGTGGCTAGCCATCTGTCTTCCACTCTCTGCACCTTGCAACCTGTTCTGTACAGTCTCATCATGCCTGTATTTACTGATTTCTATTTGAAATGGCCTTGGAATTGCCTTGTCTTGGAAATTCTGTCAGAAGTTTGGGAGAGCTGTTCAAACTTCTCTCCCACAACCAGGCACCTTTATATCATCATCATCGTTATTATGTGCCATGTCGTATGATGCAGGGAATCACCGTCTCATGATTGTTCTTGCCAAAATTTTCTACAGAAGTGGGCAGTGGGCAGTGTCTTGACCAGACGGGTGACCCTAGCCATTATTAAAAACTCTTCAGAGATTGTCTGCCTGGTGTCAGTGGTTGCAAAACTAGGACTTGTTATATGTACCAGCTGCTCACATGACCATCCATCACCTACTCCCACTACCGTGTTGGAGGGGCTAAGCAAGTGCTACACCTTGCCCAAGGGTGATTTGCACCATGGCGGAAGGAAGGAGCACCTCACACCTCCTTTAATGGAGACATATCTCCATCCCCCCATCCAACCTTTATATCATCCCCAAAATACTTAATTCCTATGTGGGAAATTACCCTTTTAGGTCATAACTGGCAGGTCCAAAGAAATTATTGAGTAAATTATTCTCAACTTCTATCTGGTTATTTTCACAATTACTTTAAATATAGTTGCAAACAGAAATGTGCCTAAATGTAGCACCTTTAACATATTAAAACAAGAGCATTATTGGGGGAAGAATGACAGTTATATTAGGAAAGAGGTCAAAGAGCATTATCAAAAGGATATACTTTTAAGATCTTAATTAACAGCAGTAGAGGTGAGGAGATAATATCAGATAATTCAAGAGCTTAGACTCCATGTACTTTAAAGCATGGCTGCAATTTATTGAACATAAAAAATTACAGGCCCTTGGACCAATGTTGGATGTTGTGCCAACCCTTTAACCTATTCCAAGATCAATCTAACCCTCCCCCCCCAACATAGCTTTCCATTTTCTCATCACATTATCATTCAACTATTTAAGAGTCAGTTAATTTGTCCCTAATGTATCACCTCTATCACCAACCCTGAAAGCATGTTACATGCACCTACCATTTTCTGTATAAAAACACATGCCTCTTTTTCCCCCCACTATACTTCCCTTCCAACACCTTAAAGTTATATTCCCAACCCTGGTGAAAAAGTCTTTGGCTACCCACTCGATCTATGCCTCTTAACATCTTGTACACCTCTATCAAGTCACCTCTCATCCTTCTCTCCAAAAGTAAAACCCTAGCTTCCTCAACAACCTATCCTCAGAAGACGTGCTTTCTAATCCAAGCACCATCCTGGTAACTCTCCAGTGCCGTTCACTCAAGCTTCCACATCCTTCCTATAATGAGGCAACCTGAACTGAACACAATACTTCCAAGTGTGGTCTAACCTAGGTTTTACAGAGCTGCACCCCGGCTCTTGAACTCAATCCCCTGACAAACGAAGGCAAGTCACATAAAACTCTGACGAACCTCTATAGAAGCAAAGTGGAGAGTATCCTAACAGGGATGGTAACACCAATGCCGAGTCCACCACTGGCAAAGTCCTCCCCACCATTGAGGTATTTACAAAGAGAGCTGCCGCAAGAAAGCAGCACCCATCAAGGACCTCCACCATCCAGGCCATGTTCTCTTCTCACTATTATCATTGTGTAGGAAGTACTGGAGTCTAAGCTATCAAACCACTAGGTTCAGGAACAGTTATGCCCTACAACCATCAGGCTCCTGAACCAGCGTGGATAACTTCACTCACCTCAACTCTGAACTGATTCCACAATCTTAAACTCACTTTCAAGGATTTGCACAATTTGTCTTCATTTGTACATTACAACCCATTGGGAGCATAAATTGGGAACAGATCAGGGAAATGTACAGAAGAAATGTGGCAAATGTTCAGGGGATACTTGTGTGGAGTTCTGCACAGGTACGTTCCAATGAGACAGGGAAAGGATGGTAGGGTACAGGAAGCATGGTGTACAAAGACTGTTGTAAATCCACTCAAAAAGAAAGGAAGAGCTTACGAAACGTTCAAAAAACTAGGTAATGATAGAGATCTATAAGATTATAAGGCTAGCAGGAAGTAGTTTAAGAATGAAATTAGGAGAGCCAGAAGGGGCCATGAGAAGGCCTTGATGAATAGGATTAAGGAAAACCTCAAGACATTCTACAAGTATGTGAAGAGCAAGAGGGTAAGACACAAGAGAATAGGACCAATCAAATGGGACAATGGAAAAGTGTGTATGGAACCGGAGGAGATAGCAGAGGTACTTAATGAATACTTTGCTTCAGTATTCACTACAGAAAGGATTCTTGGGGATTAAAGGGATAACTTACTGCGGACTGAAAAGCTTGAGCATGAGATATTAAGGAAGAGGATGTGCTGGAGCTTTTGGAAAGCATCAAGTTGGATAAGTCACCGGGACCGGAAGAGATGTACCCCAGGCTACTGTGGGAAGCAAGGGAAGAGATTGCTGAGCCTCTGACGATGTTCTTTGCATCATCAATGGGGACGGGAAAGGTTCCGGAGGATTGGAGGGTTGTGGATGTTGTTCCCTTATTCAAAAAAGGGAGTAGAGATAGCCAAGAAAATTATTTGCCAGTGAGTCTTACTTCAGTGGTTGGTAAGTTGATGGAAAAGATCCTGAGAGGCAGGATATATGAACATTTGGAGAGGCATATTATTAGGAATAGTCAGCATGGCTTTTTTGTCAAAGGCAGGTCGTGCCTTATGAGCCTGATTGAATTTTTTGAGGATGTGACTAAACACATTGATGAAGGAAGAGCAGTAGATGTAGTGTATATGGATTTCAGCAAGGCATTTAATAAGGTACCCCAAAGCTTATTGAGAAAGTAAGGAGGCATGGGAGCCAAAGGGACATTGCTTTGTGGATCCAGAACTGGCTTGCCCACAGAAGGCAAAGAGTGGTTGTAGACGGGTCATATTCTGCATGGAGGTCAGTGAAAAGTGGTGTGCCTCAGGGATCTGTTCTGAGACCCCTGCTTTTCATGATTTTTATAAATGACCTGGATGAGGAAGTGGAGGGATGGGTTAGTAAATTTGCTGATGACACAAAGGTGGGCAATGTTGTTGATAGTGTGGAGGGCTGTCAGAGGTGACAGCAGGACATTGATAGGATGCAAAACTGTGCCAAGATGTGGCAGATGGAGTTCATCCCAGATAAGTGTGAAGTGGTTCATTTGATAGGTCAAATATCATGGCAGAATATAGTATTAGTGGTAAGACTCTTGGCGGTGTGGAGGATCAGAGGGACCTTGGGGTCCAAGTCCATAGGATGCTCAAAGCTGCTGTGCAGATTGACTCTGTGGTTAAGAAGGCATATGGTGCACTGGCTTTCATCAATCATGGGACTGTTTAGGAGCCAACAGGTAATGTTGCAGCTATAAAGGACCCTGGTCAGACCCCACTTGGTGTACTTTGCTCAGTTCTAGTCGCTTCACTACAGGAAGGATGTGGAAGCCATAGAAAGGGTGCAGAGGAGATTTACAAGGATGTTGTCTGGATTGGGGAGCATGCCTTATGAGAATAGGTTGAGTGAACTTGGCTTTTTCTCCTTGGAGCGACGGAGGATGAGAAGTGACCTGATAGAGGTGTATAAGATGATGAGAGACATTGATCGTGTAGATAGTCAGAGGCTATAGTGTGGATAGTCAGAGGCTTTTTCCCAGGGCTGAAATGACTAGCACGAGAGGGCACAGTTTTAAGGTGCTTGGAAGTAGGTCCAGAGGAAATGTCAGGGGTAAGTGTTTTTTTTACACAGAGAGTGATGAGGGTGTGGAATGGGCTGCCGGCGACAGTGGTGGAGGCAGACATGATAGGGTCTTTTAAGAGACTGTGTGGTGCATGGCCAAGTGGTTAGGATGTTCAACTAGCGACCTGAAGATTGTGAGTTCGAGCCCAGCCAAGGCAGCTTAACCACACAATGCTCCAGTTTACCCAGCTGAAAAATAGGTACCGGCAAAAAATGCTGGGGGTAAACCTTGCGATAGACTGCCATCCTATCCTGGGGGGGGTGGAGTCTCGTACTCTCAGTTGCTTCATGCCACAGAAACCGGCATAAGCATCAGCCTGATAAGCACATAAGCACAGGTCTTTGACTTCTAAGAGACTCCTGGATAGGCACATGGAGCTTAGAAAAATAGAGAGCTATGGGTAACCCTAGGTAATTTCTAAGGTAAGGACACATTTGGCACAGCTTTGTGGGCTGAAGGGTTTGTATTGTGCTGTACGTTTTCTGTGTTTCTATTTGTTTTGTCAGTTTTTATGTATAGTTTTTCATAAACTATTGTATTTCTTTATTTTCCTGTAAATGCCATCAAGGTAGTATATGGTGATAAATAAAAAATTTAATTTGACTTTGAGAATTGATAGGTTACACAGTTACAAAAGCTACAAAGTAAATTTATTATTAAAGTACATATATGTTGCCATGGATCTTGTAATCCTGAGATTAGTCTTCTTGCAGACATACTCAGTAAATCACAAGAACCATAAAAGAATCAATGAAAGACAGTACGCAACAGGATGGACAAGTGACTAATGTGCAAAAAGACAACTGTGCAAATACTAAAGAAATATTATTGTAAAGGGGGTTTCTTTTTTTTTCTTTGTTACTGTTGGGAAAGGGTTTCCTTTTGTTAACTAGCAGGAATGCTAATTTACTGATAACGAGAATGGTATTCCTTTGTAAACCAAATGGGGATTAATGTTCTTTCTTCTGAGTCTGTAAACTTGTTGACGGGCTTTTGGGCAGATCGGCGCGAGGGGGTCGAGAGAGAGGACGCAATGCTCTAAGCTGGGCGAGGATCGGACCCCAAAGGGGGGTCCGAGGCTGGGAGATTCTCCGGGGGGGGGATGAAGCTAGATGCGCTTGGTTGACCACTCGGAGGGTCCTGAGCTGTTTGGAGAGTCGAGGAGTTCGGAGGGTCCTAAGCTGCGAGTCGAGGAGTTCGGAGGGGATCGAATGGTGGCCAGAAGACTTCAGTAATTGAGCTCCAACGGTTGTGCACGAAGTGGTTTGGACTTTGATAAGTTTGGCACCTTTTCTTTAATTTTCTCTTCATATATACTGTATCGTTATTAATCACTTAGTTATAGTAACCTTTATAAATTGTACTCATTTAATCGCATATGGGGTACTGTCTGGTTTTGGGCGAGGCGGGGACATCACACAGCATCCACACCAGCTGATTACCCAGTTTGGCGGGGCCGAAGGCTGCTCCCCCTAGACAAGAACGAGCTGAGCGAGCCTGAGGCGACCCAGGGGGTTACATTGTGGGGTGCTCGTCCGGGATTGATTTCTGTGGAAGCTGTGTGATCACCCTCTTTAAATTGTGTCTGCGGCGAAGAGCTGGTGTGCCTTTGTGGGTGTGTGATTGCTGGTTATCGCTGCGTGTGTGTTGGATGGGGTGGCTGCTGTTGTTAGCCTCGAGGTCGTTGTTCGAGTTCCAACTAGTGCTGACGAAATGGTGGTGGGATCATGGGTTGTCCGTACTGTTTGGAGATTGAGGAGTGACAGGTTGGGATGTTTCAGCAGTGGTGAGCTCTGCCCGGTTATTGGAATAATGTCCAGCCCTAAAGGGGCGGAGGCGTGGGCGGAGCGGACCCCTCAGTTGTTGGGTGAGTGGCAGTGCTTGGCTGAGGAAAAGCGACAGGGACGGGTTGAAAGTTTGAGTAGGCGGGCTGGTGACTTTGTTAGAACTGTCAGGCGCAATTACCTCGAAGTGACCGCTGCCAGTTCTGGGAAAGTGTGGGAAAATGCGTGTGGTTCGACTGGAAGTCAAATGCTGCAGCTGGGGGGCTTATTATATCTGTGGCAGGAGATTGGTGGGAAGTTTTTAGGGTATCCCTTTTTGCCTAGGGGGGCAGATAAATTGCTTGTGGTGCCAAGGATATCTGTCAAGGGGATCAGTTGTTCCGTTGATTCGAGAGGTGCCGGGAAACTTAGAGGAGGCCCAGTGGGGGAACGGCTTGGGGTCTCTGGGGGAGCACGTTCCCAGCAATGTACCAAGAAACTCCCGAAAGGAACAGACCCTATTCCTGAAGGCTTAGAGGGGCCATGCGCACAGGTGTTGTTACGGATGGATGGAAGTCAAGTTAAAGCCATCCTCGGCACCGGGGTGCCGGTGAAGTTGCTGTACAGTTTGTTTCATAACCGTTATTGGAAGCATTTACCCTTGACAACATTGAGGACACTGGAGATTCGGGGTACCAGTGCCGGTGATTATCCAGACAACGGTTGTTGGTCAGTGAAAATGGAGTTCTTAGAGGCAAATGTGGAGGAGACTGAGGTCCATGAATCGTTAATGCTGATGTGTCCGGACCCTGTTGAGACGGGCAGCGTTTCTGTTCTAGAGAGAACCAATATCCTGCTGGTGTGCTTGGGGGCCTGCCCGGAGGAGGCGGGTGAGCGCTGTTTGGAGGCATTGTCGATGCACCCAGGGTTTCGAGCTGCTTGTGCGGACGTGTGTAGCAGCATTGGGCCGATACCGAATTCAAACAAGAGCCAGTGGTGGTACGGCCTGGGGGAAGTATCTGAGGGTGAGACCCTCTTCGTGGACGCTGCGAAATACCACAAGGGAGGGGAGTTGACTGCTGAAGACACCTCGGAGAGAGAGAGGTTGCGGCGACTGGCCCCTACAGCCGTGGAAGATGTAGGCAGCGTGTGTATGGATTATATTGCGTTGAAGAGGCGCACTGTCAGTGACCAGAATATGGCCCTGAGGGCCAGAGAGGCGATGGCCTGTCTGAGTGGTGTGAAGTGGTTTAAGGTGCTGGATCTGAGGAGTGGATGTTGCCAGATCCCGATGAGTGGGGCCAACAAGGAGAAGACGGCCGTTATAAATTCCCTAGGAGTCTTTGGGTCCGAAAAGATGCCACAGGGCATATCTGGAGCCCTTGCAACCTTCCTGCGGGGCAGGTGGAAGACCATAGGGGATGTGGAGGCGTTTGGAGTTTTGGTGTATGTGGATGATCTCTTGGTATTTGGATTTGCCTCAGGAGAATATGAAGTGAGGTCGTTGCAGGAGCAGCTGAGAACTACCGAGTTAAAGTGTTTTTGGGACACGTGCCAGGGCTGGCGAAGGTCGCAGCTCGTGAGAGACTGTCTCTACGGAATCAAGTTTGAAATGAAGACGGAGAGACTGGAGAAAGTGATCTGGAACCATTCGGAAGACTTACAAGTTGGAGAGAATGAAGAAAGTTGTCTGACTGAGGGTAATAGCAAACTGAGAACCCGGAGAGGGGAGTTTGCAGAGGTGAAGAAATTAGACGAACCTCAGAAGAGAGAAGCGGAAGCTTGAAGGGAACCTGAAGATCACCATCGACAGTTCAAATGAAGTGCAAAACCTGAAAGTTGATCTGGAAGAAGTCATGAGGAAGAAAAAGCTGGAGAGAAGTGGAGTGAATACTGAACAGGAGGCTGAAGAGACTGAGGGAGCAGTGCAGGCCACGTGTTTCCGTTTGGAGAAGATCAAACAGCAGCTACCGATCACAGGAATGAGGAAGAATACAGATTCGATGGATGATGTGCTGGATGTGTGGTACATGCTGCCTTTTGCTGACTTTCCCTCGATTGAGGAAGAGACCTTTGGCCCTTCTCCCATTGAGTCAGGTGTAGCGGGGAGGGTTAGCTGTGTGCAGTGTGGGGCATGAGTGAGAGGTTGAGAGAGGAGTTGGTAGTGGGCCCAAGGTATCCCCAGTTGTGTCCGAGCCTGAAGGGTTTAGGTGAGGGGGTACGGAGGCCTCAGAAGGGTTAGGGAACTCCCAGATAGTTGGCCTAAGTAGCGCCTGAGGAACAGGGCGTGAGGGTTACTGTGTGGGGAGGAGATGTCACTGTTTGTGCTTGGGTTACGGTGTGTTGGCAGGAAAGGTGGCAAGTTATTTAGTAGTCATGAGGACATGACTTTTATTTGGTGGAGGGAGAGTGTAAAGAGGGTTTCTTCTTTTTGTTAACTAGCAGGAATGCTAATTTACTGATAACGAGAATGGTATTCCTTTGTAAACCAAATGGGGATTAATGTTCTTTCTTCTGAGTCTGTAAACTTTTGTTGACGGGCTTTTGGGCAGATCGGCGCGAGGGGGTCGAGAGAGAGGACGCAATGCTCTAAGCTGGGCGAGGATCGGACCCCAAAGTGGGGTCCGAGGCTGGGAGATTCTCCGGGGGGGGGGGGGGGGATGAAGCTAGATGTGCTTGGTTGACCACTCGGAGGGTCCTGAGCTGTTTGGAGAGTCGAGGAGTTCGGAGGGTCCTGAGCTGCGAGTCGAGGAGTTCGGAGGGGATCGAATGGTGGCCAGAAGACTTCAGTAATTGAGCTCCAACGGTTGTGCACGAAGTGGTTTGGACTTTGATAAGTTTGGCGCCTTTTCTTTAATTTTCTCTTCATATATACTGTATCGTTATTAATCACTTAGTTATAGTAACCTTTATAAATTGTACTCATTTAATCGCATATGGTGTACTGTCTGGTTTTGGGCGAGGCGGGGACATCACACAGCATCCACACCAGCTGATTACCTAGTTTGGCGGGGCCGAAGGCTGCTCCCCCTAGACAAGAACGAGCTGAGCGAGCCTGAGGCGACCCAGGGAGTTACATTATTAATAAGCAAGCAATAAATATCAAGAACACAAGATGAAAAGTCCTTGGAAGTGATGCCATAGGTTGTGGGACCAGCTCAGTGATAGGGAAGTTGAGTGAAGTTATCCCCTTTGGTTCAAAAACCTGATGGTTGAGGGGTAACTATTCCTGAACTAGGTGGTGTGAGCTCTGAGGCTTCTGTACCTTCTTCCTGATGGCAGCAGCAAGAAGAGAGTCCCTGATGATGGATGTTGCTTTCCTCCTGAAGCCAATTATCAGCTCCTTGGCCTTACTGACATTAGGTAAGAGGTTGTTGTTGTTGTTGTACCACTCAGCCAGATCTTCAAACACTCTGCTATATGCCCATTTGTCACCACCTTCGATCCGCCCAATGAATGCAAACATTTGAGCTGTGCTTAACCACAGTCATAATGTAAAGCATGTAGAGCAGGAGGCTAAGCATGCAGCCTTGTGGTGCACCTGTGCTGATGGAGATCGTGGAGATGTTGTGAGGGAATTAAGGAACCAATTGCACAAGGAGGTATTGAGGCCAAGGTCTTGAAGCTTATTGTTTAGTTTTGAGGGGATGATTGTATTGAATGCTGAGCTGTAGTTGATAAACAGCATCCTTATCCTTCCTGTTGTTCTGGTAGACAATTTGGAGTGGATTCAAGTTGCTTCTCAGGCAGCAATTGAAATGTTTCATCACCAACCGCTCAAAACACTCTTCAGCACAATGGATGTAAGTGCTTCTAGGCAATAATCATTGACAAAGCAGGTTACCATATTATTCTTAGGCATCGTTATAATTGAAGCAGGTGGGTACCTCAGACTGCCGAAGCGAGAGCTTAAAGATGCCGGTGTGCACACTGATCAATTTATCAGCACAGGTCTTTAGTACTGAGTTTAAATTCAAAATTTAAATACAAAATTTAGAACTTATACTAAAAATCTGCGAAGCTACTCTCCCCCGACTATATCATACCTCCAGCGAATCAGTTCTAAGTATACACAGCAAGGTTGATTGATCAGTCTGTTGGGTTTTAATCAAATAACAACTGCTCGGCTGATATAATTATTGGGCTTAAACTGACCCAGCAATCCAGCCCAATGGTTTTTAAATCCTTACAAAATCAAAAGTACTAATCTATCACAGTTATTGAATTTCAGCTCACCAAAGGCACAGTTCACACGGACACAAAAACATACTGTATTCAATTCACTCACTATCTGTTGGGTTCGGAAGACCAACAGCTGCAGAAAGAAAAGACCATTGAATCATTCCAGTTTTCAATCCATGCTGTGGGTCTATGGAGACCAAATTTCACTGTCTCTTTTTAACTTGCTTTCTGAATGTTTTTCAGTTGTACTTATTTATTTAATAGGTACTGATATCAGAAAACCCCAGATGATTCCAGAACTCAAAGAACAGTGAGTTACTGGAATAGCTGACTGCAAGATTAAATGCATCATTTAAAATGAAGCTGTTGTTGTCACCTAATGACTCAATGAAAAGTGGTCCTGCACCTGTGCCAGAGGCAACAAGATCAGGAATCTCTAGCAAGAGAGACTTGGAGAAGAGGAAAATGAATGGAAAATAAAACAAAAACTTTTTTAAAATACTTTATTTTTGCAGAATCTGAGCATTAGTGACAGGCCTGTATTTATTGCTCATCCCCAAAAACCTTTGTGGAACTGTCTTTTTAAATTGTTGTACTCCCTTTAATGAAGGTTAATGTTAGCAGCAGGGACATCCAGTATTTATACTGGCAATACATTTTAAAATCAGCTGAGAAGGGAACCTGCAGACAGTGGTTCCACACTCCTGAAGGCTCTGTCCTTTCTGATAGAGGCTGCAGGTTTGGAAGATATTGCTGGTGTAATCCAGACAAATAACTGTACTGTTGTTTGCAAACATGCTATAGCTATTGTGCCCTGGTCACGGAAGGAAGAATGTTTAGGATGATGATAGGGTGGCAAGCCTGCGTCCTGCATCTGAATATGTTTAGGGCAGCCCTAACCTAAGCAAGTGTAAAGTATTCCATGTTCCTGGGTTTATAGCAAATTTTAAAGCCAATTGGAGGTCCAGAAGTCAAAACTGTGGATCTTTGTGAATCCACTGGGGAAGTCAGCCCAATCTCTGTAAATCCATGAATCCACTGGAGGTCAAAGATGGCCTGCCCTGGGGTTAGAGGACTGTGTATGCGAGTGGGTGGGAGGGAGGGAGGAACGGACTTGTTTTGCCGTTGTTGCTTTTGTTGATTAGTACCTTCTGTTTTGTTGTGTTGTTGCGCCAAGAGTTGTGGGTAAGCTCTGTTGGCATCTAATACATGGTGACACTTGCAGGCTGACCTCAGTACATCTTTGGATGTGATGGTTGTTAACACAAATTATGCATTCACTGCACATTTTGATGTGTGTGAGAAATAAACCTGAATCTGAAATGCCTTGTAGATGATAAAAGGTTTGAATGTTATGAAATGATTCACTTTCCACCGAACATCTAGTCTCTGACCAGGTCTCACAGCTTTTATGTGACCACTCCAATTCAGTTTACTGGCAGGGGTCTTGTGAATACTACTTGCCACTTATTCACATATATGAATGTTGTCTGGTTTGTGCACACTAAAGGATCCTCACTTATGACTTTATGAAGGAAAGAAAGTGGCTCATTGGTGAAGCAGATGAAGAGATGATCGATCTCCAGCAATCACATGCTCCTTTGTGCACGTTATCACTCCATATAGGGAAGCATTTTCATCTTTATACCCAATGACTTTGGTTTTAGCACAGATCCCTAGTGCTTGCAAATTCAGAGATGCCTACTACAGAAATAGAAAGCCATACTAAAATTGCTTGGGCAATGAGATGGTCATGAATATGGGTAGGAAAGAAGAAACCACAAAAGTTAGAGCAGACAGCCAGAAGAGCAATGAAAGTTAAGATGACAGGTCATTCACAGCTGATGGAAGAAACCGAAAAAAATCTAAGAAATTTATGAAAATGTGCTTGACAAAGAATAAGGAATTTAAAGGACAGCATGAAATGTGCTCAATGATGGGGAAGGAGATTTGCTGCCTTGTGAGCATCAGTATCACAGTGCTATAAACTCCAGTGCTGTGAGTTCTTTCTGTGACTGGACTTCCTTCCGGTAGTAGTTTCCCCCACAACCCCAGCAAGTGTACTGATCTGTATAGGTAGGTTAACTGGTCATTGCAAATTTCCCCCGTGTGTGGCTGAGTTGTGGAACCTCAAGAGAGTTAATGGGAATACTCTGAAAATAAAAAATGATTAGTGTATTGGGTGCCTGATGGTTGATATGAACTCGATGGACTGAAGGGCCTCTTTTGTATGAAAATGTGAGACAAACAGTAAAGATAAGGTGTAGGATGATTCAGATTTGTGGATGTGGGTGTTTGGAAAACATAAAAATTGTAGGAGTGGTATTCATAAGAAAATTAAGTACTGAAATTTTTTAAAAATTGGCAAGGGAAGTGCAAAGTGCATTTTAAATACATAAAGAACAAATGGATAATGAAAGAATGAGCAGAACCTATGAGGAATCAAAAAGGTATTGACAGAGTTGACTGCTTTGGTCAAGAAAAAGGAGAAGTATATAAAGCTTAGGAATCTAGAATCAAACAGAATCCTTGAAGACTATAAAGAAGCCAGAAACGAAGTTAAGAAGGGAATTAGGAAAGCCAAGAGCGACCATAGCAAGTAGGATTAAGGAGGATCCCAAATATTCTACAGATGCATCATGAGCAAGAGGGTAACGAGGGAGAGGGTGTAAAGTACTCATGTAAATGAGTACTTTACATCAGTGTTAGCCAAGGAAAAGACTTCTGAGGATAGAGAGATCAGTTTCCAGCATATTGATATGCTAGGGCATTTTCAGGTATAGGAAGAGTAGAGCTGGGTCTCTTACAGAGCATTAAAGTGGATAAGTCTTCAGGGCCTGATGGGATACATCTCAAGTTATTGAGAGGGGCAAGAGAAGAGATTGCTGGGGCCTTGACTAATATCTTTCTGTCCTTTTTACCTACAGGCAAGGTCCCGGAGGACTGACGAGTAGCTAATGTTGTACCATTATTGAAGGGAACTAGATATAATCCTGGAAACAATAGACCTGTGAGGCCCACATCAGCACTACGGAAGATATTGAAAAGAATTCTTTGGGATAGGACGTGAGCATTTGGAAAACCTTGGCCTAATTAATGTGAGCCAGCATGGCTTTGTGCAAGTCAAGTTGTGGCTGGGCTTCCTAACGAAACTGAATTTTTTGACTAAGTGCGACGGATATTGATGGCAGTAAAGCTGTGGATATTGTCTGCATGGATTTTAGTAAAGTCCCTCGTGGGAAGTTCATCTAGAAGATTAAAATGCATGGGATCCATAGCAAAATAGCTGTTTGGATTCAGAACTCGTTTGTCCATATAAGACAGTGGGGTAGTGGTTGAAAGACTTGAGGTCTGTGATTAGTACTATCCTGCAAGGATCTGTACTGGGACCTTTGCTGTTTGTGACGTATACAAATGACCTGGAGAAAAATGTAGATTAGTAAGTTTGCAGATATTGAGGATTGATAGTGTTGTGTATAGCATAGAGGACTGGCAAAGATTACAACCAGATACAGATCAGTTGCAGATATGGTCGGAGAAATGATGGATGGAATTTAACCCTGCCAAACCTAATGTGTTGCACCTTGGAATGTCAAGTGTAGAGATGATGCACTGTTACAGGTAAAACCCTTAATGTTGATAAGCAGAGCGTTCTTGGGGTCCATATTCATAGCTCCCTGAATGTGGCTACAGAGGTTGATAGGGTGGTTTCCAAGGCATGTAGCATGCTTGCCTTTAGTAGTCAAGGAGTTCAAAGAGCAGGAACTTATGTTGCAGCTTTACAGAACTCTAAGTAGGCCGCATCTGGACTGATGCATGCCATTCTGGTTGCCTCACTATAGAAAGGATGCAGAAGCTTTACCAGGATACCGCCCAGATTAGAGGGCATGTGCTATAACATGAGGTTAGACAAATGTGGGCTGTTTTCTCTGGAGCAGCAGAGACAGAGAGGAGATCCCTGATGATGGATGCTGTCTGCCTGCAACAGTGTTTCATGTGGATGTGTTCAGTATCTAGTATGTGGATGGTGGGCTTTGTCTGTGATGGATGAAGCCATATCCACTGGTCTTTGTAGGATTTCCCATTTAAGGGCACTGATGCTTGCATACCAGGCTGTGATGCAGCCGGTCAATAAACTTTCCACTTGGCATGACATGTTCACAAACTCCTATGAAAGTAGAGGTGCTGTCATGCTATTTTTGTAATTGCACTCATGTACTGAGCCCAGGACAAGTCCTCTGAAATAATAACGTTTAGGAATTTAAAGTTGCTGACCCCCTCCACCTCTCATCCTCTGAAGACTAGCTCACGGACATCTGGTTTTCTTCTCAGTGTCAATAATCAGCTCCTTGGTCTTGTTGATATTGAGGGAGAGATTGTTATGACAGTACTGAGCCAGATTTTCAGTCTCTCTCCAGTGTGCTGATTCATCACCACCTTTGATTCGACCTATGACAGTGGTGGCATCAGTAAACTTGAATATGGCATTAGAGCTGCACTTAGCCACACAATCATAAGTGTAAAGCCCATAGAGCAGGAGGCTAAGCATACAGTCATGTGGTGCACAGTGTTGATGGAGATCCTGGAGGAGATGTTATTGCCAATCAGAACTGACTGGGGTCTACAAACCTTTCACTGCAAAGGCGTTAGAGTAGGGGTTCCCAACCAGAGCTCACGGACCCCTTGGTTAATGGTAGGGATCTAAAGCATAAAAAAGTTGGGACCTTTGCACTTGAGGCAGAAACCCTAAACACATTTGAAGTGTACTCAGAGAGCCACAACCTTCAAGGTTGGAAGATAGGTTTTGGCTACTATTTGAATGACAGAGACATTTGCTTCCTGTTTTGTGAATTTCTTCTGTTTCAAATGAATCCAAAACACAGAAAAGAGGAAGACACAATTGCAGAGGTGAGAGGAGAAAATACAGAATAGGAAGAGGTTACCAAAGAGGTCAAGGATAGAGCAGCTGTCAACTGTGCACATGATTAAACACAGGGCAAAAAAAAATTACCTACAAATGGTCACATGCTAAACTCAAATACTATAGCTGTAGGAACAAAACTAAGTTCCAAGTCAATGGTCTAAATGTTGACAGAGGTTACAGACTCAACCAGAGAACTATTACAGACATTAACTTATGTGGTCATCAACACTCCCTCTCATTTCCTTTTTTATATATATGGCAGCGCGGACCAACCATTACTCTGAACAGGATTTTTTTTTTTACACGGCCTGAAAACTGCATGGCACTTTAAATGATTTGTTTTGTAACATGCATATTATAATTGAGGTTTGCAAGTGAGGAAGTTGAGATCCAATTGCACAAGGTGGTATTGAGGCCAAGGTCATGGAACTTATTGTTTTGTTTTAAAGAGGTGATGGTTTTAAATACCGAGCTGTAGCTGATAAAGAGCATCCTGATGTATGCATTTTTGCTGTCCAGATGCTCCAGGGTTGTGTGGAGAGCCAATGAGATGGCATCTGTTGTGGACCTGTAAAGTAGGCAAATTGGAGTGGATCTTAGTCACTTCTCGGGCAGGAACTGATACGTTTCATCACCAGACTCTCAAAACACTTCATGATTGTGGATGAAAGTGCTACTGAAGGGAAGTCATTAAGGCAGATCATCATGGTCTTCTTGGGCACTGTATAATTGAAGCCTGCTTGAAGCAGGTGGATACCTCAGACTGCCAAAGCAAGAGGTTAAATATCTCAGTGAACACTTCAACCAGTTGATTAGCACAGATTTTTAGGACTTGTCCAGGTACCTCATCAGTGCTGGATGCTTTTTGTGGGTTCGCCCTCCTGAAGGTTGACTGCACGTCAGCCTCAGAGACTGAAATCATGGGATTGCTGGGGGCTGTGGGAGTTTCTGATGACTCCTCAAAGCAAAAATTGAAGGCATTGAGCTCATCTGGAAGTGAAGTCCTGCTGTTGCTTTGTGTTGTTTGATTTATAAGAGGTGATAGTATGCAAGACCGGCCATAACTTTTAAGCATCTTTCACTGATTTAAGTTTAGTCTGGAATTACCACTTCACCTGTCAGATGTTTTTCTGGAGATCATACCAGGATCTCTTGTAAATTTCTTGGTCACCAATCTTGAAAGGCCTCTGATCTGGCTCTCAGCAGATTGCAATACATAAAATATACTATAAATTATAATAAAACATGTATGTAAAAAATTACATGAGCGTGCAAAAATGCAGCAAAAAAATCAGGTACTGTTGTTGAGTTCATTTTTTGCTCAGAAATCTGACAGTGGAGGGGAAGAAGCTGTTTCTAAAGTATTGAGTACCTCCTCTCTGAAGGTGACAATGAGAAGAGGGCTTGCCTTGGGTGGTGGGGGTCCTTAATGATGGAGGCTCCTTCTTGTGGCATCACCTTTTCAGGATGTCCTTGATGCTGGAGAAGCTAGGGCCAGGATGGAGCCAGCTGAGTTTACAATCTTCTGCAGCCTTCTCCGATCCAGTGCAGTGGCCCTTCCATACCAAATGGAGATTCAAACAGTTAAAATGCTCTCCACAGCACATCTGCAGGAACTTGCAAGAGTCTTTGGTGACAAACCAAATCTCCTAAAATTCTTAATGAAATTTAGCTGCTGGCTTGCCCTTCTCACAAATGCAATAATATGTTGGACCCAAGGCAGACCCTCTGAGAACTTGATACCCAGGAACTTGAAACTGCTCAGCCTTTCCACTGCTGACCCATAGATAAGGACTGGTACACGTTTCCTCGACTTTCCCTTCCTGCGGTCCACAATCAATTCCTTACTCTTACTGATGCTGAGTGCAAGGTTTTGTTGCAATACTACTCAACCAGCCAACCCATCTCACTAATGTGTGCCTTTCATCACCATCTCAGATTATGCCGACAAGTTGTGTCATAGGCGAATTTATAAATTTTTCCCAGCCATATCAGCATTGGTGTAGAGAGAGTAGAGCAGCAGGCTAAGCATACAGTAATCTGGCAGTGTTAACTGTCAGTGAAGAGATGTTATTTCTATTTGGCACTGACTGTGGTCTTTCAATGAGAAAGATAAAGATGCAGTTGCAGAAGAAAGTACAGAGGACCAGGTTTAGAAGCTCATTGACTAATTCTGAGAGGATGATTGCGTTGAACACTGAACTGTAATTAATAAACAGCAGCCTGACATATGTATTGCTGTTGTCCAAGTGGTCCAAGGGCAAGTGGAGAGCCAATGAGATTGCATCTGCTGTAGACGTATTGTAGTGACAGGCAAATTGCATCAGATCCAAGCCCTTGCTTAGGGAGGAGTTAATTCTAGCTATGACCAACTTTTCAAAACTTTACAGTGGACATAAGTGCAACTGTGTGATAGTCAGAGACAGCTCACCCTGCTCTTTTTGGGCACTTGTGTGATTGATGCCCTTTTGAAGCAGCTGGGAACCTCTAACTGCAGTTCATTAGCAGAGGTTTCCAGAGCCGTACTAGGTACACCATCAGTGCCTGACTTTGCAAGAGCTCATCCTCTTGAAAGGTGTGCTGATGTTGTCCTCCAAGATAGCTATTAGAGTCAACGTGCTACAGGGATTCACACAAGATCCATGATAGAGGTGCAATACTGCTGTTGTAGTTAGGGTAAACAACCAGAAATAGCGCATGTGCTAAGCACAATAAAAGTTTTATCTTTGGAAATAGATAATTCACTAGTCCTGGGTGAAATGCATTGAATATTTTAAAAGGAACAAAGGAAGAATTGCAGTAACTGACTAATTTTTCCATCTTCTAGTTATAGGAGTGGTGCAAGGAGTTGGAGAGCTGCTCACGCTATATTGTTGCTGAAAAGGTAAGAGCTAATTAAAAGCCAATTACTTTAATTTCAGTGATGGTCAAATTATTGGGATCAGTCAACATATTTATTAAAGTTTGAACTAACTTGACAATTTTTTAAGGAGTTAACAAGAAGGGTTTTTGGGAGTAGTGTATTTACTGTAATCTATGAGATTTTAATGAATGGCGGTGCAGGCTCGATGAGCCAGATGGCTCCCATTTCTTATGCTCTTATGTTATTATAAAAGCCTACGGGATCCAAGAAGGTGGCAGATTATGGATCCAGAATTGACTCAGTAGCAGGAAGCATACTCACTGAAAGCCTGTTACCAGTGGGGTTTCACCAGGTAGATAATCATCTTTTTGTTTTTTGTATAGACATTAATAATTGAGATGCAAAATCAGAAGGCAGTTGAAAAAAGATTTTTCTGATATAATAATTAGCTGTAATAATTAGAGGAGGATAATATAGACACCCTGATCAATCAGACAGGACAATGACAAATGGATGGAGACATGCAAGGCTGCAACCCCTCATCTTGCCAGAACACCATCAGTGTCCTGACCAGCTATATCACTGTCTGTTATGAAAATTGCAAGGCATCTGACTGCAAGAGCCTGCAATGGATTGAGAGAATCCGCTGAGAGAATCAGAGTCCCTCTCTCACTCTATCCACGACATACACCAGAAGTGCTGTGTTCACAGAGCACTCAGCATCGTCAAGGACTCTCCCATCCATCCCACAATCTCGTTGACCTTTTATTGTAAGGCAGAAGTTATCAAATATATAAGAACAGGGATTGCTAGGCTGGGTAATAGCTTTATCCCCTAGGCCAGGGGTCGGCAACGTTTACCACTGAAAGAGCCATATGGACCCATTTCCCACAGTAAAGAAAACACTGGGAGCCACAAAACCCGTTTGACATTTAAAATGAAATAACACTGCATACAACGGGTTTTTTTTGCCTTTATGCTATGTATAAACAAACTATAATGTGTTGCATTTATGAAATTGATGAACTCCTGCAGAGAAAACAAAATTACATTTCTGCATGCAACAAAAACATTTTGAACTCCGAAAAAAAGACGCTGGGTTGACGGTTACTCCATAGCTAGCCTACCTTGGATCGAAGAATTAAAAGAAAGCGCGCACTGGCGGGCGTCAGGCATTGGCAGTGGTGATGTATATTAATAGCGATAAAAAACACGTTGTAGCGGTGTGCTACACGCAGCGCTAAAATAATGACACTGCAGTCAAAGATAACTTTATTCGAACTAAACAGCCTTGCTTTAAAGCCTCCCTCAACCTGCCCCCCGTGGCGCAGAGGCTCCAAAGCTCTGTGCTCGCAAACCCCCGTAGGCTATCTCCCTTAGCCAGAATTGTGAGCTGGTTCGGATGTGCCAGGAAATGGGGTCGCAACAACATTTTATTTAGATTGTACAAGATCACCATAATCTTCAAATTTCGAATTACATTTCAAAAACTAACAAACCACGGGGAGCCGCAGCACAGAGATGAAAGAGCTGCATGCGGCTCCGGAGCCGCGGGTTGCCGACCCCTGCCCTAGGCAATGACAATTCTGAACATCCTGCTATCACCCAGTTCACACTTATTTAGGACAGCGCCAGTGTTATCAGACTGTTGTATATTTTACTACATGTTGTATATGCACCTTAGGTCAACTTGTGCATCTACAGAATACTTTTTATCTGTTGATACTATTGTGTTAATATTATGTTATATGTTATATGTGATAGTGTGTTTTACACCTTGGTCTCTGAGAAATGATGCATTGTTTAACTGTATATAGGTGTATAGTTGAACAACAATAACTTAAACTTGAAACTTAATTCAGAAGTGTGAAGTAACACATTTTGGATGGCAGCAATGTACAGCAGGTTGGAGGAACAGAGTGAAGATATCCTTAAAAGCCAAAGAAAGGACATAAAATAGAGCAAAAAGTAGTGGGAAATTCGAGGATTGGGAAGGCAACTAAAAGAAGGTAAGGATGGAATACGAAAATAAGCTAGCCAATAATATCAACAAGGATACCAGAAGTTTCTTCAGAAACGAAGTGTAAAAAGAGAGGCAAGAGTGGATATCAGACTGCTGGAAAACGATGCTGATGAGGTCGTAAAGGGCAACAAGGAAATGGCACGTGGACTGAGTAAGTATTTTGCATCAGCCTTCACTGTGGAAGACACTAGCAGTATGGTGGGAGTTCCAGGTGTCAGGGGTCAGGAAGTATGTGAAATTACCATTACCGGGGACAAAGTTCAGGGAAACTGCAAGATCTGAAGATAGATAAGCCACCTGGACCAGATGATGTACACCACAGGGTTCTAAAAGAGGTGGCTGAAGAGATTGTGGAGGCGTTAGTAATAATTTTTCAAGAAATATCAGATTCTGGAATAGTTCCAGAAGACTGGAAAATTGCTAATATCACTCCACTCTTCACGAAGGGAGAGAGGCAGAAGAAAGGAAATTATATGCCTATTATAGCAGTGTGCTACATACAGCGCTAAAATAACGACACGGAGTCGGTAAACTGCAGTTAAAGAAAGATTTTATTCGAACTTCACAGCCTTGCTTTATAGCCTTCCTGATCCCGCCCTCCCCGGGCGTGGATGCTGTAGGAGGCACATATTCACAATCCCCCGCAGGCTTTTCCCTTTGTTAGTGAAGCAGACCTGGCGCCCTTTTGGGACTGGCCTTTGTGCTGGCGCACTGGCTATTTGTGAGCTGGTTTGAGTGCACTAGGAAGTGGGTCGCCACATAACCCCCCCCCCCCCCCAGAACCGGCGATACACCCCCCAATGTCCACAGTCTGGGCCGGACCCTGCGCCGTGGTGCTGGGAACTCAACCGGTTGCGCCACGTCCACATGGGCCAGTTTGAAGTGGTTCACCGTGAAAACCTCCTCTCTCCCCCCAACGTTCAGCACGAACGTGGACCCATTGTTCCTGAGCACCATAAACGGCTCATCGTAGGGCCGTTGCAGCGGTGGCCAATGCCCGCCCCTTTGTACAAACACAAAATTACAGTTCCGCAGGTCTTTGGGTACGCAGGTCAGGTTCTGCCCATGCTGCGAAGTGGGTATGGGGGCCAGGTTGCCGAGCCTCTCGTGTAGTTAGCCCAGGACCGCTGCGGGTTCTTCGTCGTGCCCCCTTGGGGCTGGTATGACCTCCCCGGGGATGACCAGGGTGCGCCGTACACCCTCAGCCGACGAGGTGTGCAGATCGTGGGGTGGAACTGCTGCGGCAGAGCTTTGGTGTGCCGCTGCACCTTGTCCGTCTGGCAGTGCATGCACGTTTTGGCCCATTCACTAACCTGCTTGCGGAGACCGTGCCAAACAAACCTGCTGGAGACCATCCAGATGGTTGTCCTGATGGAGGGGTGCGCTAAGTTATGAATGGAGTCGAAAACACAGCGCCGCCAGTTTGCCGGGACGACGGGGCGGGGTTGGCCGGTGGTGATGTCACAGAGTAGGATCCTCTCACCTGGGCCTACGGGGAGGTCCTGGAGCTGCATACCGGAGACTGCGGTTCTGTAACTAGGGATCTCCTCGTCTGCCTGCTGCGCCTCTGCCAGCGCCTCAAGATCTACCCCTTGGGAAAGGGCATGAATGTTAGAGCGAGAGCGCGCTTCGGCCACGACATAGTCCTTACCCCAGACGTGCCGGACATCCGTCATGTATTCAGAGATGTAGGACAGATGGCGCTGCTGGTGGGACGACCAGGGGTTGGACACCTTCGTGAACGTAAAGGTAAGTGGCTTGTGGTCTGTGAACGCGGTGAAGGGCCTACCTTCCAAGAAGTACCTGAAATGCTAGATTGCCAGGTATATCACCAACAGTTCCCGGTCGAAAGCACTGTATTTGAGCTCGGGCGGTCGCAGGTGTTTGCTGAAAAACGCCAGGGGTTGCCAGCGACCCAGTACCCCACTGACTGCCGTGTTAGAGGCGTCCACTGTGAGGGCGGTAGGGACGTCCATTCTGGGGTGCACTAGCATCGTGGCGTTTGCCAAGGCTTCTTTCGTTTTAATGAAAGCAGCGGCGGACTCCTCGTCCCAGGTAATGTCCTTGCCCAGACCCAACATCAGGACGAACAGGGGGTGCATGATTCGGGCAGCTGAAAGGAGGAAGCGATGGTAGAAATTTACCATACCCACGAATTCTTGTAGGCCTTTGATTGTGGTGGGTAGGGGAAAATGACGGACTGCGTCTACCTTAGCGGGCAGAGGGGTTGCCCCGTCTTTAGTAATACTGTGGCCCAGGAAGTCAATGGTGTCGAGCCCAAACTGGCATTTGGCCGGGTTGAACGTCAGGCCATATTCACTCAGTCGGGCAGAGTTGACGGAGGTGGGACAGATGCTCCTGACGACTGCTGCTTGCTATGAGGATGTCGTCCAAATAGATGAAAGCGAAGTCCAGGTCGTGTCCCACCGCGTCCATTAACCTCTGGAACATCTGTGCGGCATTCTTCAGCCTGAACGGCATGCGGAGGAACTCAAAAAGGCCGAACAGGGTGATGAGTGCCGTTTTGGGGACGGCGTTTGGATGCATCGGGATTTGATGGTATCCCCGGACGAGGTCTACCTTGAAGATCCATGCGCCGTGCAGGTTTGCTGCAAAATCCTGAATGTGCAGCACAGGGTAGCGGTCCGGTGTGGTAGCCTCGTTCAGCCTGCGGTAGTCACCGCATGGTCTCCAGCCCCCTGTCGCTTTGGGCACCATGTGCAGGGGGGAGGCCCATGGGCTGTCGGACCTCCGTATGATCCCCAATTCCTCCATCCTCTTCAACTCCTCCTTCACCAGTCGGAGCTTGTCCAGGGGAAGCCTTCACGCACGGGCGTGGAGGAGTGGTCCCTGGGTCGGGATGTGGTGCTGTACGCCCTGTCGGGGCATGGCTGCCGTGAACTGCGGTGCCAGAACCGATGGGAAATCCAGCAGGACCCTGGTGAAGTCGTTGTTGGACAGCATGATGGAGTCGAGGTGAGGGGCTGGCAACTGGGCTGCACCCAGGGAGAACGTCTGAAAGGTCTCGGCGTTGACCAGTCTCTTCCTGGTCCTGGGCAGGTCGACCAGTAGGCTGTGAGCCCGCAAAAAATCCACACCCAGAAGCGGTTGGGCTATGGCGGCCAGTGTGAAGTCCCACGTGAACCAGCTGGAGCTGAACTGTAGCTGCACCGTACAGGTGCCATAGGTCCTTACTGTGCTGCCATTCACGGCCCTCGGGGGAGAGCCGGTGCCCTGTTGCGGGTGTCGTAACTCGTCGGAGGTAAGACGCTGATCTCCGCACCAGTGTCGACCAAAAAGTGGCATCCCGACCGCTTGTCCCACAGATACAGGAGGCTATCCCGATGGCCAGCCACCGTAGCCATCAGCGGTGGCTGGCCCTGGCGTTTCCCGGGAACTTGCAGAGTGGGCGACAGCTGCGGGCTTCTGCGCCCCACCGCTGGTGGTAGAAGCACCATTGTTCATCGGGCTCCCCACCCCTGCCTCTGGGGTTAGCAGGCTCCGTGGCCGGGCCTGGTCTGGTTTGCTGCTGGGAGCGTGGCCTGGTGATCTGTGTGACGGATGCCCCACTCACCTTCTTGACTTTCCACAGCAAGGCCGCCCGGGCTGCCACCTTCCAGGGATCGTTGAAATCCGCGTCGGACAGCAGCAGGCGTATGTCCTTGGGCAGCTGCTCCAGGAATGCCTGCTCAAACATGAGGCAGGGCTTGTGTTCTCCGGCCAGAGACAACATCTCATTCATTAAAGCCAATGGAGGTCTATCCCCCAAGCCATCCAGGTGCAGTAAGCAGGCAGCCCACTCGCGCCATGAGAGTCCGAAAGTCCTTATGAGTAGGGCTTTGAATTCCGTGTACTTGCCGTCCGCTGGGGGAAACTGTATGAACTCCTCAACCTGGGTCACTGTGTCCTGGTCGAGGGAGATCACCACGTAGTAGTAACGTGTGTCCTCTGAGGTTATCTGCCAAACGTGGAATTGGGCTTCTGCTTGCTGGAACCACAGGTGAGGTCGCAGTGTCTAGAAGCTTGGCAGTTTCAACGAAACCGCATGAACAGATGCAGCGTCGGTCATCTCCGGTCCAAAAATCATTTGGACCGTTGGGGTCACCAATTGTAGCGGTGTGCTACATGCAACGCTAAAATAACGACACAGAGTCGGTAAACTGCAGTTAAAGAAAGATTTTATTCGAACTTCACAGCCTTGCTATAAAGCCTCCCTGATCCCGCCCTCCCTGGGTGCAGATGCCGTAGGAGGCACGTACTCACAATCCCCCGCAGGCTTTTCCCTTTGTTGGTGAAACAGACCCGGCGCCCTTTTGGGACTGGCTTTTGTGCCGGCGCGCTGGCTATTTGTGAGCCAGTTTGAGTGCGCTAGGAAGTGGGTTGCCACACTATTACAATTATAAGTTATTCAGTGGTTGGAAAGATGTTGGAATTTATAGTTAAGAAAGTGGTTTTGGGGTACTTGGAGGTACATAATAAAATAGGACATAGTATGGTTTCCTAAAAGGAAAATCTTGCTTGACAAATCTGTTGGAATTCTTTGAAAAAATAACAAGCAGGATAGACAAAGGAGAATCGTTGATGTTGTGTACTTGGATTTCAGAAGGCTTTTGACAAGGTGCTACACAAGGCTGATTAACAAGCTATGATTATGGTATTATAGGGAAGATTTTAGCTTGGAGAAAGCAGTGGCTGATTGGCTGGAGGCAAAAACTGGGAATAAAGGAAGCCTTTCCTGGTTGGCTGCTGGTGACTAGTGGTGTTCCACAG
The DNA here is from genome assembly GCF_030144855.1 of Hypanus sabinus. Classification (NCBI taxonomy): domain Eukaryota; kingdom Metazoa; phylum Chordata; class Chondrichthyes; order Myliobatiformes; family Dasyatidae; genus Hypanus; species Hypanus sabinus. The sequence goes on along the minus strand of NC_082724.1, from coordinate 55,989,351 downwards.
GAGTCCATATTGACTGATTTTTTTTTTACATAATGGTTTGGATGATGAAATTGATGGCTTTGTTGCAAAGTTTGCAGACGATATGAAGACGGGTGGAGGAGTAGGTAGTTTTGAGGAAATAGGAGGTACAGAAGGATTTAAGATTAGAAGTGGCAGGTGGAATAGAATGTTGGGAAGTGTATGGTCATGCACTTTGATAGAAGGAATGAAAGGGTTGACTATTTTCTAAATGTAGAGAAAATAGAAAAATCTGAGGCGCAAAGGGGCTTGAGAGTCCTTGTGCAGGATTCCCTAAAGGTTAATTTGCAGGTTGAGTCTGTAGTGAGGAAAGCAAATGCAATGTTAGCATTTATTTCAAGAGGACTAGAATATAAAAGCAAGGATGTAATGTTGAGGCTTTATAAAACACTGGTGAAATCTTACTTGGAGTATTGGGAGCAGTTTTGGGCCCCTCATCTTAGAAAGGATGTGCTGATACTAGAGAGGGTTTAAAGGAGATTCATGAAATGATTCCAGGATTGAACGGCTTATCATATGAAGGGATACAAAGGGAAGGCAGGAGATTGAGGCTGAGAGGGAAAATGGATCAGCCATGATGGAATGGCAGAGCAAACTCGATGTGCAAAATGGCCTAATTCTGCTCCTGTATCTTATGGTCTTAAATGAAATATGGCAGGTCAATAAAGAGTTCAAACATATACTGGATGCTCTCCTTTAATAAATGAAAAAAGCAAGGACAGAATAGACGCTACAACTAAATGCAGCATTAACTATTTACTGCATACAATTCTGGTCACTGCATTGTGGAGAACTGTAATTGTACCGGAGAGCATGCTGGAGATTCATACAGGTATCACTGGAACAGGAACATTATAGCTGAAGAGAGATTGCACATGCCATGGCTTTCACCCTTTGGAATAGAAAAGACAAGGGGAAACTTAAATGAGGTGTATAAAATTACCCAAGGCCTACGTAAACAGGAATAGCTTAATTCTCTGAGCAATGGGGTCAAAGATCAGGGAGCACAGGTGTAATCTGTAGGATAGAAGGGAAATTAAGAAAAAGTTCGAAGTAAATTTTATTATGAAAGTACACGTCACCATATACAACCCTAAGATTTTTCTTGTAGAAATACTCAGCGAATTTATAAAATGGTAATAACAGGATTAATGAAAGATGAACCAGAGTGAAGAATACAACACACTGTACAAATGCAAATATAAATAAATAGCAAAAAATAGTGAGAACACGAGATAAAGAGCCCTTGAATCTGAGTTCTTTGATTGTGGGAACATTTCAATGATGGGACAAGTGAAGTCAAGTGAGGTTAAGGATACCTTCTACCTGATGACAGCAGCCAGAAAAGAGCATGGCCTGGGTGGTGAGGATCTTTGATAATGGATGCTGCTTTCCTATGACAATGTTGCATGTAGATGTGCTCAATGGTTGGGAGGGCTTTAACTGTGATGAACTGGGCCGAATTTTCTGCTCAAAGGCATTGGTGTTTCCATACCAGGCCACAATGCAGCCAGTCAGCACACCTTTCACCACACATCTGTAGAAGTTTGTCAAGGTTTTTGATGCAATGCTGTATCTCCACAGACTCTTAAGTAGAGGCACTGTTGTGTTCTCCTTGCAATTATATTTATATGATGGGTCCAGGGCATTTCCTCTGAGATAGTTACAGTCAGGAATTTAATGTTTCTGACTCTCTCTACTTCTGATCCTCTGATGATTACTGGCTCATGGACCTCTGGATTCCCTCTTCTTAAGTCTACAATCAGTTCCTTGGTCTTGATGACATTGAGCAAGACTCAATGTTTGTTTGTTATGGCAATACTCAGTCAAATTTTCAGTCTCCCTCCTGTATGCTGATTCATCACCACTTTTCATACAGCTTACAACAGTGGTGTCATTAGCAATCTTGCGGAGCTGTACTTGGTCACACAGTCATAGGTATATAGCAAATAGAGCATGGGGCTAAGCACACAGCCCTGTGGTGCACCTGTGCTGATGGAGATAATGGATATGTTTTTGCCTACCTGAACTGACTGGGATCTGCAAGTGAGGAAATCCAGGAACAAATTGCACAAGGGGGTATTGAGGCCCAGGTCTTGGAGTTTACTGATGAGCTTTGAGGGGATGATAGCATTAAATGCTGATATATGCATCTTTATTGTCCAGATGTTCCAGGGTTGTGTGAAGAGCCAACAAGATGGCGTCTGCTATGGACCTTTTGCTTCAGTAGGCAAATTGGAGTGGATCCAAGTCACCACTCCGACAGGAGCTGATATATTTCAACAGCAGCCTCTCAAAAAACTTCATCACTGTGGATGCAAGTACCCCTGGGTGACAGTCATTGAGATAGGTTACCATGCTTTTCTCGGGAACCGGTATACTCGAAGCAGGTGGGTACCACACACTGCCGGAGAGAGAGGTTGAAGATAACTGTGAACACAACAGCCAGTTGGTCAGCACAAGTCTTCAGTACTCAGCCAGACCTGATGGGTTTCCTTACATTCACTCTTAAAGGCAACCCATGCGTAATCTTCAGATACTGAGAACAAAGGAGCATTGGGAGGCACGGGTGCGGGGAAATCTATAATCAGTACCTTGGTCTTGCTGAATTAAGTGAGAGGTTATTGTTATGACACTACTGAGCTAGATTTTCAGTCTCTCCTATATGCTGATTTATCACTATCTTTGATTCGGCCTACGTCAGCAAACTTGAATATGGCATTCAAGCTATGCTTAGCCACACAGTCGTAAGTATAAAGCCTAAGCGCATAGCCTTGTAGTGCGTCTGTGCTGACGGAGATTGTGAAGGAGATACTGTCGCCAACCCGAATTGACTGGGGTCTACAAACCTTTCACCAGGAAGGTGATAGAGCAGGGGTTCCCAACAGTGGTTCACAGACCCCTCAGTTAATGGTAGGGGCCCAAAGCATCAAAATGTTGGGAATTCTTGCACTCGAGGCAGAAACCCTAAACACATTTGAACTGTACCTAGACAGCAATGACCTTCTAGGTTGGAAGATATGTTTTGGCTACTATTTGAATGGCATAGAGACAACTGCTTCCTGTTTTGTGAATTTCTACTGTTTCAAATGAGCTTAAGGTACAAAAAAGAGGAAGACAATTGCAGAGGTAAGAGAAAAAATAGAACAGGAAGAGGTTACTAGAGAGGTCAAGGACAGAACAGCAGTCAACTGTGCACATTATTGAACACGAGGCAAAAGAAATTACAAGTGATCAAATCAAATACAATAGTAGTAGGGACAAAATTAAATTCCAAGTCAATGGTCTGAATATTGACAGAGGTTACAGAGTCAACCAGAAAACTGGTAGGGGTCATTCTCTTGTGTGGTCAGCAAATTCCTTTTTTTATATATGTAAAAACAGCTGTGCAGACCAGACCAGTCAGATTTTTACATGACCTGAAAACTGTGTGGCACTTTAAATGTTTTGTTCTGTAATATGGATACTATAAATATTTATAATGAAAATTGAAAAATCACATACTTTTGATTTTATTAATTGAAGGGTATAATGAAATACAGTACAAAGAAAATCTTTCACATCTCAAACTTCTTCTCGTCTGCCTTTACTACACATCCATTTTCTATAAACACTGTGCTGATTAATTTCACATCCAGATGAAAGATGCACCTTAATCCTCAATAGATCATCCAAACACAAAATGCTGCATTCCACCAGCGTTCCACCAGCATTTTGTGTGTTGCTTGAATTTCCAGCATCTGCAGATTTCCTTTTGTTTGCGTAGTTCATCCAAATATTCCACTTCTGGTCTGTTTCTGGATTTACTTTGATTGAATTCATAAGACTGAATCCATGTTTGCAGTCAGCACCAGAAGCTTGAAACTTCATAGTTGTCAACTATGTCAACAAGAATTGACAGCTCTTTTTTAAATTATTTTTTTAATGTTTCTACACTACAACAGAAAAAAACCCAACAAAATGGAGTTTTATACAGTGTAAAACAAACGTGTCGAATATACAATTCATAACAATACAGAAACAGCACCCAAAATAAAATCATACAAAGTTAGTATCCTCCCCACACTCCCACTACAAACCTCCAGGCCAACCATTACAATGTAAAGAAAAGTTAATCAAAGCTTTCATCACCACAGAATCGTAAATATAATAATATAATGCCTTCTACCCAAACTATAATGAATTTCACATCAAAAAAAGTCAAACTTAACCAGAAAAAAAACTGAAAGGGATTGTAGCACAAAAAAGGATAAACCTTTATTCTTAGGAGGAATTGTGAAAAAATTCAAGAAAAGGTCCCCACACGTTATAAAACTTTATGTCAGAATTAAGAAGTGAATAATGAATCTAAGCAGGACATAACGTCTCTAAGCCATTGAACATGAGTGGGTGGGGCAACATCCTCTCCATCTAAGAACTAACCATCTAGCACAGTGGTTCCCAACGTGTGGGTACGCCCCACAGGGGGGTAATTTGATATTTAAGGGGGGCAATTCGAGAATGAGTTATTAACAGTGAATTTTTTCTAGTAAGTCTGTGTGAGTATGAGTGTGTGTGCGGGTTAATACATATGTGTATATACAGTATGCATGTACATGTGTAATTGTGTATGTACTGTATATATAGTGTATCACCATCATTACAACCATCAAATGGCTTTCATAATTAAATTAATGAATTGACTGATGTAGGAAGGAACGAATGAACAAGTCCAAACGCGTAAGAAACTCGTACGAGGCCGCGCCAATGCTGCTTTTTGCAGTAGCTTTCGGTTCTTGGTGGTGTGAAGGTGTGTACATTGCGTCATCTCTTTTAAACGGTGTATCTGTCTTTGTATGCTGTAGAAACAAATCGGCATTGTTTTATTTATTTATTTATTATTATTATTTTAATATCACTTAATGTTCTTTTTTTTTAACAATTTCTTAGTAATTTCTTCCTCAGAACTTTAACAGTCCTTTGGTTCTTTTATTTTTCTCTTTCATGAATGCCATGTTCTTTGGAAGCTTGTTTAAACCAAGTTAATGGTCTTTTAGGCTTCCTCCAGGTGAATAGGAGTTCACTTTTTGAATAATAAGAATTATATATCACCACAGGGGGCATCAGGATTTTAGAGGTGATTAGGTGGGGCATGGCCAAAAAAAGGTTGGGAACCACTGGTTTAGCCAAAAGAGATGCAAAAGATAATGTTCGACGTTTAGTCGGACTCAATTGTATGCCAACTTCACCCAGGGTACCAAAAGGAGCAATCAAAGGGTTAGGTTCTAAATGGCAATTAAGAATATGGGATAAAGTTTAAAAAACATCTCTCCAAAATTTGTCCGAACTAGGACAGGCCCAATACATATGAATAAGAGAAGCCTCGCCCCCTATACACTTATCACAAAAGGGACTAACACCAGGATAGAACCGCAATAATTTAGTTTTAAACATATGAGCCCTATGTACAACCTTGAACTGCAAAAGGCAGTGGCTAGAACCTAAGGAGGTTGAGTTAACTGATTTAATAATTGAATCCCAAACCTCTTCACATAGAGAAATATTTAAATCATACTCCCAGGCAGTTCTGATTTTATTGAAGGAGGCATGCCTCAAGGTCACTAACTTATCGTGAATAGTAGATATTAAACCTTTACCCAATGGGTTTATACAGAGAAACAAGTCCACAACATTTTTCTTGGGCATCTCAGGAAAGTTTGATATTAAAGGGTTAATGAAATGTCTAATTCAAAGATATCTAAAGAAATGAGTATTAGGTAGGTTAGACTTCACAGACCGTTGTTGAAAAGTTGCAAAACGATTATCTATGAAAAGATCTTTAAAGCGCCTAATGCCCTTTCTGTACCAATCATGAAATCGTGAGTCTTGCATAGGTCGAAAAAGATGGTTATGTAAAATGGAACTAGAAAGACAGAAACTGTGAAGGCCAATATATTTTCTGAACTGAGCCCATATTCTCAAAGTATGTTTAATAAGAGGATTAACAATTAGTCTAGGCACATGACAAGGAATCCTTACGAGAGTTCAACTCCATTGCCACCCATTTTGGGCAGTCAGGCTGATTATGAAAGAAAGACCAAAAAGTAAGTCAGCGTATGCTGGCTGCCCAGTAATATAAAAGAAAATTGGGCAAGGCCATACCACCTAGCCTTTTAGGTTTTTGAAGGTGAACTTTAAGTCTGGAACATTTGCTCTTCCATAGATAGGACAAAATAATAGAATCTAACGAATCAAAAAAAGCTTTAGAAATAAAAATTGGTAAAGACTGAAATAAGTATAAAAATTTAGGAAGGATATATATTTTAACAACATTAATTTGACCAGAGACAAGGACGGGGTGACCACTGTGCCAAACTCTGTTTTGTAGAATTTAAAAGATTAGTAAAATTTTCTCGAAAAAGACTCTTGAAGTTCCTTGTTACTGTAATGCCAGGGTAAGTAAATTTATTATTTACTACTTTAAAAGGGAGGTCATGAAATTCTAATATTTGTGTTTCTCTATTAATTGGAAAGAGTTCGCTCTTATGTAAGTTAAGTTTGTATCCGGAAAGCTGGCTAAATTTATTAAGTAAAAACATTAGGGGTAAGGAAGTAGTCAGATTTGATATAAAAAGTAAAATATGAATTAATTGACAGCTCATCAAATTCTGTTTCTAATTGCGTAGTTGAACGTCTTAATTGAACCAGTCTTAACTTTCAGAGAAACAAATTCATAATCATAGTACCACTGTGATATTTTTGAAACAATGATTTTGTTGTATATAAAAGAAACTTCCAGCTGTGCTGCAACAAAGACTATGTACGTGGGAGCATTTCAGTTACTACTCGGTTACACAATCGTGCAGCTTAGAAGAAACAATGGTGGTCAACATTTAAAGACTGAACACTAAATTGCAACAGCTTTGGAAATTAGGAATTGCTTACAATATCTTTAGCAGGAATTCCTTAGAATACAGTCGGCCCTCCTTATCCGTGGGGGATTGGTTCCAGGACCACCCCCCCCCCCCCCATGGACATCAAAAAACGCGGATGCTCACGTCCCTTATTTAACCTGTCTCAGTGCGGGTGGACTTTAGGACCCGGGGGGAGCTCAGATCTACCGCCCACAGCTGCTGCTGAATCCGCAGTGTTTCTGTTCCTTTGACGGAAAATGATCACAATTGAAAATAAAGTGGAAATACCGACTGGAAAGAGGTGAAACGCCAACGGTCATTGGAAAACCTTTAGGCTACAGTCAGTCAACGATCGGAACAATCTTAAAGGATAAAGTGAGAATGGAGCATGTGAAAGGCCCTGTCCCAACGAAAGCTACAATTATTACTAAGCAACCCAGTGGTTTAATTACTGAAATACATATGTTTCTTAAGTGTTCTATATGCAAGGTAAAATAAATACTATATACTAAGACAAACGTTTGACTAACTGATGCTAAATAATACAGGATGTACTGGTTCCGACTTACATACAAATCCGAATTAAAGACTGCCTGTACTTTAAATCATCTCTAGATTACTTATAGTACCTAATACAATGTAAATAGTTGTTATACTGTATTGTTTAGGAAATAATGACAAGAAAAAAAGTCTGTACACGCTCAATGAGTGGTTAGAGAAAATTACAGGCTTTTTTTCTTTGATCCCCGATCGCACACCCTCCCGTATACTTTAAATCATCTCTAGATTACTTATAATAGGTAATACAATGTAATGCTATGTAAATAGTTGTTATACTGTATTGTTTAGGGAATAGTGACAAGAAAAAACGTCTGTACATGTTCAAACAATGAGTGCTGGAGAGAGAATTTCCAGATTTTCCCAATCTGCGGTTGGTTGAATCAGCGCATGCGGAACCCGCGGATAAGGAGGGCCGACTGTATATAATTTCAATTAGACTATTCATTCCTCCCAACTCCAGTGCATTTCAATCTTACCCAATCTAAAAGTAATCAGATATTTACAAATTATAAATCCAGGATATCAGGTGATAGAAAATAACCCTTAGTTATTTCTGCCAATAGTTCAAAACTCAGTTTCAAATGTTTTGTTACTAAAGTTCTCCCAGAATGACCACACTGAGAGTCCACCTGAGACCGTCAAACCATCTTAACCTCTGCAGTGAAGCTGCACAGCAACTGACATTATCCAAGATCAATGATATCTTGCAATTGAACCAACATGGGACAGTCTGAAGCTCAAGCACATGAACAGAGATAAATCCAGATGCCCATTGCTGCCATGCTAATGGAAACAACCAGAATGTTACTTCCCAAGTGCAATAAGAACAAGGTGAATGGTATGGTAGCAGGGAAATACTGGCAACTACCAAATCTGAAGCAGACGCAGATATCACAGATAATCAGACTTGAGGCTCAATGAGCAGAGAAATTTTAAAACCATCGTAGGTGCTGACTTAACACAAGGAATCTCAAAGCAGAAGCATGGGAATATTGATGTCTAATGATATTGTGTTCAGAAAACATAAATCATCTCAAAGAAAGTACAGGATTCCCCCGCTATTCGAAGGTAGACCGTTCCTATGAAATGGTTCGTAAGCTGGAATGCCGTAAAGTGAAGAAGCAATTACCATTTATATGGGAAAAATTTTTGAACGCTCGCAGACCCGAGAAATAACCTACCAAATAATGCCAAATAACACATAAAACCTAAAATAACAGTAACATATAGTAAAAGCAGGAAAGATCAGATAAATACACAGCCATATAATGTAGGAATACTTTTCTGCAATTATTGCAGCATTGTCCACCACAGTGAAAATCTCACGCAAATGCTCTTGGCAGCACTCACGGCAAAAACACACAGCACAAGCACTCCCGGCAGAAGCACTCTTTCCAGTAACCGTTAAGCTATGAAGCTACCAAGTAACACATAAAAATACACAGCCTATATAAAGTAGAAATAATGTATGTACAGTGTAGTTTCACTTACTGGAATCAGGAAGACAGTGATCACACCGGTGATGATGTTTTAGGCTGAGTTGTCGGAGGTTGGGGTGGTGGGAGGTGGAGGAGACTGGGGTGTCATCTCATCATTGTCTGTTTCCATCAGGGCAGGCAGATCACCTTCTAGGTCTGCCTCTCGACGTCGAAGGTCGAGTTTTGTCATCTGCTGTGGCTGATGTAGAAGGCTTGAAAAACGACAATGTGCTTGACTGCTTAGCCGCGCGCATTTTTCTATCACACAGTTCTTCATCCTGCAACTAAGTCCTAAACCTACGTACCCTTTCAAAATTAAAGTCATACTTCTCTGCAATCATTGCAGCATTGTCAATCGCTGCGAAAATCTCACGCAGTTGCTTCACGTTCAGTTCCTGGACGACTTCACTTTCGGGCCATTCGCTACTGCGTTCGGCTTCAATTGTTATCCTTTCCTCTTCATCAGCTCATCTGTCAGTTCTTGGTCATGGGATGCCAAAACCTCTTCAACATCATTTTCGTCAACTTCCACAAACCCTTAGCCAAACTCACTATGTCCTTACTTTGTTCATCACGATTGAAACGCTTAATTATGTCTAGTTTTACGCTGTGTAACACCCTTACGCGCTCTTTTAGGCTTTTCCAATACTGTAGAACTCATCTTGCTAACAGATGCACAAAATAAATCGCCATAAAGCACAGATGCTCACAGGCACGAGTTTAAGCAATGCCGGCTAGAATGCAGTTCCGGGGGAGGAACTAGGCTGCTTGGCGCACGTGCTGCCTTTTTTCGTAACAGTGAAAACATCTTCTGTTAGCGAAAACAGGTAACTAATGTAGGTCCTTCGTAACAGCGAGGTGTCGCAGAGCGAATGTTTGAAAAATGGGGGACACCTGTATCACAATCAGGGATTGGTGTAGGAACATTAACCACATTGAGAAAAGAACATCAGTTTAAAGATCAAACTTTAAAAATCACAAATATAATGTGGGGAAATCTAATGTAGTATGAACCCTAGTTACTCATGGAACAAGTACAGCAAGGTTGGTGATTGAGGAAAATAAATAACAAGAAATCAAATGATCTTAACAATGAAGAAAATACCTCAAAAGATGCTGGTGCATAATGTCAATGCGGTTTATTACATTATCGTCAAGCAGAATTAAGTTCTAGAAAAATGGACACAAATCCAGATGAAGTGTGTCAGCCCAAAATGTCAACTATTTGCTCATTCCATAGATGCTGTCTAGTCTGCTGAGTTCCTCCAGCATTTTGTGTGTGTTGCTACAAATATGGTGGTGGCAAAATATTAGATGATGAAAGCTGAGAAATACACCATTGCAGGAAACCACTGCTATTTAAAATTCTTTACTAGATAATAATTCTACCAATAGGAGAGGTTGACATATGTATACTCAGCAATATGAAAGGTGCAATCACTATGATGGGGTTACACTATGGGCCTCCCCACTAGTCAGCAAGAGCTAGAGGAAGAAATTGGCAGATCAATGAAAGATGTGAAAAAACAAGAGGGTTATTGTAGTGGGTGACTTTTAACTTTTCCAATATTGACTAGGAGTCTTTGTGCTAGGGGCAGATTTAGTTAAGTGCATTCCTGAAACTTTGTAGATTGTCCAACTAGGTCAGATCATGCTCTCATCAATAGACTGAAGCCTCTCTCTAATCAGGGACTAAGGAACACAAGTGAAAGATAAGGAACGTGAAAATGGCAAAATAAAGGCAGGCTTGTGGGAATGTTCAACTTGCAGAAGCAAAAACGATGTAAAAACTACAAAACAAAAAAGACATCATCTGTGACCAAAATCAAGTGACAACTGACACAAAACAAATGGAGATAAAAATTCAAAAAAAATCACAGGATAAAACAACCTCTGACAAAGACAATGAAATACCTGCCCTAACATTAAAATGATAGTATCACTGATGCCTTTTTATGAGAGAATTGTGGATATTGGAAACTAAAATGGACTTGAACCAGAATAATGTAAAATCAAAACAACTCAGAAGCATTCATTGTGATTTATGTGTTGTAGTTGTTGTTGTTCGTCCTTCGGAGTCGATGACGACCACGACTTCTGTCAGGTGGAGGGTTGGTGACTGGTGAGGCCAATCCAGGCCCTGAAAGCTCACCCACATGTGGAACACACAAGGGTAGGTGCTGAAGTGGAGGTAGTTCGTGCGTAGCGCACGGCGCATTTCCTCTGAGCCTCTGCGGTGCGTCTGATTTCTGCTGCATACACTCCTTTAGTGGTCCTGCTCCACCAGGCTGGGCGGTCCAGAGCAAGCGATTCACAGCTACTGGGATTGATGTTGAGGTCTTTGAGGGACACTTTGAGACAGTCTTTGAAACATTTCTTCTGCCCTCCAACTGACCGCTTGCCCTGGCTCAGCTCTCCATACAGCAGCTGTTTTGGTAGTTGACTGTCAGACATCCTGACAACATGGCCAGCCCATCTGGCTTGGGCTTTCTGTAGGAGGTTGTAGACGCTGTGGGTGGTAGCCCGCTCCAGGACCTCTGTGTCTGGGACTTTGTCCTGCCATCGGACGTGGAGAAGTCTGTGGAGGCAGCTCAAGTGGAAGTGGTTGAGCTGTTTAGCGTGTCTGCTGTAGACAGTCCAGGTCTCGCTGGCATAGAGGAGGGTGGTGAGAACCACTGCTTGGTAGACCTTCAGCTTGGTAGTAAGGCTGAGTGCTCTCCGCTCCCATACATTCTCACGGAGTCTCCCAAAGACAGCACTGACTTTGGCAATTCTGTTGCTGATCTCGGCATCTATGTTCACCGCTCGTGATACAGTACTGCCCAGATAAGTAAAGCTGTCGACTGCCAGTAGCTTCTGCCCCTTTACTGTGATGTGTGGTTCCTGGTAGGGCTTTCCGGGTGCAGGCTGGTACATAACTTCGGTCTTTTTGGTGCTGCTTGTAAGTCCAAAGCAAGCAGTCCATTTCTCGCTGCATCTTCTGCTTTGTGCTGGCATTGAGGGTGCAATCATCAGCGAATAAGAGGTCTCTGACGACGGTCTCCTTTACCCTTGTAACAGCCTGTAGACGCCGGAGGCTGAATAGCCCACCGCCAGTCCTGTATCTGACATGTATACCATCCTAACAATCATGGAAGGCATCATTCAGAATAGCAGAGAAGACCATGCTAAAGAGTGTAGGGGCGAGAACGCATCCTTGCTTCACACCATTCGTCACTGGCAAGGCTTCTGACTTGTCACCATCATGCCATCGTGGAACTGCCGAACAATCATTATGAACCTGCTAGGGCAGCCAAACTTTTCCATTATCTTCCATCTCTGCTGACCGTATCAACTGCCTTGGTCAGATCGACGAAGGTCATAAAAAGGCCACTGTGCTGCTCCTGACATTTTTCCTGGAGTTGGCATGCAGCAAATATCATGTCGACAGTTCCACGCTCTGCAGGGAAGCCACAATGGCTTTCTGGGAGGAGACCTTGCTCAAGGTGTTGGAGAAGGCGATTAAGCAGGACGCGAGCCAAGATCTTCCCAGCTGTGGACAGAAGGGAGATGCCTCGGTTGCCTTTCCTCTTGTAGATGTGGACTATGCCGGCATCTTTAGGGTTGCATAACAAATTAAAACAGGGATTCAAGTAAAATTCTTAGCTAGAATGGTAGTTGGAACAGTCCCAGGCCAATTTAGATATTGTGCCTTCCATTAGGGTTGAAACTATTCCTATTCAACACAACTTGACGGTCGAAGCAGACTATTTGCAATGAAGGAACAATCCAAAAAAAATGACATGTCACAAATATATTAAATGAAAATTTCAGAGTATAAAAGTAGTATCTTTATAAAAATATATATCCACAGGGTCATAACATAAATCAATTGTTACAAATACCTTTTCTTTCAGTCAGACCTTGTACCAAGGGGTTTGAAGTCAAAAACAGGAAAATGATAAATTTGTTTGTACACAACTTTGTTCAGATTCTGGAAATCAAGTCTGATCTGAGACAAGGGTCAGTACAGATTCACCAGGAATGAAACAGAATGAATTTTAAATAATCGGCTAACTATTCCTCAAGTTTAGAAAAGTCAAGAGCTGGCCTAATTAATATATTTGAAAAGACAAACCTAATAGAATTAAGAGGAGCGTGAAGTAAAGATTATTTGAATCTGGTAAACTTTACTGCAGTAGAATAAAGAATATGAACAAAGTAGTTTGCACGCGCACACACAACTGATGGAAATGCTCAGCAGGTTAGACAGTGCCATGGTAGCACAGTGACAGTATTACAGCTCAGGATGTTCTGGAGTTCAATGCCAGCGCCATCTGTGAGCCGCATGGGTTTCTTCCAGATGCTTCACTTTCCTTCCATAATCCAAAGGTGTAGGTTAATTGGTCATTGCAAATGCCCTGTCATTAGGCTAGCATAAAATAGATGAGCTGCTGTTGAAGGGCCTGTTCCATGTTGTGTCTCTAAATAAAAAATAAACATCCATGGAAAGGGAAACAGAAGTAATATTTTTGGTTGAAGAACCTTTGTCAAAACCTAAAACATCAGCTCTGCTTCTCTTTCCACAGATCCTGAATGACCTGCTGAGAATCTCCTGCTTTTTCTGTTTGTCTTACGGTTATAGCATCAGCAGTATGTTTTTCTGATTTTCGTTTTCAAAGCAATACATTATCGAGCCAACCAAGGGAGAAGGCAATTTTTATCCACATTGTGTAGTTAGTGAGGAAGGGATCTCCTCTAGAGAAAATTGATCACAGTATGCCATTTAAGTCAGAATACAGAACTGAATTTTAATAAAGCCAATTATGTAGGACAGAAGAGTAAATAAGTTAAATTAAGCTAGAAGAAAGATACTTTAAAGAATTCAGTAGGTGAAAACTAAGAGGAGTTTAAAGAACTATTTCAAAATTCTCTAAAGATCCATCTACTGTCAAGTAAAATTAGATTTAAAAACATGTCTATGGAGGGTCTCAGTCATCCAAGCTTTTTCCACTGAGGTTGGGTGAAACTAGAACTACAGGTCATAGATTAAGGGTGAAAGGTGAAATTTTTAAAAGGAGGGTGAGCCTCTTCACTCCGGTCAAGATGGCACCAGCGCACAACACTCCTTCTGTCGACATCTTCCAGATAGTTTACAAAAATGTCATTTTTGCTTCCTTTACATCTGTTTTTCACCTTAAGTGTGTTTCTGCAACTGATAGAGCCCACGATTTACAGTTTGGAGACTGTATGAGTGACCCAGTGTTTCGCTGTCTCCGAGAAGATTCTGGGAAGCGATCACGTAATCAGAGAACCTCGATGTAAAGAAACTTTGAAAGGGGGCGTGAGCCGATGTTCGACTCCATTTCACCAGTTAAAGCGTCCATCAATCAATAATTAAAGCGCTGAGGAAGATTTAGACAACGTGGAAGGCAAGCAGGAGTTCAGCACTGACTGCCTTTCTTTTGATCGCTGCCAGAGAAGATTGGCTGTGTGGGTCACTATGGTAGGCAGGTTAGCCTCTGCCTGATGTGGTGTCCCTCCCTTTCGATGAATGCTGATGATATCGTGCTTCTGTATTTTTGGTTTGGACTATTACATTTATGGACTGTGGACTTTTTCAGAAATATGGTTTTTTATATTCTGTGTTTTTTAATCGCCATTCCTTTTCTGTTTTGTTGTGTGAGGGGGGGGGGGCTTTGATGTTTCTCAAAGACTTTCACGTTCTTTCTTTGTTTCATGGATATCTGGAGAAGACAAATTTCAGAGTTGTACATGGATACATGCTTTGATAATAAATGAACCTTTGAACTCAGAGGCTGGTGAGAATGTGGAATGGGCTGCCAGTGGAAGTGGTGGATAATTTCATCATTTAAGAGAAATTTGGATAGGTATGTGGACAGGAGGGGTATGGAGGGATATGGTCTGGGTGCAGGGCGACGAGACTAGACAGCATAATGGCTTGGCATTGACTACATGGGCCGAAGGGGCTGTTTCTGTGCAGAAGAGTTCTACGACTCTGTGTGGTTTCCAGGTGCAATATATAAAAAAAATAATCTCAGTATACAGAGGGAAATAATCAATTGAATACATCCTCATTACAGTTGAAGCTCATCATGTGGCAACCACTGACTGTATGGTAGATAGCAATCAAAGGGGGAAGTTGCTCTTTTTGATGCCTGGCACACATACTGTCATTCTCCATGTATGGAAGAAATGTGACAGAATGGACCATAAGCAGCTGTCAAACAATATTGATGTGCTTTACATAGAAAACAAAGTTGCACTGACGTTTTCTAGGACATAATTTGAAAACTTCGGAGTTTGAACAAACTTAATACTAATTATTAATAAGAAACCAAAAATAGATACAGCAGACATACATTGATAATAAATGCACTTTGAATCTTTGAGAATAACCCCTTTGAAAAAACAAAAGCTGCAAGTTCTTAAATCTAATAAAATTTGCTGTAAATGCAGGTCAGGTAGCATTGTGGAAGACAAAAAGAGTTAACAGTTCAGACGTGTGACCTAACACCAGAACCAGTGTCAATAATCAAATATGTATTAAACTGTACCGGTACGCTGACCAGAATTGGATGCAAAACTCGAAACCCAATCAGTTTCCCTCAAATTCAACATAACATTCCTGTTCTTGTACTCTATGCCTCAATTTAGCAATCCCAGTGTCTCATAAACTTCACCAGCCATTTTCTCAATATGCCCCATTAAACTAAAGATTATGAGTCCATATAGCTTTGTCTGGTACAGTCATCATGATTACATGGAAAAATGTTTCTTTTTGATAGTCAAGAAGATAGCTAAGGAATGTAGCAGATCTGGATTTTCAAAAGAACATTTGATACATAAGCTGCACTGTACCTAAAGTAAGGAAATAAAAAGGTAATTTTCAGGCTGGACCTACAGGTGTGCCATCAGGCTTGCTGGTGGGCCAATAGTTCTTTATAATCTATATAACAATGCAAATAAAATGTGTTACACAATGGAGTTTAGGAAGAGAGTGCCAATTTTATCAAAACATTAGTGTTGGAGAAGGATTGAGACTGGTTTCCTGACTGGTGGGATTTTACCAACTGGAGCACTGAATAAAATCATCCTTTAAGAATGTATTTATTTATTAGAAGATGTATTTATTAGAGGACTGTAAATCTCTAGAATTCTCTACCTTGAAGTCGTAGATGTTTATATTCAGATTGAGAAACTTTTTCAATAAGAGATTTAAGGATTGCGTGTACTTCGCTAGAACATGGAAAAAATTTTATTGAAGTATAGACGGCTCAATTGCCTTGTAGATCTTGAAGTTAGCTAGTGGAGTTAACAAATTGATGAGTGAATACCAAAGGTTCCTCATGAGGAAAACCTGTTCTCAATTATCATGGCCTGGTCATCCCCTACATGCTTCATTCAAGGAATATGGAGATACTGACTGATTATCACATTTAAAGTGTCCATTTGCATCCACTCTTGTGACTGGATATTCCAGATTAGTTTATTTCAAAATATTTTTCATTGAACAGTATTAATTAAATGAATAAGAGAACGGATCTTGAATTTTAAATGGGTGTCCTCCATAACCTCTTGTATTCTTGGGACTATTTACAGATTTGCGATCTACTCAGCCAGTAGAGACAGGTCTGAAACTTCAGATTAAGCACTGGCAGACACCCAGGGCCTACTACTGTGTGCATTAGAGTCCAAGGGCCTTTGTGATAAAATCAATTTGAAATTCTGCTGGTAAGAAACTTGGGCAAACCTATCCTACAAGCATCTGATTAGCAGGGAAACATTTGAATCATTTTATTTTCCCAGCAGTCCAAAGCAGTCATTAATTCACTGATAGTTCCCAAAGGACAGGAGCAAACAAAACAACCTCCCCTAATTGAACACTTCCTCAACATTCAACTGAAATGAAAGCATAGATTACCAGCTGCAGTAGGGTTTGAATTCCTGACTTCCTGACTCAGGGACACTTAATTATGACGAAGCGTCTGTTGTCATGTTTACACCTGTTTTTACACAGTAGTTCTGCATTAACATAGTATATAAAAAAGCAGCACACCACCAGGAAATTGGATTAAAATGGTCCTATTGAAAAAATTCATCATCTATACTATAAATGTTGACTTGTGATCTGAAAGCAACTCTCATGATACCTTAATTGCCATGGGTAATTCACAGCTACATTCAAGGCAATTCCTTGAAGTTGGAAAGCTCAAAAATATTTGGATTTTAAATTATGCTTCTTATGTTCTGGGACCACCTTAAGTATATAATTTAATACATTAATATTTCAAGTGTACTTATGGTATGTGAGGTAACATTTAAAAGGATTATGATGGTACAATTCAAAACACAGAATCAACGGGCACTCTGGAGCAGCAATTCTTCATAACAGTCAGTAACAAGAGGACACAGACTTAAGAGGTTCAAGCAGGGAACTCCTTCACTGTAGTAGGTCATGAAAAGTAGCTGTAAAAATTGATATAATTTCCTGAAGGAGGAAAAACTGCATGGATGAGAAGGACAGATCTGGCAACACAGTAGTCATCAAAGACATGTTGCCATAAGATCCTGTGATTGTGTCTTCTAAAGTCTCCTTCCATCCTTCCATCTTTGGTTACATTTTTGATTTCTCTGGCCTTAAATGGGCAACAAGTGAAACTGAAACAGAGCTGGCTAACAGGATGCCAAAAGGCTGAAGGTGAGAACCACAAACCAATGGAATGAAAACTAGGGAAAGCGTCAGTATTGTTATGCAATTAAACACATTATATTCAATAGAAGTTAATATGTTTCTCCAAAGCTTGTTGATCAGTGTTATTAGAGTTGGTCTATTGCTCAAACAATGGATGTACAATAGACAATTTGTGCATATAAAATTAAACAAATAATGCAGAAATCATGAGTTACAGTCCTTGAAAGGGAGTCTGCAGCCATGGAATCAGTTCAGAGTTGAGGTGAGTAAAGTTGTATGAAGTCAAGAAAAGTTTGTCTTGCATACTGTTCATACAAATCAGATCCCATTGCACAGTGCATTGAGGTAATGCAAGATGAAACAATAACAAAGATTCAAAGTACATTTATTATCAAAAGTATGGATGCAGTATACAACTCAGATTCATCTTCCCAGACAGTCATGAAACAAAAACATCATGGAACCCGTTCATAGAAAACATCAAATACCCAGTTCCTGAAAAAAAATCACATAGACAGCAAAAAGTGAGTAACACATAGAATATGAAATATCAAACTGCAAAGTCCTTAATACAGTCTAGTAATGTTCAGTGTAGTTCAGTTCAATTCAGCGCTGTGTTGTTCATTGACTACAGGCCATAAGTGCCCTGATCAAAATTGTGCAAAATAGCAATAAAAGTATAACCAGAAACATAAGTAACATGAACTGCAGAGTCCTCTAAAAATGAGTATTATCCACAAGCCATGCTGATCAAGCCTTGCTCACACCCAAGACCCCTGAACCTTCTTACACAACAGGGAGACAGATCAAACACAGGCAGACTGCACTGAACACCTACTCACCTTTTGCTCTTATCTTCATTGATTTCAATCTTGTGTGACTCTTTAATTGGTGAGATCGGAGAGTAATGGAGCCAATCATGGGTTCATGCTCCACAATTAGACCACGTACTCCATTCTCAACCATGCCGAATACCCTCAGAGACAGCAAAAGCCCCAACACATTAAGAAAGTGTGAATGACAGGCTTCAATCGCACACAGATTAGTAGAAGCATATTTAAAAGAAGTAGTTTTGTGCCCTGTCTGCAGGACATTGCTATTAATTGATGGCAACATCTTGCATTTTTAGATCTTTGAATAGTCTTACAGCAGCAAGAATAACTCTTGCTATGACTGTTAAGGAAGTAGACCTTCCAAAGGCCAATTGCAATCTGGCGTGTGATAGAAAAATTATAGAAAAAATACTTTCTTTAATGCTTTACTAAATTCACATCTTTCAATTAAGAACAACCCCAGAGCAGCTCATCCAAAAGAATTTACTCTACAGCTTTAGAGCTAAAGAAAGTAATAAGTTATTTTAACTGTTTTATACTATTATTCTCCAATCTTGGAAATGAAGCTAAGGTTATCAAATGGAAAAGGGAAGGAGAAGCCTCTGAAACATCTGTAAATTTGAAAGGGATAGACTGCTCCACAATTTAACATTATTGAAAGATGTGAAACTGTCTTCGTTTGGTGAAACTGGTCACGTATATTAAACGACGCTACTTATCACAATATAACGGTATCGAAAGGAGTGGAACCTGTCATTTAACAGTAGTCTATGGGGTGAAACCTGTCATTATCAATATACTGCAAAGGGTGGAATCCGTCACTTTTTAAGTTATCGTAAGAGATGGAATGTATCAGTATTTAGAGGTGGTGTCAAAGAACAACCTGTCATTATTTAAAGACAATAAGTGAATGGAACCTGTCATTTTGCCTTTATTACAGCAGGATGTAATTACATGGGGCCTTAGCGAAGCTGCACCTGGAGCATCAAGTACCACTTGATTTCTTTACCTAAAAATAAGATATACATGCCAGAGAGCAAGCTCAGCAAAGATTTCATCGGCTGATTCCAGAACGACAAGCATGTCACAAAAGGAGAGATTTGGTAGGCTAAGCTTGTTCTCTAGAGTTTGTAAGAATGAGAGGAGACCTTGAACTTAAAAAGTTCTTACAGGCTAGCTGACTCTTCGGACTGAGGAGTTTTGAACCAAGGATTACTGTCTCGGAATAAGGAAAACGACATTTAGGAGATGTGGAGAAATTTGAATTTTTGGAATTCTTTAGCCCAAAGGGTGCTATTATTGAATTCATTCAACAAGGTGATTTAAGAGATCATGTGGGGACACCACAGAAAAATGGCACAGAGGTAGAAAGAAGGCAGACCACAACCTTAATGAATGGTAAAGGAGGCTTGAACAGCAAGGTATCCTACAGCTGTTGCTGAATCATATTACTTAAATTTAATATACAGCACTGAACTGGCTCTGTGAGTGAATGAGGCCTTTGTCGGTCAGGGTCAAGCACGGATATCGCATCCTATCTATCTAGTACATCTATCTTGCACATCAGTCAGTGAAAACAAGCATGCAGGTACAGCAGGCAGTGAAGAAAGCTAATGGCATGCTGGCTTTTATAACAAGAGGAACTGAGTATAGGAGTAAAGAGGTCCTTCTGCAGCTGTACAGGGCCCTGATGAGATCCCACCTGGAGTATTGTGTGCAGTTTTGGTCTCCAAATTTGAGAAAGGACATTCTTGCTATTGAAGGAGTGCAGCGGAGGTTCACAAGATTAATTCCCGGAATGGCGGGACTGTCATATGTTGAAAGATTGGAGTGACTGGGCTTGTATATACCGGAATTTAGAAAGACGAGAGGGGATCTGATTGAAACATATAAGATTATTAAGGGATTGGACACACTGGAGGCAGGAAGCATGTTCCTGCTGATGGGTGAGTCCAGAATTAGAGGCCACAGTTTAAGAATAAGGGGTAGGCCATTTAGAACAGAGATACAAAAAACTTTTTCACCCAGAGTGGTGGATATGTGGAATGCTCTGCCCCAGAAGGCAGTGGAGGCCAAGTCTCTGGATGCATTCAAGAGAGAGATAGATTGAGCTCTTATAGATAGCGGGGTCAAGGGATATGGGGAGAGGGCAGGAACGGGGTACTGATTGTGTATGATCAGCCATGATCACAGTGAACAGCGGTGCTGGCTAGAAGGGCCGAATGGCCTACTCCTGCACCTACTGTCTATTGTCTAGATGCACAAGCCTCCTCAGTACAATATGGAGAGCAATCTATTGCCCATATACCAAGCTCCTCTTCTCTGACAAACCCAAAGGAACAGCAGACTGATACAATTTGGTACCAGCAGTGCCTCAGGAGTTGCCAGTAAGGATTGAATTCAATGTAGCACTGCTTTAGGGACTCCATCTCAGGATTTTTCCCCCCTCAGGGTTTACCCATAAGCCTTCCCCATGACTGGGCATAGCTGCAAGACAGCAGAGATTTGAGATCAGTTTTCTTTCTCATAGATGAGCTACCAACCATGCCTGACGGGCCCACCTGCCTGAAGCAACCTGGTTTTAAGGCTCCAGTAACCCACCTTTGCCCCTTCTATCAATAGAAACTGTTCCGCCGGGCTTAGAAGCTAAGCCACACATGAAAGCTAGGAAGTGGACTTGGTTGTCAGAGCTATTGAGGCACGCACCATCAGGAGCATTTAATACGTAGTGGGAAGTTGTCCCTATTACCATCCCCAGCTACAACAACCTTAAGCAAGTCACTCACTCAGGGTTCAGCATTGGAAGGATAAAACCTCTCACTCTTTAAGGTAACGGGGTGGGGGGGGGGGGAACTTGTCTCTATTTGAAAGACACAATTAAGGTAACTAAAAAACTGGGCAGATGATGGGAAAAAAAATTCCTAATCAGTGAGGATTATAATTTTGTTTCCATTGCCTGCAAGAGTGCTGAAATCAGATTCAACTTTAACTTGAAAATTTGAAAATAGGATTGAATTGTTTAGCTTTAAAATTTTGTATTCGCCTGACATTTTTTTAAGTCTTTAATAAGACTTGCAAAATGGGTTAATTTTGGCTTATTAACTCCATCAATGATATACATCAACATTTGGTCTCTGCAAACACAATTTAACTGAAATAATTGACCTAGGCTGATACGATTATGCCTTGGCACACGATCTACAAATTCTATAGTGAAACTGTTCTATGATTTGAACTTAAATAACGTTGTCGTAGGAGCCATGTATCTATTTTCTGTCTGTATTGTACATTGTGGCGTGTTTATTATGGTGATTTGTCACATGGGTTGGGGTGTAGTAGAAGCAAATAAGTACAATTATGTATTCCTGCTTTGTCTGGTCTAACTTACAGGGGTGAGCCACGGGGAATGGTACTTTGTGTTGATCGCTAACTGCATTTAATTACATGAACTAGATCACTAAATTTGATTGAATATGTTAATGCATTAATTGAAGCGCTCACTTTCTTCATATCACTGAGATCATTATTAGACCGTTATATCACTAATTTAGTTTTGTTAGGTATTTTAAAAATTGCTGTAAAGTCGTTCGTCTTTGCTGGTTTTGTATAAAGGATTGAACGTACTTTTTTGGATACAGAAATTCGTTATTCGGAAGTGCCAATCATCAGTGACAAAAATCGCTGCTTTTGAACACAAGCATACACAACTGATGCCATTTAAAAATTTTGTGCTCTAAGCATGGTATAGTATCTAATGACCACACAAGTGCATGTGACTGACGGTAGTTAGAAACTACTTAGCAACAATTTGCTGTCTCAAATAAGTGGCACAGTGTCCCAAATAAACAAAGGGAAATTCCAGATATTTTCTTGATTACTTTTTGTTCTTTAAGAGTTCTCCCAAATAAGCAGCTAATCAACACAAGAAATTCTGCAGATGCTGGAAATCCAAAGCAACACACAGACAAATGCTGGAGGAACTCAGAAAATTAGGCAGCAACTATGGAAGTGAATAAACAGTCGCTGTTTCGGGCCAAGACCCTTCTTCAGGACTGATTAATCCAATTAATCAACTGGTTAATTGGCGACTGCTCCGATTAACCGATGGCCCAATCAACCAGAATCCACCCTATACAGAGAAAGATTTCACATATAGTATTCAGAAAGGAAAATGTAAAAGCCAATCATACAGGGTTTACAAGCCTGTACAGAATATATGAAAAAAAATAAAAGTAACATTTCAGAAGCCCTATTTGGAAATTTTACACTAAAATTAAAACCCCAATGATAAACATCTTAAAGGAAAACTGAAGAGCTTTGAGAAAAGAGTGGGAGCAGAACTAAATGGGATGCAATTTCGATCAGCAGGCAGAATGAAATGAATGGCCCTTTTCTGCAATTTAATTTGCTCACATCATAGCTATTTTGATGAACATTTGAAAATGTAATATATACACGTACTCCACAACAACAACCTGGGCAGTTACAAAATTATTCAATAAATATAACCAACAGCCATTAATGCCAGAACTCCCAGTCAAAGGAAACAGCCATTCCAAATAAATCAAGTTCAACTTGTGATTCACTCTGATGATACAACTCCTGGCCATGGATATTAGGTTTCCACAAAGTACATTCAAACCTTGCAGCTTGCATGGGAAACAGTGACAGTCAGAGAATAACTACAACTCACTTAGCAGAGCCTTGTCAAATTTCTCTACCAAAAGCTTTATAACATGTTACATATATCATCGATACTACGCTTATTCTTAACTCTGGACTCATTCTCATTGTCGAGTTCCACTGCACAAAGTTTATGTAACATTTATATTTAGTACACAAATCTCTGATAACTTTCGAGCAGTGTTACAAAAGCTTTCTTTGGTTTATTTGTGGGTGGGAGGGAGGAACTGGGCTTACTTTGCTGCTGCTGTTGTGTTGTTTGTTATGTTCTGCCGAGCATTGTAGGCATGTTATGTTGGCACTGGAATGTGTGATGAAACTTGTGGGCTGATCCCAGCACACCACTAATACAAAGCTAATATAAAGCATTTCCTGTATTTAAATAAAACAAAATCTTGAATGGACTTAGTTGATTTTGCTGACCATCTCTTCCTCAGTCTCCCTCATGTCCTCACTCTTCTTTGGACAATCCCCTAGCTTCTTCCCATTTCCCATATCACTCCCACCTCCTTGTATGCCCCACACACAATATTATGACTGACCAAAATCTTGGGTAAAATGATTGGCTTCAAGGTGAAGAGGTAGACATAGATTTTGGAAGGAAATTGGGCAGCTGAAGACATGGTTACCAATGGTAAATTAAAATTGGAACATGCAAGAAACCACTATTGGAACAGTGCAAAGTTCTCAGCAGTTATAACATTGAATGAAAGTGAAGTGGTAGGTAAGGGTAGCAGGAAGGAAAACAGAGGTGCACATCATGTGTCAGGGGAGAAAGACAGGCGTGGGGTTTTAGGAATCAAATGGAAAGAATTTAATGGAAAACATGACTGGACTGATGCTGATAGGATGGCAAATCAGAATGACACTATAAAAATTACAGAATAAAACTACAGGAAAAAGTAATCTACAATTTTTTCAATTGAACAGACAACCTAGCTACAAGCAGGGCCACAGGCGCACTTAAGAGATCTTGGCACAGCCATAACAGCAGGAAGTGCTTACTTAGGGGACCAGATGGTAAAGATGAATTCTAAACTGTTGAAAAAGAATTCAGCTGTCCCATGAGCAAAGCTGGAAAAACAACCTGAACATGTGTCACTGAATTTATCATTTATTAAACAGCCAAAGCTTTCCACACAGAAACACAAATACTGGGTTCACCACATTTGTCTTATTAATCTGCACAATATTCATTTCACACCATCATTCCTTAAAAACAATTCCTTCCACAGGACGCCAGTAATTTCTAATTGATAAATGTTCACATTTGCAGATTTGTCCATTTAACACTGAAAGGAAATATTGTCCATTGGAGTTCTTTCAATAAATCTTATGTTCAAAACCATCACCTGATTCCTGCTGTTACTTTCTCTAGCACCCTACAAGCCCACGTTACCCAATTACACCGATGTGACTGATTAACCTACTAATTCATACATCTTTGAAATGTGGGAGTGAACTAGAGCACCTGGAGGAAAGTTGCATGGTCAAGGGAAGATCATATCTACTCCTTACAGACAATGGCTGGTATTGAGCCTGGGCCACCAGTGCTGTAACAGTGTCTCTAACTGCTGTGCAATCATGCTGCCTCTGACCTTTGTCTTGAGAATTTTTTTCCTGTCTTCACCGATTTGGTATTGTTACGAATGTGCCACAACTCTGAGGGGCCGAAGGGTACAAAGTGGCCCCCCCCCCCCCTTTTTGAGAATCACAAGATCGCTATTAATTCGGGTCTGGGACACAGGAAATGAGAGAGAAACAGGCAGAATCCTCAAGGTTTGGAATGTGTCCTGGCCTCAGCGAAACAAAAACCCCTGATAACGGCTATTGTCTCTTGGAGACGGAATTGTGTATTGAGTACAGTACTATTCATTGAAGCCCTCAGGGGACGACCAGAATGGGCTGGTTGAGGGATTGCATCAACCCAACCTGACTGACATCTGAGACCCTGTGAGTAAGGATAAAAGAGGGTCTGGGGAACAACCCCTTTAGACGCACCAGGAGAAATGCTAGAAATCCCGTGACAGCGTTTAATAGCGACAGCCGGTGGGGGCTTGTGTGCGTCCTTCCCTTGCCTGGGATTGGCGGCCTCGCCACGGAAGAACGGCTTTAGCTAAAGGAGAGGCCACAAGTGAACGGCCACACCAATGGGACTCCTGACAGATCGAAATCATAAAAGGAAAGCTGGCAAGTTTCTCAAAATCCCTCTCTCTCTCTCTCCAACGAAGGCTGCAGCCTGCATGAACTGAGTGACTTTTATATTTCCATCAGACAATACATTTATCCCCTAGACAACGATAGAGCTTATTTCTTATTGATTATTATTATACCCGCACTTTTAGATTTAGTATTGATGACGTATATTATCTGTTTATTTGCATTGATATTATTTTTGTGTATTTTTACTGATAAATCCTGTTAAAAATAGTATCATCAGACTTCAAAGGACCTCTCTATCTTTGCTGGTAAGTGACCCAGTTATGGGGTTCATAACAGTATGCACTCTGTAATACCTTTAATGGCAGCTCATCTCCACTGTGTACTCAGATACACTTCTTGGATTATCCCTGCTGGTTAGGGATGATTTGTCTCCACGCCAGTTCTGAGGGGTGCAAGATGCTTGTGGGTGGACTCTTTAAATATGAGATGTCGTTGTTCATCAGTGGCTTGACAAATGACATCTCGGTACAACGACAAGGAGATGTTTATAATGCAGACTCTATTGTTCAGAGTTTATATACACATTTACACTAAGCACTTACATGCACTCTAGCTTCATACAGTTACATGACCTTGGACAGCCCTCCTTCTCCGCAAGGGATTGGTTCTGGGGCCCCTCGCGGATACCAAAAAACGCAGATGCTCAAGTCCTTTATTCAGCCTGTCTAAAAGCGGTGGACCTTAGGACCCAGCAGAACCTTGGACCTTGTTTAACCTGTCTCAGTGCGGTGGACATTAGGACCTGGCGGCACAGTTCTGAATCCCTCAACACCCTTCTCTGCTTTGTTCCACCATCAATCCCTGCCCCTGTCCCTTCCCCCTCACCTCAATTTCCTCCACTGTTTGCTCCATGCCCTGCAGGGCTTCTCCACCCCCCCCCCCCACCCGCACTTAAATGCTGCTGGCTACTCATGCTCTCCAAGAGCAAGGCTCCTCTCCTGACTGCTCCTGCTTGCCTTTCTGACAGAGGCTCTGTTTCTTCATGTTCCTCACGTTGGCAAGAATTCCTCCACTGTGTACCCTGATATCAGCAGGAGCTCCAGGTCCTTAATGCATAGTCATAGAGGACAACAGGACAGAAGCAAGCCCTTCTGCCTATTCCACCTAGTCCCATCATTTCCCTCATATAAACCAGCAACAAATCCACAGATTTGGACTACATATTCTGTATTATTCTCAGTAACTTCCTTGTGTACACCTGCCCAAGCAGGAACCTTACAGCCATATACCTTGATACTAACAGAAAAACATGTGCCTTGGAGTATAATACATCACATACCCCGATACCAACAGGTATGATCTCCTGTGTACCCTCATGCTATTTTGAATTTGGAGCAGGCTGACACATCTGGACAGCCTATTTGTAACATTCTAAAAAGGATTTCTATTTATTCAGCTCTAGATTCTTAGAACATTACAAAGCTCTTTGATGGCCTCTGTTGTGATGAGATTTTCTGCATAGTTATAGTTATTACTTCGTGCCTTTTGTTTTGGTGACTGCTGCAGCAGAATTTCACTTACCTCAGGAAGTTGTGTTTCTATACCATATTTATCGAAAGTGTCATGAACCTTCAGATTTAAGGACTCACTGCACTTGACAAATTGTAAGCTTAATCAAATGTTAAACCTGGATTTGTGCCCCAGCTGTTCAAAACTTAGTCCGTTTTAAGCAACTGAATGAGCACAGTTAAGAGGACAAGTTAGGGGTTAAGCAGCCAGAACCGGTTAGGGCTTTATTCCTTGGAATGTAGAAGATTAAAAGGAAATTTGACACAAAATTATGAATGGTATAGATAGGGTAAATGTAAGCAGGCTTTTTCCACTGAGGTTGGGTGGGACTACGAGAGGTCATGGGTTAAGGGTGAAAGGTGAAAAGTTTAAGGGGAACATGAGGGGGAAACTTCTTCACTGTGGGGGCCGTGAGGATGTGGAATGAACTGCCAGCACAAGTGGTGCATGCAAGCTCAATCTTAATGTTTAAGAGAAGTTTGTACAGGTACATGGATGGTAGGGGTATGAAAGGTTATGGTTTGGGCAGGTGGATGGGGTAGGTAGTTTAAATGGTTCAGCATGGACTAGATGGGCTGAAAAGCCTGTTTGTGCTGTACTGTTCTATGACACTATAACATGGTAATGTAATGGCTAGTGTAACTTAAATACACGACCAACAACCAGGTTCAATTCCTGCCACTGTTTGTAAGGAGTTTGTTTCCCCTTCGACCACACAAGTTTCCTCCAGGTGCTTTGGTTTCCTCCCATATTCCAAAGACATATGGTTTAGTTGGTTTATTACACACAGTGCAAGCCCTTCAGCCGCAAAGTTGCACCAACCTCTTAACCTACTTTAAGATCAATCTAACTCTTTCCTCCTACGTAGCCCTCAATTTTTCTATCATCCACATGCCTAAGAATTTCTTAAGTATCCTTAATGTATCTGCCTCTACCACCACCCTGTGTAAGAAACTTACCTCTGACATCCCTTTTATACTTCCCTCAAATAATGTTAAAATTATGCCCCCTCATAGTAGCCTGGGAAAAAGTCAGATATCCACTTGATCTATGCCGCTTATCATCTTGGACTTTTCTTTCAAGTTATCTCTCATCATCCACTACTCCAAAGACAAAGAAGCCCCAGCAATGCTCAACCTAGCCTCATAAGATATGAAGCATCCTGGTGAATCTCTTCTGCACCTTCTCTAAAGCTTCTCCATCCTTCCTATAACAAGGTGCTCAAAACTGAACACAGTATTTCATGTGTGTTCTAACCAGGCTTTCAGAGCTGCAATATTACCTCTCAACTCTTGAAGTCAATCCCACTGACTAATGAAGGACAACACATCATTCACCTTCTTAACCACTCTATGGTTTTAACAAGTTATTCCAAGTGTGCCAGATAAGCATGATAGAAGATGATTTGTATAATAATACTCAATTTGAGCTGAACAGTAGTTTGCTCTGGAATCAAGATGCTATAGTATCACAGGGCTCCACAGTATTATGGACCAATAAAAAAATTGCCAAATGATTTACGTGCACAGAATGCCATGTGGATCATTATCAGGCTCTCCGCTCCCAGTCTACCTCACTCTACCAGGGCCTGCAACAGGTTTGATGGTACAATTCTCGCTTCACTCTGCCAGTGTAATTGTGTGTAATCTCAGTGTCAAGAGAATGTTAATACAGTGAAAATTTCCTTTGAACCACTTAACATTAAAACCTAAAACGTTTTTAGAATCACAGGAAAAAAAACAGAAACACTAAATGTTTCAAGGCTAGCCAAGGGTTAAGGATATTGGAACAAGTTTGACTCCCTGAATGCCAGAAAGGAAAGGCATGATAGGTAAATCTTATAAACATCCACCCACATCGATGACGTGACCTTCGGCAGAAATCAAAGCTTCCCAGAAACTCAGGCCTATTGAAAGTTACTAATCATCACTAGAGTCAAATAATCAAGTTATCACCTTGTGGAAAGCAAAGTTGCCTTGCACCCTTTTGATTTCTTTTCTCTTCATTCTAAAAGCCAACAATGGATCAGAATGCAAAAATGAGCACTGAATCATCAGCTACAATTTTGCAAATTACCTGGTTCATCAGATTTTAGATAGAATCTCTTATTGTACAAAAGATCAGAACTTCAGTTTTTTCTAAAATATTTACAGATTTTTACCACTTTGTAATGAAACTAACACGTGATACCAATGCAACAAGAGTGAATCTGCAGATGCTGGAAATAAATAAAAACACAAGATGCTGGCAGAACTCAGCAGGCCAGACAGCATCTATGGGAGGAGGTAGTGATGACGTTTCAGGCCGAAACTCTTCATCAGGAGTCACTGAAGGGTTTCGGCCTGAAACATCGTCACTACCTCCTCCCATAGATGCTGTCTGGCCTGCTGAGTTCTGCCAGCATTTTGTGTTTTTATGCAATACCGATACAGACTTTATTGCAAACCTTAAATATCAGTTCAAATGCTAGGCAAATCAACTCTGACTTAAATGAAGGTAAACTATCAAGTCTAAGAAGATGACATAAATAATTGATAATGAAAACAGTTAAGAAAAAGGGAAAGCTAATAATTAGCAATCAATTTGTAGCACCATAGGACCTTCATCTGACCACGTGTCAGACAGAAGTCAACAAAATGGACACAATACACAAAATAAACATGAGCAACACACACAAAACGCTGGAGGAACTCACAAGCCTGGCAGCATCTATGGAAAAAAGTACAGTTGATGTTTCGGGCCAAATCCCCTCGGCAGGACACCTATTCTGGGTTTAAACAGGCAAGTCCATAACACACGTTTGAAAAAAAACCTTGTTT
Organism: Hypanus sabinus; assembly: GCF_030144855.1. Classification (NCBI taxonomy): domain Eukaryota; kingdom Metazoa; phylum Chordata; class Chondrichthyes; order Myliobatiformes; family Dasyatidae; genus Hypanus; species Hypanus sabinus. The sequence goes on along the minus strand of NC_082724.1, from coordinate 55,959,639 downwards.
TTAAAAGTAACACCTTGCAAGATTGCCTGTGAAATTTGATGGAAATACTTGTAAACATGTAGTTCTCTCTCAGTTTAGCTTCTGTGATTGCTGATTGATCAGTTTCTTCTGCTATTTTTCTTATGGCAATGTCATAAATAAAGTTCTTTGCATCTGTCACCAACCAACAGGTCACAACTTCAACAAACATTCACACTAGTGTCCAATGCAAATATAACCCAAAGTCATGGTCAATGGCAACTGCGTATATCTGCTGTGCAGCACTGAATTCTCAGTTCAATCTCTAATGCTGTGACAGAGCTTACCTTTGTCAAATCTCTTGTACAACGATCAAGAAAGCATTTATCCAATTTGTATGAATAGTATTATCCACAGGCAACTACTTTCCTTCAACCATTCAGTTACTGAAAACCCCAATTACTACCATTTAGAGCATGGACAACCTTGACCACTTTGTAGGAAAAAAGCAGGCTTACTGTTCTAATTGTGTTCCTTCTTGTAAAAGAATTCAAATAACTAGTTTTCATTAAGAAAACTGTTTCTATACTACATGGTTGTAATGTCACAAGTTGTTCTTTTGCATTTGTGCCTATATGTAATTACATATGACCAATGAACAAAACTCTGATTTTATTGCCTGTCTAGATTTAGAAGCTTGAATCCAGTCAATGTTGCGTGCACCATGGCATCAATGGGTTTATTTGGTCTCCAAGTACTTTACGAGTTCTGTTCTAATGACATCCAATGCCAAATTTGTAGCCCAATTTTGACATTTCAACACGATGCCAGCTTCTTCCTTTCTGCCATCCAATTTCTAAATGGACATTGAGTCCATGAACACTACCTCATTTTTTTAAAACTTGTTTTTGCACTTATTTTAACTTTAATTGTTTAATATACATATATTTTCAGTAATTCAGTTGATTTCTAAATTTATAATGTACTGCATTAAACTGCTGGTGCTAAGTTAACAAATTTCGCAATATATGCTGGTCATATTAAAGCTGACTCTGATCTCCTTTGAACAGAGAATAGCAGTTTTGGTTATGTAAGACATTCAAAGGAGAAATTAACTGATACGAGGATGCCATTAAAGTCCATTGGGAACAATGTAAAATAATGATCTTCAGATATTACAGAGTACAACATTTTTCATGTCTTCCTAAAATCAAAGTATCAAGTGTCAGCTCTCATGTTGTTAACAGAGATACAAAGAGTCAAAAGAGAGGCAGAGTACAAATTGAGTTGTTACCCAGTAGCAATTCTCTAGACTGTAAGCTACCTGTAAATTATTATTTTCTGCCTATGATTCTCAACCAGAATATCAAAGTCAAATGTAGACACAAAATAGCTTATTTAATAGAACACTTAGTTAGTATTACTGTTTTTTTTAAAAGATCTAGGCCTGAAGACTATTCCTCTGAAGAACCATTGTTGAGATGAGTCTTCAAAGTACCAGATAAACATTAAAAAGCCCAATGCAGTATTCAAAGAAGAAACTTATTCATCTTCAGCAAACAATGAAATACCATATCTGGTAATCTCATTGTAAGATGTTCCTACTACACAGACGGATGCAACTTCTATGCTACAATAATGACTACAATTCAAAAATGAATTGCATGTCATTTGAAGTGCCTCAAACACATAGCATGGACAGCATCAATGAAAATTCACCCACAAGTGTAACACACAAATATTCACATCAATAGATGCAATGACTTTCTGGTACTACATATGCTACACTATATAGATACTTGAAAAGAAAACAGAATGCCGATAAATCAGCAGATTAAGTTCAAAAACACACGCAGCACATCATAAAACTATACGACACAGGGAGCACCATTTGACCCTTCAAGTCTGCTCTACCGTTCAATCATGGTGCATTTATTGGCCCTCACACCTCAAATTTCCTGCAGGACAGGCAGGAGAGAGGGGGAACAGGACGGGGGGGGGGCAGACAGGGTGGTTGGGAGAGAGGAAGGGGAAGCTGTACCGGGGGGCAGGTTGGGGTGGAGGCCGGACAACGGCGTTGCGGGGAGGAGGGGGAGCCGGGGAAAGAGTGGATAGTTGGACATTAGGGAAGGTGAGGGAGCGGGAGAGCGCAGGGTGGAGGGTGGGAGGACTGAGGTGGGAGTAGAAGACCCGGGATGGGGGGGTGGGGGGAGGACCAACCAGATGGGGGCGGGGACAGAGACCCAGTCGGGAGGGGTAGTTGAACTGTGGGGAAGGTGAGGGAGGACTGAGGTGGGAGTAGAAGACCCGAGGTGGGGGGGTGGGGGGAGGACCAACCAGATGGGGGCGGGGACAGAGAGCCAGTCGGGAGGGGTAGTTGAACTGTGGGGAAGGTGAGGACTGAGGTGGGAGTAGAAGACCCGAGGTGGGGGGAGGGCCAGCCAGACAGGGGGAGGAATGGGGGCGGGGGGGGGGAGGAATGGGGGCGGGCGGGGGGGGGAGGAATGGGGGCGGGCGGGGGGGGGAGGAATGGGGGCGGGCGGGGGGGGGGGAGGAATGGGGGCGGGGGGGGGGGAGAGCCAGACGGAGGGTGTCCGAAGTCGGGAGGGGTAGTTGAACTGTGGGGAATGTGAGGGAGAGGAAGCGTGCAGGGTGGCGGGAGGGTCTGAGGTGGGAGTGGAAGACGCCGGGGTGGGTGGTTAAGGAAAGGTGGTAGAGCAGAGTGTAAGACGCCTGGCAGTGTTTCGGGGAAGAAAGGAGTTAACCGTCGCCCTTCTTGCGATCTCGGGACTGGTACTCGCCTGTCAAATTATTAAATAGTTTCCTGTAAAAACCACCCCGCCGCCTCCTTCTCGTCTAGGCCCTCTCCATTCCTCACCCCCAGACCCGTCCACTCCTCGGGCCCGGCGCCGCCTCCTTTGTTCCCCGCTCTACCTTTGTCTGCAGCAGGGGCCGCTGCGGGTTGGCGTTCCCCACGTCCGCCAGTTTTGCGACTCCATCCCGGCCCCTTTCACCACCCCTGTCGTAGCCCGGTACCCACACACCTACCTCAGGCCCAGGACCAATTTCCTTCGGCAACAGAGACGCGTTAATCGATCACAAGATACGGCTCCGGTGCCAGCTTCAACCTCCCCGGGAAACACTGAACTCGGACAAATGGTCCGGGGCCGCGAGTGCGCCGCCAGGCGGCCCGGGCCACCATAGGCAGGTAGAGCACTTCCTGCCGACACCGCCCCCTGCCGGAGCCTGTGTGCAGTGCCCAGTGAATCCGCCACCCGGCTGGGACCTGCGGCCGTTCCCTCAGCATCGGCAGTACCTCCTTCTGACACTGGAGCCCATGAGCGCTCCCCAGACCCATGTCATCTTCCAAGAATCAGTGGGATACACCCATGGTTAACCCATACAGCATTCCCTTGGGCTTCTCCTTCCAACTAACCTCTCACCTTCATATTCGCCCTGGACATCGGCACCCACTGGATATACAAAGCACATGGCTTCAGTTTCCAAGGAGGTGGGTGATTGATTTGAAATGTCAACTGACGGATCTACTAAATATTTACAGCAATTATTCGCTTCAATGTCCAATATCTGCATTTTTTTTGTTTTCTGCAACCAATGCAATACTCATATAGACTAACACTTACTGGCTTTACAGGGATACTCTCCCCCTGCATCTATTGGAAACAATACCCAACTCTCCCAAGATATCGACTCCTACCGGAAATAAATTAAAATTCATTAAGAAGACGTAAAGCTGCTGGGAACAAAAATATCAAACCACAGCATTAAACCACAGATACAGACTGCCCCGGCATACATTTCAGGTTTCTAGAAAACGCAGTTTGTAATGTTCTTTAAAACACAACTGTCCCTCGACACTGGCAGCAAATAACCAATATTAAGCTCTCCCTGGTCTCTAACTCCTACTGTAAATAACGCCTTAGGTGCTGATTCTTACTGGAAAAGAAATTAAACTCTCTCTGGAGAAAGTCACTAATGGAAATATTTTGCAATATTCCCTCAGCACCGAGACCAACTGCAAACACAACGCAAACACTCTGGACACTGATACCTTCTGTTATCAAAATACACTAAGTGTTCACCCCAGAAACAATGTATGTGTCCTTATTATCTACCTGCATACACTTTCTCTATAACTGCAACACTTTAATTTATATCTCATTTACACCCTGTTATTGTCTCTCAATGCACTGCTGTGATGAACTGATCTGTATGGATGGCATGCAAAGTTTTCCACGGTATCTCGGGACGTTTGACAATAGTGAACTAACTTAAATGTAACCAACGTCGAAAACATCTGAGGATGGGTGTCTCATGGAGCAGCAAACAACCTGCTGGAGGAAGTCAGTAGGTCAGGCAGCATCTGTGGGAGGAAAGAAGTCATCGATATGTTGAAATCCTGCATCAGGACTGAGGGAGACAAGATGATCTGCACAGCAGGTCCGTTGGCTATCCCACATCTCCACTCAATAGTTCCATTTAATATCAGACTATATTTAATATATACGACATACATCCTGAAATTCTCGTTCTTCGCAGACATCCACAAAAACAGAGGAGTGCCCTGAAGAATGAGTTACAGTTAAAATGTTAGAACCCCAAAGCCCCTCTTTACTCCCCCCTCCCATGCACAGGCAGCAACAAAGCAATGACTCTCCCTCACCCCCTTCCACAAAAAAGCATCAGTGCCCTCCACCCTCCAAGCAAGCAACAGCAAAGCCCCCAGTAAAGACCATGATCTGCAGTACTACAAAAAAATAATCATCCACCTGACAATCTGACATGCCACATGCTCTCTCTTTCTAATAAAGGGGGGAAAAGGTGTCTCCTTTCTCAGCGACAGGGGAGACATAACAAAACAACTCACTAATTTACAATGTTAAAAATCCATCGCGCTGTTCCCCCTCCCATCCCCTCGAGTGCTCTGCCCAGAGAATCGGCAAAAATCTCTCAGAGAGCACAATTCACCGAGCACGGAGCCTCCAACAGCTGATCCGCTGTTCCATTCTCTCCTGGCATGCTTCAATCAGCGGCACTTCCTTAGAATCAGTCCGTCCCCGGGGCCATGAAACCTTGGAACCTCATGGTTTCCTGATGTGGGGTTTCAACCCAGAACATGAACGATTTCTTTTCTCCCACAGATGCTGCAAGTCCTGCTGGCAAACTGTTTGTTGCAGCAGTTTTCAGCATCTGTAGTCCCTTAGGCTGAGTTTATTGTCAAGTGCACAGTGACAGGGAGGTACAGGTATAATAAAAAGCTTGCTTGCAGCAGTATCACTGGCATGTAGTTAGACAACACACTGGATAGAAACTACACTGAAAGTATACAAGATAGTGAAGAGCAAGCCACTAGTGCAGTAAAACGAGATTTCCTTCCCTTCAATATGAAAATCGACACTTTACTACAACCCTTTGCTTTCTGATCCAAAACCACTTTCTCATCCATGCTATCTCATGGCTTCAGTTTTGCTAACCACCCATTGATATCATATTGCTCGCCGTCAAATTCATCATCATGTGCACATCGACAGTGAGGTACAAGTACGAAGAAAAAGTTGCTTCAGCAGGATCATAGGCATGTAAGTACAGACATTATAAACTAGAGGTGCCATAGATCTGTACCACTATAGAATATAGAATAGTACAGTATAGGCCCTTCGGCCCACAATGTTGTGCTGACCCTTAAACCCTGCCTCCCATATAACCCCTCACCTTAAATTCCTCCATATATCCGTCTAGTAGTCTCTTAAACTTCACTAGTGTATCTGCCTCCACCACTGACTCAGGCAGTGCATTCCACGCACCAACCACTCTCTCAGTAAAAAACCTTCCTCTAATATCCCCCTTGAACTTCCCACACCTTACCTTAAAGCCATGTCCTCTTGTATTGAGCAGTGGTGCCCTGGGGAAGAGGCACTGGCTGTGCACTCTATCTATTCCTCTTAATATCCTGTATACCTCTATCATGTCTCCTCTCATCCTCCTCCTCTCCAAAGAGTAAAGCCCTAGCTCCCTTAATCTCTGATCATAATGCATCAGAGATACAGTGTTGGCGCGAGGCCTAGTGGATAAGGCATCTGAAGGTCACTGGTTCAAGCCTCAGCTTAGGCAGCGCATTGTGTCCTTGAGTGAGGCACTTAACAAAACATTGCTCTGCGACGACACTGGTGCCAATCTGCTTGGGTCCTAGTGCCCTTCCCTTGGATAAGATCGGTGGCGTGGAGAGGGGAAGGCTTGCAGCATGGAAAACTGCCAGTCTCCCATACAACCGTGCCCAGGCCTGCGCCCTGGAAACCTTCCAAGGTGCAAATCCATTGTCTCACGAGACTAACGGATGCCTATAATGCATACTATCTAAACCAGACAGCATCCTGGTAAATCTCCTCTGTACCCTTTCCAATGCTTCCACATCCTTCCTGTACTGAGGCGATCAGAACTGGACACAGTACTCCTAACCAGAGTTTTACAGAACTGCATCATTACCTCGTGACTCTTAAACTCTATCCCTTGACTTATGAAAGCTAACACTCCATAAGCTTTCTCAACTACTCTATCTGCCTGTGAGGCAACTTTCAGGGATCTGTGGAAATGTAACCCCAGATCCCTCTGCTCCTCCACACTACCAAGTATCCTGCCATTTACATATCCTGCCTTAGAATTTGTCCCTCCAAAGTGTACCACCTCACACTTCTCTGGGTTGAAGTCCATCTGCCACTTCTCAGCCCACTTCTGCATCCTATCAATGTCTCTCTGCAATCTTTGACAATCCTCAACATTATCCACAACACCATCAACCTTAGTGTCGTCTGCAAACTTGCAAACTCACCCTTCTACCCCCACATCCAGGTCGATAATAAAAATCACGAAAAGTAGAGGTCCCAGAACCGATCCTTGTGGGACACCACTAGTCACAACCCTCCAATCTGAATGTACTCCCTCCACCATGACCCTCTGCCTTCTGCAGGCAAGCCAATTCTGAATCCACCTGGCCAAACTTCCCTAGATCCCAAGGCTTCTGACTTTCTGAATAAGCCTACTGTGTGGAACAAGGGGTCTGTGGGAAACCCTGTTATAAACAATGTATTAAATAATAAATAAATTAAATTCAAAATATTCCTAATATTAGACCATGCAGTGCAAAAAGACCACATGAAAACAAGACATCAGCACAAAACAAAGACACAACTGATGATCTCCATGATTTATTTTCATGTTTCTGATTGTAACGTAGTAATTTTTATGTATTGCACTGTACCACTGCTGCAAAACAATAAATTTCACGATGATAATAAACCCAATTCTGTTTCTGGAAGTGCTGTGTTCCATTGCTGAGGCAGGGTAAGGGTTTTGCAGCTTATTTCATGAACCTGATGGCTGGACGATGGTGTCTGTTCACGGCAGAAGCAAGAAGAGGGCATGACCCGGGTGGTGGGAATCCTTGATGATAGATGCCATTTTACTGAGGCAGAACTGCATGGAGATTATGACAGAGCAGTTCTGCCACAAGTAATTTCTTCCTCTTCCTCCCCCCTCGCTTGCCCTGTAGTTCTCATTACCCTTGTCTGGCAGCGCTGATGTTATGCTTACCGGGTGCACACACGAGGCTAACGCACAGCACGGACACTTCGGTTTGTACTTGCAGACTCCAGGACAGTGGCATTTTTTTTAGTGTGTCCTGTTTGTTGTTGCTTCCAGTTTCCGGGGGTGGGGGGGGGGGGCTTAAAAAAAAAGGCACCTGTTTGTGGCACAGGCTCAGTGGAAGAGTTCACTTTGGGGGATGGGCAACAGTGTGACTGGTTTGAGCTCACTGGTGATGGATCTGACGATGAGTGATGGGACACGGTAGAGTCAGAGAAGAGGGGTATGCAGTCCCTGGTGTCCCCTGCTGACCCAAATGTCTGATCTCATGACTCTCCTGGATAGCCTCCCATTTGGCTAGCAGGAACGGGAGGAAAGGCTGATCCAGGAGCTGAATACCCGTCTAACGCCGCTGCCCCAGCCAGAGGATGTGAGGAGAACCATGTAGTCACTGCTATGGGGACACCCAGCTTTCGCAAAAGATCAGCAGCAAGTTCCAGCAACCCCTACCAGGTCCTGGGTGCTCTCTGCAGGCAAGTGGAGGTGCAGGCAGGCAATGCAGGAGGCCATTGTGAGACCCAGAGACCTTTCAAGGTGGAGAGGACACTGAAAACTATTTGCTGTGCTTTGAGTGCCTGAGCATTGCCCGGAGGAAGACTGGGCCTGTTGGCTCATCCTACTGCTGATGGGGAAAGCACTTGAGGCCTACTCTGCGATGGATGAGGAGGTATCCAACCGTTACCCTCAGCTGAAGGAGGCCCTCCTTGCCATGTTTGACATCTCTCCAGAGAGCTACCAGTTGAAGTTCTAAGCCCAGTCTGCACCACCAGGGGAGTCAGCAAAAGAGACGTACCACTGCCTGAAGGGATGGCACTGACGCTGGGTGAAGCCAGGGCTCTGGTCAAGTGCTGCCAGGAGATGTCCGTACATAGGTGAAGGAACGTGAGCCTGCAAATGGCTTAGCTGCAGCCCTGCTGGCTCAACAGTACCTGAATGCCCAGTGAGGGTTGGTCCGGCCAATTTCGATCCAGCCACAGGAGCAGAGGACAGCTGCTGTAGGTAAAGGTACTCTGGGATCTATGGAAGTTACACCTGTGTCTACACAGGAAAAAAGACAGTGGGAAGACCGAGCCTTTAATTTGCTTCTTCTATCAACAGCCAGGCCACAAAGCTTCTAGTTATCCACTTAAGCCCTCAAAGCTGTCCAACTAGGGAACATTAGTTCCCCGGGGGGGGGGGGGGGGGGGAGACACAGAGCTGAAGGCTTGTAAACGTTCTAAAGGGAACATAAGAAATAGGAGCAGGAGTAGGCCATTGATGATCAGATCTTTCTTTTGTGGGTGGGAGTATTCCGCAGCTTGCCCAAAGATATGGTCACTGGGCGGGATTTGCCTGTGTTGTCTGACTTGATGCAGCACGTTGAATCTGGTAGCACAGTTAAGCTTTCATGTCCTGTGTCAACCCAGGTTCAGACAAGGGCCGGACTTGAATCTTTACCTCTTGTTTGTGTCAGCTTGTTTGAGGGAGGTTGGAAGGGCACTCGGAAAACATGTAGTCAGCACCACCTGGAGAAAGCCTTTGGTGCACTCTCCCTACGCCAAATACCACCCTCCCTACATCAGATACCACCCACCTCAGCACTTGTCCATGTCAGGTTTCCAGTAACATAACTGAAATCCAACAAGAAAGGTGGGGGTGGAGACAGTAAGGGATATTGGCGGTTAATGACAACAACATACTCAATTTACCTAGCTCCCTTGAAAACAGCCTGGTTTTTCCAATAATGTGCAGATTCCTTGTGCTCTAGCTAGCACATACCCATCTGGGTCAACAGAAGACCTACCTGAGAATTAGGTGATGGTGATGGTTCCACCATGTCCATCATGGACACATAGAAAACCTACAGTACAATACAGGCCCTTCGGCCCACAAAGCTGTGCCGAACATGTCCCTATCTTAGAACTTACCTAGGGTTACCCATAGTCCTCTATTCTTCTGAGCTCCATGCATCTGTCCAGGAGTCTCTCAAAAGACCAGATCCACCAAGGTCGCTGGCCGCCCATTCAATGCACTCACCAATCTCTGCATAAGAAACTTACCCCTGAAATCTCCTCTGAACCTACTTCCAGGCACATTAAAACTGTGCCCTCTTGTGCTAGCCATTTCAGCCCTGGGAAAAAGCTTCTGACTATCCACACCATGTATACAGATGTACTGCCACACTTGCCCAGAGTATCAGAAGATAAGTCTAGTCTGGAAGTCTGACCAAGCCCCTCCGACCGGGCACCAATTTCACTTCCTGGCCGACGTCCCAGCTACACCAGCAGCTTGACATTAGTGGCATCTGCACCAGTCCCTACCATCCCCAGACTGATGGACTTATAGAAAGGTTTGACCAAACCTTGAAGCCCATGTTGAGCAAGTTTGCTTCTGACACTGGAAGGGACTGGGACAAATGGGTCCCACTTCTCCCTTTTGCTTACCGGGAAGTTCCTCAGACTTCCACTGGGTTTTCACCTCTATGGGTGGACCTTTGGATCTGCCCTGCAGCAACTGAGCAAAGAGCCAAGATAAAGCAGGAGAAACATTATCTCCTACATTCTACAGATGTGGGATGTTCTTGACCAGTATCGTGTAGAAGTCTACCAGAACCTGGTAAAGGCACAGAAAAAAACAGAAGCTCTGGAATGATGCTAAAGCCTGACAAAAGGGGCTCCAGCCATGTCAAAAGGTCCTGCTTCCTGTACCCCAAGGTCCTTATGAAGTTTTGAGGAAGACAGGTCCTGTGATCAAAGAAGTATCCCATCTGGAGAAAGGCAAAAGGTCCCAGGTCTACCATGTTAGCCACTTGAAGAAGTGGAAAGAGAGGGAGGAGGCTCAGATGTCTCTCATAATCCAGTGGGTGGAAGTGGAGGAGGACGATAATCAAGATCTCCAGCCATTGGAAACTTCATCTCAAGCTTATCTCACCTTGAGCTTGACCAAATACAGCCTACAAGGTTTAAACTGCAGTCTGGGTGTACCAATGTGATCAAACACACCATTCAGGTAAAGGACGACCTGGATGTGTCAGAGAGACTACAGAGTGCTTGAGTGTCTTATCAGTGCCTTCAAGACAGAGATTTGCATCATGTCAGAACTGGGCATCACCAAGCTGTCAAAATGTAAATGGTGCAGATCAGTTGTTCATATGCCTAAACCTGGGAATCTGTATCAACTTTACAAAGGTCAGTTTGATGCTTATCCTGTGCTAGGGATAGATGAGCTACTGGAGAGGTTGACCTCATGGTCAGAATGTCACCACACTGGATCCATATAAAGGGTACTGGCAAGTTCTGCCAGATGAAAAGTCCAAAGGATGCACTGCTTTCCCACCCCACGTGGCCTTTTCCATTTCACGGTCTGCATGGAGCTCCAGCAATCTTTCAGTTCCTCATGGTCTGTGTATTGAGGGACTATGAAGAGTTCAGTGCAGCCTGCCTCGATTTTCAGCACGTTGGGAAGAAAATCTCCAGCATGGCAACTAAGCCCTGGGTCAATTAGCCTCAGCAGGTCTTATGCTCAACCTACAGAAACGTGAATGGGTGAAAACAGAGACTCTTTACTTGGGATATCAATTTGGGAATGGGCTGATATCAGACATCCCACCCTGAAAACTCATTTCAGGGAGGTAGCACTCCCGCCCCCCCCCCCCCAAGTCGACCACCAAAGGTGTATGTAATACTTTGTTTAGTGATTTTGTCTAATCTGTAAATCAAGTTGGGTATATGCAGAAATATTGACATTAAAATATGTACTTATATTATTTTTATTATATTATCGTGGAGTTGGTTTTTTATTCTATTACAACTTTAAGCAAACCTACAGGGAGTTTGGCCTCATCACACTGGACGTCAATAGAGTAGCTCCTTAGCAGCTAGCCAGCTAGTTTAAATAACGTTAGCTATGCTAATAAATGAAAGACACCTGTTAAACTCACCTCAACATGTCTTTGACATTTTAACCCACCATGGGCAATAGAAAAGTCGCAGTTGCAAACAGTGCAGCGAGCAACACTGTCATTACTTTTGAGGTTGACTGTAAAGCCCGCCCACAGAGAAAACTGATTGGTCTCTCTTTGTGCTAAGTAGACCTATCAGGCTGCTCCCCTCCCCCTTCCCCCTCCAAAAAAATCGATTTCCGGGATATTGGATATAATTTGTGGGCATCAGGGAGCCGCTATCAATATGCAGGAGACTCCCGGAAATTCCGGGAGAAGTGGGATGTCTGTGATATGCCCTTATGGACAAGATATAAACAACTTGGGACAGCCCCCTGTCCTCACACAAAGAAGCAAGTCAGGTCTTTTCTTGCTGGTATTGGTGTTTCATACTATGGTTTGCTGAAGTGGTAGCTCCTCTGACCAGTTTGACCTGGCCTGCAAGGAATCCTGTACGTTGGACAGAAGAGTGTGAGCGGACTTTCTTAAGTTTAAAGGGGTACTCTGTGAAGGAACATTACTCCTGATTTCAACAAGCCCTTCCTGGTGTAAGTGGACACTTCAGGAGCAGGAATAGGTGCTGTCTTGGCCCAAGCAGAAGAGGACAACAAGAAGCCTGTGTTAACCCCGAGTAGGAAGTTACTACCTAGGGAATCTCAGTATTTGACTGTTGAGAAAGATGACACTAGACAGTCTATGCTATTACCTCCTTGGCCAGGAGTTCGTTTTGGTGGACAACCACAATACCTTGACCTGGATCCACACCAGGAAGGATCAAAATACTCACATTACCAAACGGTATCTAACCTTTCAGTCCTTCCACTTCACAACCCATAACAGAGCAGGCAGCCAGAACATCAGGGCAGAGCACCTCTCCTGTATACCCAGCTTGGGTAAACTAGAAGAGAGAGGAGGGCAATGCGACAGAGTCGGTCTGCCACAAGTGATTTCTTCCTCCACCCCTCCCCAAACAGGCCCATAATTCTCATAATCCTTGTCTGGCAGGGTTGATGTCATCCTCACCAGGTGCACTCGACAGGCAAACACGCAGCATGGACACCGTTGTTTGTACAGGTCCACAATCCCTTATCCGAAATCCTTGGGGCCAGTTGTATTGCAGAGTTCAGAATTTTTCCGATTTTCAGAATCCCTCCTTATTGGTTCACACCTGAGTGACGTCAGCTGTTGGCAAAAAAGACTTCAGTTTTCGTAGCTTTTTGGATTTCAGAATTTCGGATAAGGGATTGTGGACCTGTACTTGCACGCTCCAGGAGAGTGGCATACCTTGACATGTCCTGTTTGTTGTTGCTTCTAGTTTCAAGAAGGGGACTCAACTAATGGTGTCTAAAGAAGGGTGCCTGTTTGTGGTGGCACATGCTCTATGCTGGCTCAGTGGGAGTCTTCATTTTGGGAGATGAAGAAGAGTGTTGGCTCCTGGAAAATGGTTAGTGTTGTTCAATTTTGTTGCACAATGCCATGGTGATCTTATTGTGATGAATGTATTTGTGGATGGTTGTGATTGTGAAAGAGGATGTGAATCTGTGTTTGGGTTTTTGTGTAATTGTTCAGACTTCCCCCGCATTCCCACGAATGGACCATCTTTTCTCTGCTAGAGTAAAGAGATGCCTACTTCAAGGCCCACTTTGGTGTGAGTGAAGAGAGAGAGAGTGTGGTAAAGTGAGGTGTATTACTTCAGAATGATGTTTTGGAGCTGTAGTCCTAAAAGACTGATGGTATATATCCCCATTTTCTCTTTTGTCATTTTTATTACTTTGCCCCTTTTGAGCTGTAGTTTTGCACTTTTTCTAGAAGTTTACCACCTCTGATACACATCTTTGCACAGAATGTATGACTGTGGCCTGCTGTCTGATTTTTAAAGTTCACCCGTTCCTAAGTCTCACCATTAACTCTCACCAAAACACAACCATGTGACAAGATGCTTTCAAATGTGGGTAGGGCTGTGCCCATGATGAACCATTACTCTCTGCAGTCTCTTACATTTGAATTGCCATACCAGACCATGTTGCAACCAGTCGGTATACTTTCAACAATGTCTCTCTGGAATCTTATTACAGTACACACCAGTGTAGAAAATCTAGCATGCTTTTTTTGTTATGAATTACTCTACAAGATTTTTAAAGTTTAATAGCTTTTTCACAGTCTCTGATTTTTTTTCAGTAAGTAGTTAAATTACTTCAAAATGCATCAGTGGCAAATGTAAAAGTTGAGATGATGCTATCCAGATTCGAAATGTGGTTTCTGCTATCCTGAATCAGGCTTAGAGCTAAATCCTGGAAAGGAAGGCACACACACACACACACACACACACACACACACACAGATGCTGCCTGGCCTGCTGAGTTCCTCCAGCACTGTGTGTGTGTTGTTCAGATTTCCAGCATCTGCATATTTTCTTGTTAGTGATCAGTGAAGTCAGGTGGGTGGGAAAGGTAAAGGGCTGGAGAAGAAGGAATCTGGTAAGAGAGTGGACCATGATAGAAAGGGAAGGGGGGGAAGACCGGGGGGGGGGGGGGGTGGGGTGATAGACAGTGAGGAGGAGAGGTCAGAAACCAGACTGGGGAATAGAAGAGGAGAGAAGGGGGGGGTGGGGAGGGATTTTTTTAAAACCGGATGTAGAAGGCACTGTTCGTGCCTTTGAGCTGGAGGCTACCCAGACGGAATATGAAGTGTTGCTCCTCCACCGAGGGTGGCCTCATTGTGGCAAAAGAGGACTGACATGTCAGAATGGGAATGGGGATAGGAATTAAAATGATTGGTCACCAGAAAATTCCTCTTTTGGTGGATGGAGCAGAGGTGCTCGACAAAGCAGTCCTCCAGTTTATGATGGATCTTACCAATGTAGAAGAGGCTGCATCGGGAGCACCAGAAACTATAGACAACCACAACAGATTTGCACGTGAGGTCCTCCCTCACCTTGAACAACTGTTTGAGGCCTTGAATGGAGGCAAGGGAGAAGGTACGTTGGCAAGTGTAGCATTTCTGTTGTTTTCAGGGATATGTGCCAGGAGGTAGATTAGTGGGGAGGGACGAATAGTTAAGAGTGCAATCCTTGTGGTGGGGGGGGAGGTAAAGATATGTTTGGTGGCAGAATCCTGTTGAAGATGGCTTAAGTTGCAGAGAATAAAAAGAAATGTGGTGAAGAAATGTTAGCATTAATTTTGAGAGGACTAGTATATGAAAACAAGGATGTGATGCTGAGGCTTTTTAAGGCACCGGTGAGGCCTGACTTGGAGTATTGTGAGCAGTTTCAATCCCCTTATCTAAGAAGGGATATGCTGACATTGGAGAGGGTTCAAAAGAGGTTCATGAAAATGATTCCAGGAAAGAAAGGCTTATCATGAGAAGCATTTGATGTCTCTCAGCCTGTACTTGCTAGCATTTAGAAGAATGAGATGGGATCTCATTGAAACCAATCAAATATGGAAAGGCCTAGATAGAGTGGATGTGGAGAAGATGTTCTGTATTGTGGGGGAGTCTGGGATCAGAGGGCACAATCTCAGAATCGAGGGATGTCTATTTAGAATGGAGATGTGGAGGAATTTCTTTAAACAGAGGGTGGTGAATCTGTGGAAGTCATTTCCACAGGCTCTGTGGAGGCCAGGTTATTGGGTGCATTGTGTTTTGTGTAATAATCCAGATCTTATTCGGGAGCTTAATGTAAAGGAACCTTTAGGAAACAGTGATCAGAATATGGTCGATTTCATTCCGCAATTTGAGAGGGAGAAGCATGTCACATGTATCAGTATCCTAATGATATAAAGGGAATTAGGGGCATGAGAGAGGAGCTTTCCCGGGTGGATTGGAGGAGGATACTGGCAGGCATGACGGCAGAGTAGAGATGACTGAAGTTTCTGGGAATAGTTCACAAGGCGCAGAATAGATATGTCCCACAGAGGAAGTAGTTCTCAAACGGCAGGGCTAGTCATCTGTGGCTGACGAGGGAAGTTAAGGACTGCATAAAAGCCAACAAAAAGGCATATAAGGTAGCAAAAGTGAGTGGGAAGCTGAATGATTGGGAAGATTTTAAAATCGAACAAAAGGCAATTAACAAAGCTATAAGAAGGGAAAAGATGAAATATGAGGGAAAACTAGCCAATAATACAGAGCAGAATACTAAAAGCTTTTCCAGGTCTATAAAGAGTAAAAAGGAGGTGAGAGTGGATATTGGACCACTGGAAAATGATGTTGATAAGGTAGTAATGGGGGACAAAGAAACATCAGATGAATTCAGAAAGTGCTTTGCATCAGTCTGCACTGAAAAAGACACAAGCAGTGTGCCAGAGATCCGTGAGTATCAGGGAGCAGGAGTGAATGCCATTGCTAGTACAAAGGAAAAAGTGTTAGGCAAACTCAAAGGTGGATTGTATCCCAGAGCCCTGAGTGAGATTGCTGAGGAAATACCGGATACATTGGTCATGATCTTTCAAGGATCACCTGATTCTGGCATGGTCCCGAATGACTGGAGGATTGCAAATTTCAATCCACTCTTTAAAGGAGGAAGGCAAAAGAAAGGTAATTATAGGCCAGTTAGTCTAACCTCAGTGGTTGGGAAAGTGTTGGAGCCTACTATTAAGGATGAGGTTTCGGGGTTCTTGGAGAATAGTAATAAGTCAAAGCATGGTTTCTGTAAAGTGAAATATTGCCGGACAAATCTGTTGGAGTTCTTCAAGGAAGTAACAAGCAGGGTGGACAAAGGAGAGGCAGTGAATGTCACTCATTTGGATTTTCAGATGGCATTTGATAAGGTGCCACACATGAGGCTGCTTAACAAGATAAAATCCTGTAGTGTTACAGGAAAGATACTGGCATGGATAGAGGAATGGCTGACAGGTAGGAGGCAGTGAGTGGGAATAAAGGTGGCCTTTTCTGGTTGGCTGCCAGTAACTAGTGGTGTTCCTCAGGGGTCAGTATTGGGACTGCTACTTTTTGCATTGTTTTTCAATGATTTGGATAATGGAATTGATGGCTTTGTGGCAAAGTTTGCAGGTGATATGAAGATAGGTGGAGGGGTAGGTGGTATTGAGGAAGCAATGCGATTGCAGCAGGACTTAGACAAATGTGAAGAATGGGCAAAACAGTGGCTGTAATGTTCTCCTTCGCGTGTAACGAACGCCGAATTAAATGTCGAGATAAACCACAGTCAATAAGAACCAGATCGCAGTAAGATTAACCATTTACTGTTCACTCTTCACATTAACATATGGTGAAAACTGTTGATAAAACAATACAAGATTGATACAGTATTTGTTCCTTCCTTAATATCACATTTCAATTGTAAATACTTGCAAAGGTGACTATAACTACATTACACTAAGGTGCAGTATACAGGCAGAGTTTACCTGCTCCATTGATTACTTTAAATACACTTCCATGCAAACTATCCGCAACTCTTTAACTAACGAAAGCATAAACATTATCGACCGTCGTTACTTCTAACAGGATCGGCATTAACATCTTAGTTCAATATATCAATTATCTATTAACTTACAGCGTTGCTCTCACTGTGATTTCTCATGCCTGCAAAACAACTTCTGCTCAGGTGTGCCTCGTGGTGAGCCCCCACCCTCGCGCTAATTTCAAACCGGTACTTTCCCACAAGACGCGGCGAAACCGGATGTGACGTCATCGCATGCCGATATATTTTACATGCAATGAATATACTTTAAACACTTCTAATTCTAACTAGAAAATACTATCGAATGAATTACTAAGCAAAAATATTATAAATAACTGTCGTAAAGACAGCACACTCCCCGCTTGACCTTCGTAAGGTCACAATGAGCAGAGTACAAAACTTAGTCTCTTAATCAGTCATTGGGTAGAAGTAGAATAACTTCTGTAACTGGCCTTTGGTAAATTTTCACATCGCCTTGGTCGGTAGTCTTCAATTCAATCTTCCTGACATGTCCATCCTCGCTAGGGAATGTAGCAGTGATTCTGGCCATTGGCCAGCTGTTGCGGGCGATTTGCTTGTCCCTGAGCAGGACTAAGTCTCCAACTTGAAGATTCCTGTGGGGTTCTGTCCACTTTCGTCTCTGTTGCAACAAAGGTAGATATTTTTGTCTCCAGCGAGGCCAGAACTGATTTGCCAGAGCCTGGACTTGTCTCCATTGCTTTGTGTACAAATCCTTGTCTGAGAAGTCTCCTGGTGGAGGAGGTGTTCCTACCTTCTGTGTAAGGAGCATTGATGGCGAAGGTATGAAGGGGTTTTCTGGGTCAGAAGACACAGGTAGTAATTGTGCGTTTATAATGGCTGTGACCTCTGCCATTAGGGTGCACAGTACCTCGTGGGCCAATCGGGTGCGTTGCTGCATCTCAGGTTTCCTTTTCCGGGTTTTCCGTAAGGACGTGAACCTTTTGACTGCCTGCTCTTTGTTATCTGGTGAGCACTGGCGTGGTTCTCTGAAAGACAATGGGGCAACCCCATTATTTGCTTCATCTCTGAAGACCTTGGTGTCTTTGGTTTTTAAAGAAATGGTATCTTGAGCTGATTGTGCAAGTTTGTTTCCGTGCTCGGTTTGAACGAAAACTGACTGACCTAGCGTCTCGTCGGTTACTTTACGCTTGGTAATGTCTTGTTGTGCTTCTTTAGGGTACACCTTAGTGAGGCAGATCTTGGAACAAGAACGGCTTGACTGAGTTTGACCGCAAACTTCTGTACAGTTCGAGCTGACAATTGTTGTCCTGGAGTGAACCTCTCCCTCCCCGCCGTCCTGTGGTGGGGGTGAAGGAGCGTTGTCGGTTCTTTCATTCTTGACTTCATCACGGAGCCGCGAGGGTAAATTTTCTTCCTCGTATGGATGTGATGCAATCGTGACTCTCTGAGGTTCCTCGTAGCTGGGGAAGTTATCGAATACGTATGGAGAGGGGAGACAAGCCTGCCTGTCTATTTGATATTGTACATAGTCGCTTGTGCGTTCCAGTCTGGTCCTTTCTAAAGTAGATCTTACTGCGGTCAGATCACGCGACCCTTCAGCTTCTTCTATGTACTCTGCTTCCGCCATGGCAGCTTCTTCTTCTCTTTCTAGCTGCAGCACTTGCAACTCTGTCGATATTTTTGCCATTTCCAACTGGGTTTCGGCTTCTCTGGCAGCCTTTTCTTTCTGGATTTCGGCTTCTCTGGTGGCCCTTTCGGCTTCTCTGGCAGCCTTTTCTTTCTGGATTTCGGCTTCTCTGGCGGCCCTTTCTTTCTGGATTTCGGCTTCTCTGGTGGCCTGTTTCATTTTCAAAACTGCTTCTTGTCTGGCGTAACGCAGTCGCACCTTGGCGGCTTCTGCCTTGGCTCTTGCCTGGGTGGACTTACTTGATGTCGGTTTACCGCCCTTGTCACTGAGCGGCGTCGACTTGATGCTGGATCGAGCTGACATTGCAGCACTTGAAACACCTGATAATGCCGCTTTTTCACTGTAACGTTCTCCTTCGCGTGTAACGAACGCCGAATTAAACGTCGAGATAAACCACAGTCAATAAGAACCAGATCGCAGTAAGATTAACCATTTACTGTTCACTCTTCACATTAACATATGGTGAAAACTGTTGATAAAACAATACAAGATTGATACAGTATTTGTTCCTTCCTTAATATCACATTTCAATTGTAAATACTTGCAAAGGTGACTATAACTACATTACACTAAGGTGCAGTATACAGGCAGAGTTTACCTGCTCCATTGACTACTTTAAATACACTTCCATGCAAACTATCCGCAACTCTTTAACTAACGAAAGCATAAACATTATCGACCGTCGTTACTTCTAACAGGATCGGCATTAACATCTTAGTTCAATATATCAATTATCTATTAACTTACAGCGTTGCTCTCACTGTGATTTCTCATGCCTGCAAAACAACTTCTGCTCAGGTGTGCCTCGTGGTGAGCCCCCACCCTCGCGCTAATTTCAAACCGGTACTTTCCCACAAGACGCGGCGAAACAGGATGTGACGTCATCGCATGCCGATATATTTTACATGCAATGAATATACTTTAAACACTTCTAATTCTAACTAGAAAATACTATCGAATGAATTACTAAGCGAAAATATTATAAACTAAATAACTGTCGTAAAGACAGCACAGTGGCAGATGGAATAAAGTGTTGGGAAATGTATGATAATACATTTTGGTGAAAGGAACAATAGTGTGGAATATTATCAAAGTGGGGAGGAGGTTCAAACATCAGAGGTGCAGAGAGATTCGGTGCAAGACTCCCAGAAAGTTAATTTACAGGTTGAGTCTGTGGTAAAGAAGGCAAATGCAATGTTGGCATGTATTTCAAGGGGAAAAGACTATAAAAACAAGCAGATAATGAGCCTTTATAAGACACTAGTCAGGTTGCACTTAGAAAATTGTGAATAGTTTTGGGCCCCATATCTCAGAAAGGATACATTGTTATCGGAGAGAGTCCATAGGAGGTTCACAAGGATGATTCTGGGAATGAAAGGGTTAACATATGAAGAGTGTTTGGCAGCTATGGGCCTGTACTCACTGGAATTTAGAAAAATGCAGGGGGATCTCATTGAAACCTACCAAATGTTGAAAGGACTAGATAAGGTGAATGGAGAGAGGATGTTTCCTTTGGTGAGGGTATCTAGGACTAGAGGACAACCTTCTAGAACAGTGGTAAGGAGGATATTTTTTTTAGCCAGAGAGTAGTAAATCTGTAGAATGCTCTGCTGCAGACTGCGGTGGAGGCCAAGTCCGTGGGTATATTTAAAGCAGAAGTTGATCGTTTCCTGATCAGTCAGGGCATCAAAGGATGTGGCAAGAAGGCAGTATGGGGTTGAGTGGCATCCAGGATCAGATTTGATGGGCTGAATGGCCTTTTCCTGTGTCTTATTGTTTTATCTGCTGTCAGGATGAGGCTTTCCATTACAGAACAACTGAGATGTCCTCTTCCCTCAAAGAAAAGGACTCCCCTTCCTCCACCATCAATGATGCCCTCACTTGCATCTTTTCCATTTTGCGCACATCTGCCCTCACTCCATCCTCCTGCTGCCACACCAGGGATAGGGTTTCTTTCTTCTCCACTTACCACCCCATCAGCCTCTGCATCCTGCACATAAATCTCCATAACTTCTGCTTTCTCCAACAGGATCCCACCACCAAGCACATCTTTCCCTTGCCGCCACTTTCCAATTTCCATGGGGATCACTTCCTATGAGACTCCCTTGACCAGTCGTCCCTCCTCACCAACCTCCCTCTTGGTACTTATCCTTGCAAGTGGAACAAGTGCCATACTTGCCCCTACACCTCCTCCCTCACTACTATTCAGAACCCCAATCTGCCCTTCCACATGAGGCAAAACTTCACCTGCAAGTCTGTTGGGGTCATCTACTGTACCTCATGCTTGTGGTATGGCCCCTTGTATATTGGTCATCATCATGGCTTGTCACACCAGACAGCCAGCCACTCTAGTGTTGTTTGGTTGATGCCGAGCAGGTCAGTGTCAGCTCAATCAGGTGAGAGTGGGAAGTTGCGCAGAAAGTGTTCAATGTTCTGCACCCTTTCGCCACACTCACAGGATTCGCTGGTCTTTAAACCCAACTTCACCATATTGTCTCCCGTCCTACAAACTCCCGCTCTTGCTCTGTTGAGAGTGCACCACTTCCGTCGGTCAAGCAGTGCCCCGTCTGGCAACGTTTCTGTGGGGTCTTGCACTGTTTTGTTTGGTGGGGTTCTGGCTTCTGTTTGTTGCCGGAGGTCAATCCCGTATGTATGGGGGGATGTTCCGTGTGGTAGTCCCTCCACTATAGCAAAGCTTTTCCTTGATTTTAGGCGGTTGCAAACTGGCACATGATGATGTAGTGGGTGCCATGGATCCGAGTTCTGTTTACCTTTTTAAACTTTTGTTGTAGTGTGTCTTCGGATCTTTGAAGGAGCAATGCCTGCAAGAGTTTAAATGATATTAGTGGGTGTGGGGCGCGGTGCGCTCGTGATTATTCGGCAAGCTTTGTTAAGCAACGGGTCTATTTTCTTTGCATGGGCTGATCTGCCCCACACAAGTGCACAGTATTCTGCAGGTGCACAGCAGAGTGCTAGGGCAGTTGATCTAAGTGTGTGAGCATTAGCTCCCCATTTCGTGCCTGCTAACTTTTTCAAGAGAGAATTGCGAGAACTAACTTTCCCTCGGAGCTTTTGGATGTGGGTGGCAAATGAGAGCGTCCTATCCAGTGTCATGCCCAGGTAAGTTGTTGGATGGTGTTCGAGCTCCTTCCCTCACCAGATAATCTTGAGTTTCCGAGCTGCTTCTCGATTCCTCAGGTGGAATGCACACACTTGAGTTTCTGATGGATTTCGGTTCAGAGACCATTTTTCATAATACTGCTTCATTGCTGTGAGGACTGCTGTAAGTTGTACTTCAACTTCTTGGAAGGAGTTAGCTTGAGTTGCTATGCATAGGTCGTCTGCATAGATAAACCAGTGTGTGTTAGGAAAGGTTGGTTGGTCGCTTGTGTAAACATTAAATAGTAGAGGTGCCAGGACTGATCCCTGTGGTAGTCTGTTCTTTTGTGGACGCCACCTACTCTTAATTCCATTCAATTCTACATAAAATCTATGATTTTCTAGGAGGCTTCTTATTACTTTGACTGTGGTTTCATTCTTTAACATTTTAGATAATTTCAGTAGAAGGCCTCTGTGATTCACAGTGTCGTATGCTGCAGTTAAGTCATTGAATATTGCCCCTGTAATTTGTCACATTTCAAAGCCATCCTCAATATACTGGGTTAAGTTCAGGACTTGACTGCGGCAAGAGTGTCCTGGCCAGAACCCGGCTTGGTCTGGTGTTAGAAGATCTTCGACTAAGGGGGACATTCTTTTCAGTATGAATCTCTCATAGAGTTCATAGAGGGTACAGAGCAAGGAAATCGGTCTGTAGTTTTTAAGAATGTTGGGGTCTTTATTGGGTTTTAGGAGAGCAACAACTTTGGCTCTTCTCCACTTTTTAGGTATCTTTAATGATCTTAGGCAACAGTTAAAAAGAGACAGAAGCCAGTGGAGTGCTTTATGTCCAAGATGTTTAAGGAATTCGTTAAGAATCCCATCTATGCCAGCAGCTTTGTTGGATTTTAGCTGTGATACTTCATCCTTTAATTCTTCTAGGGTGAGAGGTGGGAAATTGTTATTCCCATTTGAGAGAGCAAACTCCATCTCCTGATGTTGCTTTTTCTTTTGCCTCCATTCCCTATTATTTGGTCAACCATTTAGTATTAGTTGGTGGGCAACCTGATTGGGTGCTATGGCAGCAATTCTCTGTGGTGATCTATTGTCTGAGTTGAGTTTCTGAACAGTTGCCCAAGCCTTCTTACTGTTCTTGGTCATGTCTGTGTTTTCTATCGGTTCCTGCCAATGCTGTTGTCTCTCTTGGGACAGAACTGACTCTCAAGGGTCTCGGACCGAAACGTTAACAGTGCTTCTCCTTATAGATGCTGTCTGGCCTGCTGTGTTCCACCAGCATTTTGTGTGTGTTGTTTCCCATTTCAACTGCGTCTTGACCAAATGCATCTTGGTCATATAAGTTGACATACTCATCATAACTTTGCTTGATATCACTAGTCAATCCCTGAATATATTTGGTTCTGCAGCCTCTATGTATGTTCTGCTGTGCTACTTTCCAGATTAGTCAAACAAATTCATCGTAATGATCAGGTTCTGGTGGTATGGTATCGACAAGTTGATCAGGGGATTCTGCGAAATATGCCCAATTCGCTTTCCTCAGGTTGAATCTTGGTAGGTACTTTGATGGCACAGATCTCAGAACTGGAAGGGATTCTACCTGGACTGGACGGTGGTGGGATTTGGGTATATATTGGAGGACTCTTCGTGTATATTGGTGAGATCAGATGTAGATTGGGAGATCGTTTTGTCTGGTTCCGTTGCTCAGTCTGCTGCAAAAAATGGGATTTCCTGGTGGTCAACCACTTCAATTCTACTTCCCATTTCCATTCTGACTTGCCAGCCTATGGCCTCCTCTACTGCCACAGTGAGACCACACTCAGGTTGGAGGAGAAACACCTTATAATCCATTTGGGTAGCCTCCTGATGGCATGAACATCGATTTCTTGAACTTCCCTCTCCTCCCCCATTCTCCATTCCTGTTTCCCTCTCACACCTTCTCTTCCTACCTGCCCAACACCTCCTTCTGCTTCCCATCCTTCACTTTCTTCCATGGTTTTCTATCATCTCCTTTCAGAATCTCCTTCTCCAGCCCTGCATCACTTTCACCAATTTCAGCTCCCTACTTCACCCCTCCTCCTCCTCCCAGATTCACCCCTCACCTACCAGCTATACCTTTATAGCTTTACTATCACCGGCATGTGCGTGAAATTTTTGAACTTAACTGTAGCAGTTCAATGCAATACATAATATAGAAGAAAAAAAC
This sequence comes from Hypanus sabinus, assembly GCF_030144855.1. NCBI lineage: Eukaryota > Metazoa > Chordata > Chondrichthyes > Myliobatiformes > Dasyatidae > Hypanus > Hypanus sabinus. The sequence goes on along the minus strand of NC_082724.1, from coordinate 55,935,701 downwards.
AAATAAATCAATTACAGTATATGTATATTGACTAGATTAAAAATTGTGCAAAAACAGAATATATATTAAAAGTGAGGTAGTGTTCATAGGGTCAATGTCCATTTAGGAATCAGCTGGCAGAGGGGAAGAAGCTATTCCTGAATCGCTGAATGTGTGCCTTCAGGCTTCTGTATCTCCTACCTGATGGTAACAGTGAGAAAAGGGCATGTCTTGGGTGCTGGAGGTCCTTAATAATGGACGCTGCCTTTCTGAGACACCGCTCCTTGAAGATGTTCTGGGTACTTTGTAGGCTAGTACCCAAGGTGGAGCTGAGTAAATTTATGACCCTCTGCAGCTTCTTTTGGTCCTGTGCAGTAGCCCTCCCCCTCATAACAGACAATGAAGCCTGTCAGAATGCTCTCCATGGTACATCTATAGAAGTTTTTGAGTGTATTTGTTGACATTCCAAATCTCTTCAAACTCCTAATGAAGTATAGCTGCTGTCTTGCCTTTTTTATAGCTGCATTGATATCTTTTAGGACCAGTTTAGATCCTCAGAGATCATGAAACTAAGGAACTTGAAACTACTCATTTTCTGCATTTCTGGTCCCCCTTTGAGGATTGGTATGTGTTCCCTTCATCTTAGCCTTCCTGGTTCTTCTACTTCCCTTCTTTCCACCTTCTTAGTGTGACCCCTTCTCCCTTACTTTCCAGTCCTGATGAATGGTCTCGGCTCGAAACATTGACTGTTTACTCTTTTCCATAGATGTTGCCTGACCTGCTGAGTTCTTCCAGCATTTTGTGTGTGTTGGTTTGGATCCCTGAGATGTTGATACACCCTTGCTATTCCTGATCTTTTAATGAGGACTGGAGTGTCTTTCCTCAATTTTCCCTGCCTGAAGTCCACAATCAATTCTTTGGTCTTGCTGATGCAGTTGTTGCGATACCACTCAACCAGCCTATCTATCTCACTGCTGTGCACCACCTCATCACCATCTGAGATTCTGCCAACAAAAGTGGCGTCATTGACGAATTTGTGGAAATTTACAGAAGCTCGGGTTTTGAAACATTGATTAGTACTAAGGGGGTGATGGTGTTGGATGCTGAGCTGTGTGGGATCTGGTTATTTTTCCATCCCCAGGTTCTTTCAGGTGTCCAAAAATGAGTGAAAGCTTGCTGCCATTGTGTACAGAATTGGATTTGAGTTCAATGAAGGATCTTCTTTATGGTAATCTGCATCTTCTTGGAATGTTATTATTCTTGCACTGTCATCATCGTCATGCTCTTCCATGTCCACTGGCAACAGTGCAACTGAATTTGCTGGACTTGCTCGTTGGATAATGATATTAGATGCCTCAAGAACAATGGACTTCTTGACCACCAAGCAGGTGTCACTTGAGAGGCTCTGCTCACAGTCAGTGAAGTATGCAATGAATGCATATGTCGAACATGTAAAGTCTGACCCAGTACGATGTTAGAAACAGCTATGACTGCCAGGTAGGTTGCCTTCACTGCTTGTAAACATGAAACCCATCCTAAGGCTACATTAAAAACACAAAATGCTGGCAGAACTCAGCAGGCCAGCCAGCATCTATGGGAAGAGCTAGTGACTACATTTCGGGCCAAAACCATTCATCAGGAGGGCTACCTAAGGCTACATTGTCCAATTTAGCAGAGTAATAACCAAAAGGCTGCCATTGATCTCCCTGTTCTTGAGTTAAAACTGCTGTCATGTAGCCACACTTCTTGTTGGCATACAGGAAAAAGGCAAGTCTGTGGTAAAGAAGGCAAGTAAAACACAGGCATCATATATTCCATACTGTAAGTGCTCAAAGCATCCTGGAATCCACATCTGTTGGAATAATTACAATGCGATAAAGTTTTCAACCCTTCTTGAAGTTCTCCTTGAACCCTACTAACTGAGGAAGAGGCCCACCAGAAGTAAATGAAAAAGGAAGTAACAGTCTGAATCTCACATTTATTTCGGGGGAATAGAATATAAAAGCAAGGAGATAACGCTGAGGCTTCATAAGACACTGGTCAGGCTGCACTTGGAGTATCCTCAGCAGTTTTGGGCCCCATATCTCAGAAAGGATGCATTGTCATTGGAGAGAGTCCAGAGGAGGTTCACAAGGATGATTCCAGGAATGAAGGGGTTAATGTAACACCTGTGTCGTACCGTCTTATCGTAGTCGCCTCACTCTTTGAGAAAATCAAATTACACTAGGTGCTAGTAGGCCATCGGAAGATTCTAGGTGTCCGAAGGAGGTAGTGAATAGAAACCCTCACTTCTGGAGATGTGTTTTGTTTACAAGAAAAAAACCAAATGTACTAAAATATTTACATGAGCAAGAACAATTCAAAATTCCAGCATTCTGTTTAGGTTCCAAATCTTAGATACCAAACTAAAACAAATTCCTTTTTAATTAGAATCAGTGAGATTCCTTTACTACTCTAATCTCTTTAATTAGATCTCGTGTTATTTCCTATTTAAAAGTTTACAAGCTAAACTTTCCTTTTTACTTTTCCCTAGTTCGGGGGTCGGCAACCCGCGGCTCCGGAGCCACATGTGGCTCTTTTACGTCTGTGCTGCGGCTCCCTGTTGCTTTGGGAAATAATTGGTTGTGGCGACCCTTTTCCTGGCACATCCGAACCGGCTCACAATTAGATAGCCTACGGGGGTTTGCGAGCACAGAGCTTTGGAGCCTCTGCGCCATGGGGGGGGGGGGCAGGTTGAGGGAGGCTTAAAAGTGAGGCTGAAGATTTCGAATAAAGTTTTTTCCTTTGACTGCAGTTACCGACTCCGTGTCGTAATTTTAGCGCTGCGTGTAGCACACCGCTACATGGTCAGTATTTAATTAAAATGTATTTTATGTTAGTTTGTTAGTTTTTGAAATGTAAATCTAAATTTGAAGATTATGGTGATCTTGTACAATCTAAATAAGACGTTGTGGCGACCCATTTCCTGACACATCTGAACCGGCTCACAATTAGCCAGCGTTCAGGCTAAGGGAGATAGCCTACGGGGGTTTGTGAGTACGTGTCTTTTGCAGCATCCGCGCCCATGGGGGGCGGGTTGAGGGAGGCTTAAAAGCAAGGCTGTTTAGTTTGAATAAAGCTATCTTTGACTGCAGTTTACTGACTGCGTGTAGCACACCGCTACAACGTGTTTTTATCGCTGGCTGTCCAGAGGGGAGGTGCTGAAACGCTTTGTCGCGTGTCTGGAAGAAGTGAAAACTTTCCTGGGCAGCAAAGGGCTCAACTTTCCTGAGCTGGAACAGCCAGAGTGGCTGGAAAAAGCTACACTTCATGGTAGACATGACAGCGCACCTGAACACGCTAAACACAGCTCTTCAACGGGGTAAGGACGTACAGCCCTGCACATGTTGGAGGATGTTTTGGCATTCGAGCGCAAGTTGACGTTGCTTGCCAGAGATTTACAGAAAGGCACATTGTCTCACTTCCCCAATTTGAGAGAGTACAAACAAGGTCACGACATGATAAATTCGGGGTATTTACATTCTGCAATCATCGCAATGCAAACATCGTTTGGGAAACGCTTCTGTGAGTTCAGAGAGGAAAAAAACACATTATCCTTCCCGGTCACTCCCCTAAGCATCGATCCATCCCTACTGAATACGACTGCATTGTCAGGTGTGAGTCAACCTGAACAAGTATGATAAATATTTTAATTGCCTATTATTTTACGTATATTCATATGTTTTCATTGTTCAGTGAAATAGTCCTTTTATTTTTCAGGTTGACAGCTGGCTGACGTTATTTTTGCTGCTGGCGGCAAATTTAAGTTTGGCATTTTTCATAAATACAAGAAGGACTCAAATAGACGTTGAGTATTTTACTTAAAAGTAACCTTCAACCCAACGTCTTTTTTTCGGAGTCCAAAATGTTTTTGTTGCATGCAGAAATGTAATTTCGTTTTCTCTGCAGGAGTTCATCAATTTCATAAATGCAACACATTATAGTTTGTTTATACATAGCATAAAGGCAAAACAAAACATTGTATGCAGTGTTATTTCATTTTAAATGTCAAACGGGTTTTGCGGCTCCCAGTGTTTTCTTTTCTGTGGGAAACGGGTCCAAGTGGCTCTTTCAGTGGTAAAGGTTGCTGACCCCTGCCCTAGTTAGTTAGAAAACCAAATATAATTCCTATTGTCAAGTATTATAGTTAACTTCAGTTTCAGTTCCAGGCAGTATATCTGCAAGTTTAGATTCAAATTTAAAAATTATGTATGTACAGTTTAACTTTCATGACAATTCTCTAACATCACAAATTTTAAACAAAGTAAATCTCATTCAATAACTTACCAAACTCTTTGCAAAAATAATTAGTTCTTGTCGAAAATCAATTGGATCCTTTGAATGAAAATAAACTGATACATCCAACCGTATTAAATCCACTGCGTCATTACACATTTCGTTCCCGCGGTGGCTCTTGGTTCATTGGATGAAATAGTTCATCATCCACAACAAGTCAATTCACAAACTTGTACCAAAACTTTACCAAATTCCTTGGTATGATTTTACAGAAGTAATTCCCGACTGCGCAACAGGGATTTTGGACACTGGTCTCTGCCGATATTGCCTCGTTATAGCTGTTGCGCTGTTATTACCATAGCTTCAATAAATCTTTTATCCCTATTGTCTCATCTCCAGGGGCTTCACCCTGAGGATTAAGTTAGTAATTCCGTTCAACAGTTCGTGTCTTCGGCTTCTAATTGTCACTGTGTTCCTCTCCTTGTCCACGCTGCGTCAGCCACGCCTCTTCTCACATAGCGTTTTTTTTCAAATTCTTTTTAATTAGTAAACCTTATTTTCATCCCCCCCGCAGGTGGAACTTCCTAACATTACGTCTTCGGGTTACATTAACATATGAGAAACATTTGTCAGCTTTGGGTCTGTACAGTACTCACTGGAATTTAGAAAAATGCAGGGGCATCTCATTGAAAACTACTGAATGTTGAAAGGACTTGATAATGTGGATGTGGAGAGGATGTTTCCTGTGGCGGGGTATCCAGAACTAGAGGGCACAGCCTTAAAATTGAAGGGACACCTTTTAGAACAGAGGTAAGGAGGAATTTTTTTTAGCCAGAGTGGAGCGAATCTGTGGAATGCTCTGCCACAGACTGCAGTGGAGGCCAAGTCCGTGGGTATATTTAAGGCGGAAGTTGATCATTTCCTGATCAGTCAGGGCATCAAAGGACGTGGCGAGAAGGCAGGTGTATGTGGTTGAGTGGGACCTGGGATCAGCCATGATGGAATGGCAGAGCAGACTCGATGGGCTGAATGGCCTAATTTTGCTCTGTCTTATGGTCTATTCCAGGGGTCGGCAACCCGCGGTTTCATCTCTGTGCTGCGGCTCCCCGTGGTTTGTTAGTTTTTGAAATGTAATTCGAAATTTGAAGATTATGGTGACCTTGTACAATCTAAAAACGTTGTGGAGACCCCATTTCCTGGCACATCCGAACCGGCTCACAATTAGCCACTGTTCCGGCTAAGGGAGATAGGCTACGGGGGTTTGTGAGTACGTGTCTTTTGGAGCATCCGCGCCCAAGGGGACGGGTTGAGGGAGGCTTTAAAGCAAGGCTGTTTAGTTCGAATAAAGTTACCTTTGACTGCAGTGTCTTTATTTTAGCGCTGCGTGTAGCGCTACACCGCTACAATGTGTTTTTTATCGCTATTAATATACATCACCACTGCCAATGCCTGACACCCGCCAGTGCGCGCTTTCTTTTAATTCTTCGATCCAAGGTAGGCTACCTATGGAGTAACCTTCAACCCAACGTCTTTTTTTCGGAGTCCAAAATGTTTTTGTTGCATGCAGAAATGTAATTTCGTTTTCTCTGCAGGAGTTCATCAATTTCATAAATGCAACACATTATAGTTTGTTTATACATAGCATAAAGGCAAAAAAAAACGTTGTATGCAGTGTTATTTCATTTTAAATGTCAAACGGGTTTTGTGGCTCCCAGTATTTTCTTTTCTGTGGGAAATGGGTCCATATTGGCTCTTTCAGTGGTAAACGTTGCCGACCCCTGGTCTATTCCTAATGCATGCGCAGTACTTAAGAAATAGTATTTTAAAATTTGGAAAGCTTTCAATCTGTTCTTCATTAAGAGTCACTGGGTCATCAGAGTGCTTGCTGCCTTTCAGCAGACTAGTGAAGTATAGACGCACTGTTGTAGTTAGAAACATAGAAAACCTACAGCACATCACAGGCCCTTCAGCCCACAAGGCTGTGCCAAACATGTCCTTACCTTAGAACTGCCTAGGCTTTAACCATAGCCCTCTATTTTTCTAAGCTCCATGTACCCATTCAGGAGTGTCTTAAAAGACCCTATCGTTTCCACCTCCACCACCATCGCTGGCAGCCCATTCCACACACTCACTACTCTCTGCGCAAAAAACTTACCCCTAACATCTACTCTGTACCTACTTCCAAGCACCTTAAAACTGTGCCCTCTCATGATAGCCATTTCAACCCTGGGGAAAAGCCTCTGACTATCCACACAATCAATGCTTCTCATTATAGTGAACACCTCTATCAGGTCATCTCTCATTCCCTGTCACTCCAAAGAGAAAAGGCCAAGTTCACTCAAAGTATTCTCATAAGGCATGCTCCCCAATTTAGGCAACATCTTTGTTAATCTCCTCTGCATCCTTTCTATGGTTTCCACATCCTTCTTGTAGTGAGGCGACCAGAACTGAGCACAGTACTCCAAGTGGGGTCTGACCAGGGTCCTATATAGCTGCAACATTACCTCTCAACTCTTAAATTCAGTCCCATGATTGATGAAGACCAATGCATCGTAAACCTTCTTAACCACAGAGTGAACCTGCATAGCAGCTTTGAGTGTCCTATGGACTCAGACCCCAAGATCCCTCTGATTCTCTACACTGCCAAGAGTCTTGCCAATAATACTATGTTCTGCCATCATAGTTGACCTACCAAATGCACCACCTCACACTTACCTGGGTTGAACTCCATCTGCCACTTCTCAGCCCAGTTTTGCATCCTATCAATGTCCCGCTGTAACCTCTGACAGCCCTCCACACTATCCACAACACCCCCAACCTTTGTGTCATCAGCAAATTTACTATCCCATTCCTTCACTTCTTCATCCAGGTCATTTATAAAAATCACGAAGAGTAAGGGTCCCAGAACAGATCCCTGAGGCACACCACTGGTCACCGGCCTCCATGCAGAATATGACCATCTAGAACCACTCTTTGTCTTCTGTGGGCAAGCCAGTTCTGGATCCACAAAGCAATGTCCCTTTGGATCCCATGCCTCCTTACTTACTCAATAAGCCTTGCATGGGGTACCTTATCAAATGCCTTGCTGAAATCCATATACACTACATCTACGGCTCTACCTTCAACAATGTGTTTAGTCAATCAGGTTCGTAAGGTACGACCTACCTTTGACAATACTGACTGTTCCTAATCATATTATGCCTCTCCAAATGTTAATAAGTCTTGCCTCTCAGAATCTTCTCCATCAACTTACCAACTACTGAAGTAAGACTCACTGGCCTATAATTTCCTGGGCTATCTCTACTCCCTTTCTTGAATAAGGGAACAACATCCACAACCCTCCAATCCTCCGGAACCTCTCCTGTCCTCATTGATGATGCAAAGATCATTGCCAGAGCTCAGCAATCTCCTCCCTCACCTCCCACAGTAGTGTGGGATACATGCCATCCGGTCCCAGCGACTTATCCAACTTGATGCTTTCCAAAAGCTCCAGTACATCTTCTTCCTTAATATCTACATGCCCAAGCTTTTCAGTCCGCTGTAAGTTATCCCTATAATCCCCAAGATCCTTTTCCGTAGTGAATACTGAAGCAAAGTACCTCTGCTAACTCCTCCAGTTCCATACATATTTATCAACTTGTCACACTTGATTGGTCCCATTCTCTCACATCTTATCCCCTTGCTCTTCACATACTTGTAGAGTGTCTTGGGGTTTTCCTGTCTGCCAAGGCCTTCTCATGGCCCCTTCTGGCTCTCCTAATTTCATTCTTAAGCTCCTTCTTGCTAGCCCTATAATCTTCCAAATTCCTATCATTACCTAGTTTTTTGAACCTTTCATACAATCTTCTTTTTTTCTTGACTAGATTTACAACAGCCTTTGTACACCACGGATCGTGCACCCTACCATCCTTTCCATGTCTCATTGGAACGTACCTACTCAGAACCCCACACAAATATCCCCTGACCATTTGCCACATTTCTTCCGTACATTTCCCTGAGAATATCTGTTTACAATTTATGCTTCCAAGTTCCTGCCTGATAGCCTCATAGTTATCCTTACTCCAATTAAACATTTCCCTAACTTGGCTGTTCCTATCTCCAATGCTATGGTAAGGAGATAGAATTGTGATCACTATCTCCAAAATGCTCTCCCACTGAGAGATGACACCTGACCAGGTTCATTTCGCAATACCAGATCAAGTACAGCCTCTCCTCTTGTAGGCTTTTCTACGTATTATGTCAAGAAACCTTCCTAAACATACCTAACAACTCCACCCCATCTAAACCCTTCACTCTAAGGAGATGCCAATCAATATTTCAGAAATTAAAATCGCCCACCACAACAACTCTGTAATTATTATACCTTTCCAGAATCTGTCTCCCTATCTGCTCCTCGATGTCCCTGTTACTATTGGGTGGTCTATAAAAAGCAGCCAGTAGAGTTATTGACCCCTTCCTGTTCCTAACTTCCACCTACAGAGACTCAGTAGACAATCCCTCCATGACTTCCTCCTTTTCTGCAGCCGTGACACTATCTCTGATCAACAGTGCCACGCCCCCACCTCTTTTGCCTCTCTCCCTATCCTTACTGAAACATCTAAAGCCTGGCACTTGAAGTAGCCATTCCTGCCCCTGAGCCATCCAAATCTCTGTAATGGCCACAACATCATTGCTCCAAGTGCTGATCCACGCTCTAAGCTCATCTGTTTTATTCATAATACTCCTCGCATTAAAATAGACACATCTGAAACCACTAGTCTGAGCACGTCCCTTCTCTACCACCTGCCTATCCTCCCTTTCACACTGTCTCCAAGCTTTCTCTGTTTGTGAGCCAATCTTCCTTTCCTCTGTGACTTCAGTTTGGTTCCCAACCCCCAGCAATTCTAGTTTAAACTTTCCCCAATAGCCCTAGCAAACCTTCCCACCAGGATATTGGTCCCCCTGGGATTCAAGTGCAACCTGTCCTTTTTGTACAGGTCACACCTGCCCTAGAAGAGGTCCCAATGATCCAGAAATCTGAATTCCTGCCCCCTGCTCCAATCTCTCAGCCACACATTTATCCTCCACCTCATTCTATTCCTATACTCACTGTCATGTGGCACAGGCAGTAATCCCAAGATTACTACCTTAGAGGTCCCGCTTCTCAACTCCTTTCCTAACTCCCTGTAGTCTTCTTTCAGGACCTCTTCCCTTTCCCTACCTATGTTATTGGTACCAATACGTACCACGACCTCTGGCTGTTCTCCCTCCCACTTCAAGATATTGTGGATGCGATCAGAAACATCCTGGACCCTGGCACCTGACAGGCAAACTACCATCCGCATATCTTTCCTGCATCCACAGAATCGCCTGTCTGACCCCCTGACTATAGAGTTCCCTATCACTGCTGCCATCCTCTTCCTTTCCCTAGCCTTCTGAGCTACAGGGCCAGACTAGACACACCTGGTGCAGATGTGGTTGTCTGGGAGGCCGGGAGTCTCCAGGACCTCCCACATCTGATACCGAGCACAGAAAACCGGACTCACACTCATTCCTTGTCTGTATTCTAAACAGATAACCTACCTGGTCTCGACCCTTTATCGCCGAAGCCCTGTTGAGCCAAAACCTTCCTACTCTGTCTCCTGCTCCTCTGACGCTCGCTCTGTAAATCTGTCTTCTTTTTAAACTCTTCCCGCTGTTCTCACTGGCCGACCTCCACGCACTTGCACAGTCGTGCCCCGTTCAAACCACTGAAGAAATAGTTGCACAAATCCAGAAATGACTGAAGTTGCTGAATCGTTGTAGTGTAGTGATTGTCCAAATCCCGTCTCGACCGTCGGGGTCACCAATGCAGTGATGTGCTACACACAGTGCTGAAATAACGACACGCAGTCGGTAAGTCGTTTCAGGACTAGTTTATTCAAACGTCGTGGCGCTGGCATTTAATCCCTAGCGCCCGCCCTCTCCAGGTGGAAATGACGTCAGAGGTGCATTACCAAAGTCTCCCCCCATGTGCTGGCTATTTGTGAGCCGGTTCACCTGCGCAGAAAGTGTGTCGCCACATAATCCCCCCGCCCCCCAGAACCGGCGATACATCCTCCAATGTCCACAGTCTGGGTCGGACTCTGTTTGGGAGGTCTACCTCTGCGCCACGGTGCCTGAACGTTGACTGGCTGCGCCAAGTCCGCATGGGCTGGTTTGAGTCGGTCCACTGTGAAAACCTCCTCTCTCCCCCCAATGTCCAGCATGTACGTGGACCCATTGTTGTTGATCACCTTGAACGGCCTCTCGTACGGCCGCTGTAGCGGTGCCTGGTGTCCGCCCCTTCGTACAAATACAAACTTACAGTTCTGCAGGTCTTTGGATGCATGGGTCAGGGTCCGTCCATGCTGTGAAGTGGGTATGGGGGCCAGGTTGCCGAGCCTCTCGCGTAGTCTGTCCAGGACTGCTGAGGGTTCTTCCTCTTGCCCCGTTGGGACTGGTATGAACTCTCCTGGGACGGCCAGGGGTGTGCCGTACACCAACTCAGCCAACAAGACGTGCAGATCCTCTTTGGGCGCTGTGCGAATTCCAAGCAGAACCCAGGGAAGCTCATCCACACAGTTAGGTCCTCTCAGGTGGGCCATGAGAGCCGACTTCAAGTGACGGTGGAAACATTCCTCTAGTCCGTTTGACTGTGGGTGGTAGGCAGTAGTGTGGTGTAGCTGCATTCCCAACAGGCCGGCCACAGCCGACCACAGGCTGGAGGTGAACTGGGTGCCTCTGTCAGAGGTAATGTGGGCGGGTACCCCGAAGCGTGCTACCCAGGTTGTGATCAGTGCTTGGGCGCAGAAATCGGCAGATGTGTCGGTGAGCGGGACCGCCTCTTGCCACCTCGTGAACCGGTCTACCATAGTTAGGAGGTACTGCGCTCCTCGGGACACTGGTAGGGGGCCCACGATATCCATATGAATGTGGTCGAACCTCCGGTGGGTGGGTTCGAACTGCTGCGGCGGGGCTTTAGTGTGCGACTGCACCTTGGCTGTTTGGCACTCCGCGCACGTTCTGACCCATTCACTGACCTGCTTGCAAAGTCCATGCCACGCGAACTTGCTGGAGACCAGCCAGACGGTTGTCCTGATCCAAACCGTGTATGGAGTTGAAAACTCGCCCCTTCAGGCTGCCAGGACGAAGTGGCGAGGTTGGCCGGTAGCCACGTCGCACAGGAGGGTCCTCTCACCTGGGCCTACGAGAAAGTCTTGCAGCTGCAAACCCGAGACTGCGGTCCTGTAGCTGGGCATCTCGTCATCTGCCTGCTGCGTCTCAGCCAGTGCTGCATAGTCCACCCCCAGGGACAGGGCCTGGACAGCTGGTCTGGAGAGTGCGACCGCCACGACGTTGTCCTTTCCCGAGACATGCTGGATATCCGTCGTGTACTCGGAGATGTAGGACAGATGTCGCTGCTGGCGAGCTGACCAGGGATTGGACACCTTCGTGAATGCGAAGGTTAACGGTTTGTGGTCCATGAATGCGGTGAATGGCCTGCCTTCTAAGAAGTACCTGAAATGCCGGATTGCCTGATACAGTGCCGACAACCCCCGGTTGAAAGCACTGTACTTGAGTTTGGGTGGTCGTAGGTGCTTGCTGAAGAACGCCAGGGGTTGCCAGCGCCGCTTGATGAGCTGCTCCAGCACCCCACCGACTGCTGTGTCGGATGCGTCCACCATGAGTGCGGTCGGAACGTCCGTTCTGGGGTGCACCAGCATCGCGGCATCTGCCAAGGCTTCCTTGGCTTTAACGAAAGTGGCCACGGCCTCCTCATCCCATCTAATGTCCTTGCAGTACAAGAGGCTGTCCTAGTGGCCAGCCGCCATAGTCATTAGCGGCAGCTGGCTCTGGCCCTTGCAGGGCGGGTGACAACAGCGGGCTTTGTGCCCCACCGCTGGTAGTAGAAACACCACTGTTCACTGGCCTCCTTACTCCTGCCTCTGTGTTGTGTGCGTCCCCCTTGCCGGGCCTGCTCTAGTCTGCTGTTGGGCACGTGGCCTGGTAATCTGACTGACGGATGCCATGCTCTCCCTCTTGGCTTTCCACAGCATGTCTGCCTGGGCCGCCACCTTCCGGGGGTTGCTGAAATCTACATCGGCCAGCAGCAGGTGTATGTCCTCGGGCAGTTGCTCTAGGAACACTTGCTCGAACATGAGACAGGGCTTGTGTCCATCAGCCAGGGCCAGCATCTCGTTCATCAATGCTGATGGCAGTCTGTCTCCCAGACTGTCCAGGTGAAGCAGGAGGGCACCCCGCTCACGCTGTGAGAGGCCAAAGGTCCCAATGAGCAGCGCTTTGAATGCTTCATATTTGCCTTCTTCCATGGGTGACTGTATGAAATCCACAACCTGGGTGGCCGTCTCCTGGTCAAGGGTGCTCACCACGTGGTAGTAACGCGTGGAATCTGAAGAGATCTACAGAATCTGGAACTGGGCTTCTGCTTGGCTAAACCACACATGTGGTTGCAGCGTCCAGAAAGTTGGCAGTTTCAGCGAAACTGAGTGAACAGATGAAAAGTCGGTCATCTTTGGTCCAAATCTCGTTTGGACCGTCGGGGTCACCAATGTAGCAATGTGCTACACACAGTGCTGAAATAACGACAAGCAGTCGGTTAGGCGTTTTGAGACTAGTTTATTCAAACTTTGTGGCGCTGGCTTTTAATCCCTAGCGCCCACCCTCTCCGGGTGGAAATGACATCAGAGGTGCATTACCAAAGTCTCCCCCCATGCGCTGGCTCTTTGTGAACCGGTTCGCCTGTGCAGAAAGTGGGTCACCACAGTAGGTTATTTTGCTGATATAATGGCCTTTGTACATTCTTCAATGACTTCTTGTTTCCCTCTGGAAATTTTCTGTCCCAAGTAAAGCTCTTCCTCTTATTGCAGTTGTGCTTTGTCCAAATTCACTTGGTGTCCCTTGAAGGCCTGATAATTGAAATAATTGCATCATGTTCATTTCCAACTAGTAAATTAACATATTGCTGCGAATGCCAGTTCCACTTATTCTGTTGGTGAACAGGTGTAGATAGTTGGTCCATCTGTACTGATCTTAAGCGGACGTTGATATCTCGCTCCACTCGTTTGGCAGTTTGCACCAGATCACTGTAGGAAAGGGCAGTTTCACTCCAATGTGCTTTCGTTAGCTTCACCATTTTGACAACATCTAGCTTCAAACAATCCATGAAGGTCGACCTGAGGGGGCCATATGTGTATTCTTCTACATTATCTTAAATTATTCCTTGAACTCCTGAGTAGCTGTTCCATACTGCCTTGTTACGGTCTTCATATTCAGAAACATCCTGGAAGCCTTTGTCTGCAGTCATCCACTTTCCTCCAATCAATCTGTTTTGGGGATTGTCATTTTAACCATTTCTTAACTGCATCCCAACCACCTGATTATTCTCTCCTATACCATCTTCAACTCAATGTGTTATCTGTCTTATTTGTTGGGAAAACAGCATGGTAGTTAAAATTTGGATACCTTTACGTGGATGTAATTTGTAAATATTCTTAATTCATTGAAGTTCAGCCCAAATCTTTAAGCTTCCTTTTCTAGGATGTGGTATTTCTTTGAACAAATGGTTCAATTTATTATTTTTTCCTGGTTCCGGTGGACTTCCTGTCTCCTTTCATAATCTCTGTTTTCATTCTTTTGTGTTTTCATTCCCTTAATTTTTATTGGGACAAATCGTGGCATGGCTGTCAGACCAATTACATCCTCACTGTCATCATTATTTAAGTCTCTGTTCAGTCAGTTTTGTATTTGTTTTGGAGTTCCTTGGCGTTCCCAAGGTGTCATTGTTTCTAGGGATTATTCAGTATTGGCTGCTTTCCAACAAAGGGGACAGAATTGTTAACACTGGGCACTGGGCTGGCAGAACCTCCTACCAAAAGCTGTTGCTGCACAGTGCAAATTTGTGTCAGATTGCTCTCTAAACCGATCATGTACTCATTCTTCAAGGACAACTTGCTCAGTTAACAAAGATTCATTTGCTAGTCCTTTTACTGTTTCTATCATACAGTTCCTTCAGCATGTTACACATTTCTCCCTTTTAATTAGGTAAATTATTCCCAGTTCTCAGTTTACCGTGATTTAGTTCATTTTTATTTCCTAATTCAGCACATTCACGGTTAAATTCTTGTAGCTTGGCATGTCTACTTTTTTTCAGCTTTGACAAGTCTACTGGCTTACAGACTTTATTTTTCAACAGCATTTTAAGGATCTTACTCTATATTTTCTCAATTTTGGTCATTGTTTTATGTTTGAGGACACTTCACTGACATCAATCACAGTCGTTAGACAATATAGTTATGGGGTTATAAGTTAAATAGAGTTTACAGCCTGAATATTTTTATTAGAGGTTACAGACCAGCTGCACCTAAAATTAAAGCTTACTAACGCAAAAATTATACTCAACCCAAAATATTTTCAATAGCTTATGAGCCGAGAAGAGAGTTGCAACCCAGAATATTTAGCACAGATCCTCCACCAACAAAAAAGTAAAATATAGTTTTCTTCTCACTCTTAAACTTCCTCTAGATGGTGTACTGAAGCAAAATCAGATGATTTCTCTGACAATTCAGGAATGGTGAAACTTCTTACCTCCACCAGTTAGGTGCACAGTAAAACTTCCTCTTTGAATTCTTCAAACTCTGTCTTTCCATATAATCATCTCATGTTTGGATACCAAAAATTGAGGGAACTGGTTATTTTTTATTCCCTGGGCTCCTTTAGGAGTCCAAAACTGAGTGAAGATTTGTTGTTTCATGATTGTTTATTTTAAAGTTTAAACAAAGGAACAAGTACAGTGCATTTGAAAATGAGTGAGGAGGTAAGAAACAAAAATGGTGCCTTTACATAGACTGCCACTTTTATACTCAGAAAACACAAATTCCTGCGATAAGGAGGGACTAATTAAAAGGCTACACTGTCACAGCACTTGTGTAATGTGCTAACACATAACCAATGAAATATGAAAAGGTGGTAACCCGATATGTAACCTTTCCACCAAAAGGTGGAGACTAACATCACATATTATGAAAATATACGAGTTTCAAAAAGTACAATTTGTGTGTTTTTCCCAGCTCAAGCTGGTTAAACATGAAGCACAGGCAGAGCCAAGCAAACTCATTTCTCAATTGCTAGGAACTTTTGGGCTAGAATCTGTGTTTAGTATTGTAGCTTTCTCGAGATTTACATAAACACTGCTGTGTTGGCCTAATTGTTTACTGCTACTCTGTAGTGCCTTTGGGATGATACCAGTTGTAGATATTACTATTTGGACTATGTATACCCTGTTCATGTTCCATAGTCTTTCAATTTCCTCATTTAATTCAGCATATTTCGGGTTTGCTGCTTCCTTGTCAACATCTAGTCTATTCAAATCGTGGGGATGTCTTCCGTGGAGGGTCATATTCTTTCATTGGTTAACTTACTCTACTGTAGTGATGATTTCTTCATTTTTCTAGGTAGTGCTCTCATTTAAATTTTAGTGGTGTGCACGTGTGGAGAGCTGAATCCTGTTTTTGTTGATGAAAGTGTATCTTCAGAGGTTTTATCTGAATGTTGTGTAAATCTTTTATGTCTGTTATTCCTCTTCCTCCTTCTGTGCTAGGTAGAGTTACTTTAAATGTGTTCAAGTGTACAGAGTATTTTCTAAAATTTGTCATTTCAGTTGTTATTTTTCTTTGTAAATTTTCCAGATTGGTTTTGAACGAAGGCATTATGCCAAAAGAATACATTAATATAGGTATAGTGAAAGTGTTTTTTGCCTTTGTTATATTTTTACTGTTCAGCTCTGTTCTTAAGCCTCGAAGTAAATTATGTCCGAGGTTTACCCTTTATTGCATTATGATCTACTTTCTTTCCTTGTTGGTGTCCCAAATGGTTGTATGTTCCATATTCAAGCAACACACACAAAATGCTGGTGGACGAAGGGTCTCGGCCCGAATCATCGACTGTACTTCTTCCTATAGATGCTGCCTGGCCTGCTGTGTTCCTCCAGCATTTTGTGTCTGTTGCTTGAATTTCCAGTATCTGCAGATTTCCTCATGTTCCATGTTCATCCAGGTTTTGTATTCTATTAGCCTATTGCACCCAAAATTTGTGTTTATATATTTTGAAAATAATTCTGTTATTTTAATTAATTGTTCTAGCTTTACTGATGAATGAGCATATAATTTCAAATTGTCCGTATATAGAAAGTGTGTCAAGGTATAATTCATTTTGTTGTTTCTGATTTGATACCCAATTTGTTGTTATTATTATTATTATTATTATCATTATTATTATTATTAAATCAAATCTTCTGAAACTCCCAACAAAGTCTTGCTACTTTTGAGTGCATGGTTGTCATTCCACACAGAAATTTGGGAAGAGAGCATCATCAAAAAATAAATGTGAAGTTATCTACTGGGTTAGGTAAACAGAAGGATTCAGGTTCAGATTTGTCGTAGTCATAGTACACAACAGCACAGAAACAGGTCCTTCAGTCTATCTGGTCTGTGGCAAACCGTCATACTACCGAGTCCCATTGATCTGAACCTGGACCATAGCCCTCCATACCCCTCCAATCTATATACGTATACAAAATTCTGTTTCTGATTTGATACCCAATTTTTGTCCGGTTCAGTAAATTAGTCTGTTAAAGCTAGACAAATCCATAGTGGGCTTACAGTCCTCCTGGAAATTATTATTAATTTTTATTTAATGGGGAGAAAAGTGGGCAGAGCTACGATGGCACTAGAGAGTGGCTTCTTCAAGTGCATCTGTGGAAAGAGTTTAATTTCTTCCTTTTAACGTCTCTTTTTTTCCTTTTCAAGGTGGATGGCGTTCTGTCAGTGCCCTTGCACTCACACTGCAGTTCCTTATGGTGATGGCTACAGTTCCCAAGGCTCACCGACCCACTGTTTATCGATATCCCAAGGCCGCAGCCAAGAAGACGAGTACACTTTAGGGTTCTGAGGTTTTGTGGCCATGTGGGTGTGCCAGTTCTATGCTGGTGTTGCTGACTGAAGCATTGCAGGAGAAAACAGAATATTGGGAACAGCTGTCGGAGGCCTCTGTACTTGGCGTGTCTCTCTATCTATCTCTCTCTCTCGTTCTGTCTCTCTCATTGATGGAGGAGAGTTTGCTGCTGATTCTCAAGTTGGAGGACTTGGGTGGGGGGAGGAGATGGAAAGTGATGTGGCAGAAGTTAACATCGTAATCAGTGAGTTGCTTTGTTTTTGTTGGTCTACCCTCTTAATGTGTGACAACTCTCTGCCCCTTTATTAGGGAGAGAGAAAGCCAAGTTGTCGGTTGTATGATCAGTTTTTGTTGTACTGCAGATCACGGTGTTTCTTGGGGGCTTTGCTATTGCATACTTGGTGGGTGGTGGGTGCTGTTGTGTTTTGCTGGAATAACTGTGGGAGGAGGATCAATGCTTTGCTGCTGCTTGTGCGTGGGGGGGGGAGAAGAGGGCTTTGGGGTTCTAACATTTTTACTGTCACTTACCCTTTGGGGTACTCTTCTGTTTTCATTGATGTGTGTGGAGCAATAACTTCAGGATGCATATTGAATACATTCTCTGATATTAAATGGAACTATTGAACTATTTCTGAGCTCAAGATGGTAAAACCTGAGGTGTGGGCGTAGTCAAGCATACTCATTTCTCAATTGGTAGGAACTTTTGGACAGTTCCAGTACTGTGGTTTTCTGAAGATTTATATAGATACTGCTGTGTAGCCCTAATTGTTCAGTACTATTGTGTAGTGCCTTTGGGATGATACCAGTTGTAGATAATGTGTACCCTGTTCATGTCTTTCAGTTTCTTCTTTTAATTCAGCATATTTCTGGTGTTTTTCACTTCCTGATTTCAGTATGTTAAGTGGTTATATCTATGAAGTAGTTCTTGCTTGTTTATCCTGTATTATTATATCTGGACGGTTATTGTGGATCTGTAACAGTGGATCGGTCGTAGGATAATTTGTGGAACTCTGACTCCAAAAATGGATCAGTATTGTATTTACAGTTAGGTATGGTTTCTTTTAAGAGTTTGTATTTTAAAGCAAGATTTTGGTGAATGACGTTTTCCTCTTGTGTAAGTAATCAGATTGAGTTAAACTGCTGCAGCATCCTGTAATGTGTTGGTTTGCTTCTGGCTTCTCTTGGCATTTTCTGCATTTATCACCTTGAATTTGTTGGTCTTTTATTATGTATTTTTTGACTTTTTGTGTTAACCACCTGGTCCTGTTTTTCCAGAAGGAATCCTTCTGTTTCTGGGAAGAGTCATTGCTCTTCCATTTTTCTTCAATAGTGATGATGTCTTTGTTTTTATGGATTGCGCTCTCTACTTAAGTTTAGTGGTGTGTACATATCAGGATTGTATGCATGGAATGCTGAATCTTGTTTTTGTTGATGAAAATAATTGTTCTTTCTCCTTCTGTCCTAGGTAGTGCTAATCTAAGCATGTTTGAGTGTGCATAGTGTTTTCTAGAATTTGTCATTTCATTTCTTATTGTTCTTTGTAAAATTTCCAGACTGCTTACAGACCAAGTTATTATGCCAAAAGAATACTGTACATTAATTTGGATATAGCTAAAGTGTTTATCACCTTTGTTATATTTTTACTATTGAGCACTGTTTGTCAAATTTTCTTAAGCCTTGAAGCCTTTATCACACTATGATCTATTTCTTTGCTTGTTGATATCCCAGATACTTAAGTTTTGTATTCATCCATCGGTTGTATTGCATCCTGTTGCTCTGTTTTGTATTCTGTTTGCTCTATGACACCTTTTTTGTCTAATGTTCCGTACTTAACTAGTCCAAATTTCATGTTTATATCTTTCAAAAATGGTCCTACAATTTAAATTAATTGTTTTAGCTTTACCGATGAAGGAGCTAATGATTTCAAATCGCCCCTTTATAGAAGATGTGTCAAGGTATAATTCATACTGTTGTTTCTGATTTGTTACCTGATTTTTTAATTGTTATTATTATATTGAATCTCCTAAAACACCTAACAAAGTCTTGCTACTCTTGAGTGCATGGTTGTCATTTCACACCTATTCCACACAGAAATCTGGGAGGAGAGCATCCCAGAAACAAGTGTGAAGTTATCTACTCGGTTAGATGAACAGAAGGATTTAGATTCAGATTCGTCATAGAGTCACAGTACAAGATGGGACACAAACAGATCCTTCACAAACAGTCTATCTGGTCTGTGGCAAACCACTGTCGTGGTTTCTCGTGCCCCACAAATGACCAGGAGACGCAGAAGATTCTTCAAGAAGTATTAAACTTTAATTTGCAAATCAAAGCTGAGACAGTCATTGAGCTAGTCGCTGATTGCCCACCGATCCTTGTACATGGCATTTTTTATAGCAATCTCCTGGTTTAGTTGCATTACCATATCCAATTGGTCTACAGTTGCATATCACAAGTACATCCACCATTGACTTAATCATGTTCTAATCTACATCTCTCATTAACACCCCATTATCTTCTACATTCTTAAGATTTCATTCTCCTACTAAATTGGATACATGCATAGCAAATAGCAAGCTCAAAGCTGACTACATAGTTTTGGTTACACAGCAAACAATTTTGGAGCAACTTTTATACACCCCCTTTGAGACCCATAGGGTCTCACACAGAGAAAGAAGACTAAGAGTCCACACACAAAAGCCCCAATAAACCCAAGCACTTATTCCCAAATCTCGGGTTAAACTATAATTTTCTGCGCCAAGACCTCAAAGTATTCTCTCCCTGTTATCCTGGGCCGCTGAGCCAAAAACCTGTCCCTTTGTACCTGAGACAGGGAAAAAAAACTCAGAAGCCCTTACAATCTACTCCCACACTGTCATTTTGCTCTTGTTCATCCTGCAGGTGTTGTAGGCTGTAACGATACATTTTCGGTGTTTCTTTCTCCACTAAGCTTGCTTCAGTAATTGCCATGAGCATCGGAAATTGTTTGGTTGCAGCATGCACTACAAGAGACTTGAGACAAGGAAGAAAACAGCACAGCACAAACGCACAGCTCAACAATACAATACTGACAGTTATCGCCATTTTAGTCAGCCATGCTCCCCATTCTCCGAGTCTACTTTCTAACCAGTCAAATAACCGATGTCTGGTCCCTGCATTCTGTGCGCATACCTCGCACTGTGACAAGACAAAGTCCACTGAAGCCTGTAAATAAGGTGACCACAAACCATCCTTCTTTATTTTCTTTATCACTTCCCCCCTTGCACAATGGTCTGAAATCAGAATCGTCAGTAGAGGGGTGGGCGCTACCAACAAACCGTCTTCCATGCTCCACAAGCCTTCCGGGTTCTGCTTGGCCCCCCTTCGTCTCCACATTGTCTGTTCTGCCAAAGTTGCCTTACCTTGTATTTCAATTAGGTCCTCTTCCACAGGTTCTGGAGCTAGGCTTACCTGGGGGGCAATGACAGCTGATGTACATCCAGATGCTTTTCTGGCTGCCTCGTCTGCAGCATGATTTCCCTTTGTTAGTACATCATTTCCCTTTTTATGTGCCTGGCATTCTACTATAGCCAATGCTTTAGGTTTCATCATGGCTTTTATTAAGTCTAGAATTTGTTGACAATGTTGTATGGGATCTCCACTACTTTTTTTAAAACTTCTCTGTTTCTACACTACCCCGAACAAATGTCATACTCCATGAGCATATGCCGAATCAGTATAGATGTCTACTTTCTCATCTTCCATCATTTCACACGCAGCTGTCAGGGCTTTGATTTCCGCTAGTTGGGCAGAACACGGTTGGGGACAGGACTCCATCCTAATAATCTTATAGCACAACTGATCCTGTTGCACTACTGAGAACCCTGCATGATTTCCATCATAATCCCTATAACAAGAGCCATCTACGAACAGAACCTTTTTATCTGCATCCTCTAGTGGTTCTGACCGTAAATCTGCTCTCAATTTGGCAAATGCTATCGTCTTCCCTACACAATCATGGGGTTCTCCTTCATAGCCCAAAGGGACAAAATCGGCTATATTACTGGTAGTGCATCTCTGTATAGTTATGTCAGGAAATGTCAATAGCATCTGATACGCTGCTATCCTGGCTGGCGTCAGCACAAATTTCCCTCTTTCCAGCAATTCTGCTACTTTGTGGTGTGTGTACAGAGTCACAGGATAGCCCAGGGTTACAGATGATGCCTTTTCATATGCATAGTAAAGCGCTGCCAATCCCTAATAACAGGGTGGATACCCCGAGCCACCTCATCTAGTCTCGTACTGTAGTATGCTATCGGCTGCTTTGCTTTTCCTGTGCCTGTCTCTTGTGTTAGAACCGCTGTGTCATAACCCTCCTGTCGGTTGGATACATACAAATGAAAAACCTTCTCGTAGTCAGGCAAAGCTAATGCTGGTGCTGACTGCAATTCCTGCTTAATAGTACTGAAAGCTATCTCCACCTCTCCATTCCACTGTAAGCCATTCTTCAAATTTGTATGTCCTGCTTCTTTCATTATCTTTCTCAAAGGTGCCACAATCTCAGCGTATTCTCCTATCCAATCTGAGCTGTACCCTGCCATTCCCAAAAACGTCATCATCTGCCCTACAGTCTAGGGTTTTGGGGCCTTAGTTATTGCCTCAATCTGATCTGGTGCTATTGCCTTCACTCCCTTGGATATTACCCTGCCTAAGTACTCCACTTGCTGCGTGCAAAATTGCAGTTTCTTTTTGGATACTTTATGTCCTCCGTGCGCCAGCTTCTCTAACAGAGTTATAGTGTCCTGCTCACACTGTTCCTTACTGTGGGAGCAAATCAACAGGTCATCCACATACTGTATCAATGTACTTTCCAATGGTATGCCCTCTAGGTCTGCCTTCAACACCTGATTAAAAACGTGTGGTGAATGTTTAAACCCTTTCGGCATTCTGGTATAGGTATATTGAGCACCTCTGTAAGTAAATGCAAACAGATAACTGACACTGGTCGGCTAGAGGAATGCTGTAGAAAGCCGAACACAAATCAATCACTGAAAAGTAACTTGCTTCTGGTGGAACATTAGTCAAAAGCGTGTGTGGGTTGGGGACTACCGCTGGCCAGTCCTCTACCACATCATTTACCGCTCGCAAATCATGCACCAATCTCCACTTAGATTTATCTGCTTTTAAGACCGGCAGCAACGGGGTATTGCATGGACTGTTTGTTCTTTTAAGCACTCCTATTTCAAGCAACCCCAGCACTGTCGATGCTATTCCCTCTTCTGCTTCTGGTCTTAGAGGGTATTGTGGTCTCCTGGGTAGAATTGCTCCCCTTTTCAGCCTTATTTCCACCGGACTAGCTGTTTTTATTTTCCCTACGTCCATGTCATGCTGTGACCACAGAATAGATGGCAACTCATCTAACCTTCTATCTTTCTGCTGGCCTCTTTCCTTTCCCAGCAATGGCATGTGTGGTTGAGGATTTATTTCGACCTCTCTCACTGTCCCTACCATATCTACATTTACCATTATTTTAATGCAATTGTTGTCTTCTGATCTCCACACCTCTGGCGTGATTTTCCTCCACACTGTTACGGTTTCAACACTCTTAACTTAGGGTCCTAAGTCTTTAGACTGATATCCCTTGTTTACCAACAACGTTACATGGGGCGCAGCCTCTGGTATCCTGTACCATTTTTCTAAAAAGGTGTTCCACTTAACTTGTAAAGCTGCCCCTTGTTTTCCAATTATCACAGCCTCCCCTTCCAGGTGCTGTTGGGTACATGCCTCCAGGTGCCATCTCTCCTCTAACTCCTTGTTCTGAGTCTCGTCAAAAATCACTATACAATGTAGCTCAGATTTGGGCGTTACAGCCCTGGGTAATACAGCCTGCACGCCCTTTTTCCATTTTTCCCAGGTTCCCTGAATCTGATCTGCGATGTCTCCTATCCAAAAGACATTAGCCTTCTTGTCTTCTCGCACTATCAATTGAGCCCCTGCTCTTTCCACACTCAGCCCATTTCTGGTGCATTCTAATTTTAATTCCAGTTTCAATAAGGCATCTCTGCCTAACAAATTAATTGGAGTTCCTCTAAATACTAGCACCGGCAAAACAATTCCTTTATTTCCCATTCTCAACTGCACTGGAGCCGTGCACTGTGTCAACTGTGTTTTATCCGAGAACCCTACCGTCTTAATAAACTTTCCTGACATGGGAAGGTGAAGGGCATACTGTGGCTGTACACAAGTGTACGTGGCTCCAGTATCTATCATCATTGGTGTCAGTTGCCCTTCTTACATAACCTGAACAATGGGTTCCTCGTCTGCCTCCCTTGTTATCATTGGGTAATGTCCCTTCCCACTCGAGTTCTTGGGACACCCCTAATACCCCGCATAGGGGTTCACAGGTCCGCTTTGGCCTGTGGGGGCTGGTCCTTGGCTAAACTTTAGTTCCCTTCTTATCGGTTCCTGCCGGTGAGTGACAGGCCAAGGTGTAAACGGACAATCTCTTCTCATGTGACCTGGCTGATTACATCCCCAGCACAATCTCTCTACCTCTCTTTCCCCGTTTCCTCACTGGTCCCCTCTGCCCATAGCTCCTCTGTCCCCGTCCTTGGGACTTCCAGTCCTGTCTGGGCTGTTTGAATTTAGTCTGTTCCTGATAGGGCATTTGTGGGAATGCTCCTCCAAAGACATTGATTGTTGGCATGGGGTTTTCCGGCCCTTGTCTTACAGTATGATCGGTTCCTCCATATAGCGGTGCTTCATCCAATTCGATGGCTGTACTCGGACCGGTGGTTGCTGGCAGCATCTTTTTGCTTTTCTCTTTTTCCTTCTTTTTGAGTTCTTCGAGCTGCATTTGTATTAACTTTCTTTGCACCTCTTCCTGCTGCTCAGCCAACCTTCGTTTGTTTTTCCGGTATTTCTCAACTGCATGGACTACGTGGTCTCTAAATTCTTGTGGGGTCATTGATGTCAGCCCAACCACTTCCTCCAGTTTGGATTTTACTTGCAGAGGCATTGCATCCAAAATGCTATGTCGGAACAGTGTGGTGATAAACAAGCTATTTTCCACCTCTTGCTCAGTCTCCAGTCTCCACCTTTTCAACTGGTTTTCTACATAGGCTGCTGGGTTTTCAGTATCTCCCAGTGGATCCCCCTTTAAGGCTTTGGGGTCCACTTTGGGTGGATAAAGCTTCCTGAGGGCCTGCCATACCCTCTGCCTCACTCTGTCAAACCCGTCTCCATCAGTTCTTGGGTCGTTTGAGTTTACTATGCCAGCCATTTCCATTAGTTCGTTAAATTTGGAGGTTCCCATCAACCTTATCAATAGTGCCTTCAAATCTCCCATAGCCAATAATTGTCCCGCCGTTTCTTCTTCAAAGGCTCTAATCCATTTCCCTGCTCCTTCATGTAGATTGGGCAGAGTGTTTTTCAGCCCTTCTAGGTCCTGGGATCCCCAAGGGATGTACTGCACTTGTCCTGATCCTTTAACTAACAACGGCATCATTCTTCCTCCTTCTTCCCACCTGCCCTGGCTCTCCTCCTCGCCTGACTCCCCATCTGTCTCAGGGTATGTCTTTACTGCCTCCCACACAAATTTCTCCGGGGTCCTCTTCTTCCCTCGGTCTCCCTGTGGAGTCCTTCCTTTCTGTCCTGATTCAATACTTGGTTGGCCCCTGGAGTATTTTTCGCATCTCCTCTGGCAATTTCCTCTCAGTAACTTATCTAGCTCTCTCTCTACTTCCGCAAGTCGCTTCCCTACCGCCTCCTTCTGCTCTTCTAGGCTTCTGCCTCCTACCTCTTCCCCACAAATTCTCGCATCCTCTCTCTCTGCACTTAACTCTTGCTCCTCCAATGAGTCACCTTCTCTTTCTTCCTGTCCGTGTCTGCATACCTGTGGCAGGGACTCCTCATGACCCTTACTCGTGCTTGATTCCCTTCTCTCTTGTGTTTCTCCAAGACTCTCATCTCCTATGTTTTTTCCACTTCCTCTTGAATGCCTCATCTCTTCCTGCCCTGATGAGCCACTTTCTTTTCTAGTCTGTTTATTTCTATGGTATAACCGATACTCCTCATACTCCTTTTCCTCTCTCAAATATTTCATCCGTTCAATCTCTTCTTTCATTTCTCTCTTTGCCTGTTCCACCTTTATCCTTTCTGCCTGTATCTCCTTCCATATCGCCGCTTTTTCCTTCTCGTATTGTCTTTTGTCCTCCTCATGATCCCAAACTTGTACTTCTCCCTGCATGTTTACTGTTCTCGTCAGCAGGGGGCACTGTTTAGGGGTTCCTTCCTCATTATAGGGAGGGGGCTTTTCTGTTTCTTTCGCATCCGGGTACGGAGCTGAAGCCAGTTTCTCACTGTACCTTCCTGTCTCTCTAACAGGCTGTTTCTCCAGCACTTTAGTGTCTTCCTCACTTGTAATCAATATTCTACCTGTCCTCCTCAGCCTTTCTCCCTCCGTTCTGAAGAGCTTTAGCACTTCCATTTCTCGCTCTCTTTTTTGCCCTTTTTTCTTAGATTTATCTTTTGGTTTGTTAATTTTTAATTAGTGCCTCCATTTCTTCGCACAAGCTTACATCAAACGTTCCTTCTCTTGGCCATTTTGTGACCAGGTTTTTAGTTCTCTTTTCCCATTTTTCTGAAGTTTTTGTGATCTCATATTTATTTACTGGGATTTTTTTTTGCTCAGAATCTCTACTGCCGTTCCTTTACCTGTCATGTTGTTCTCTCTTTTTAAGGTATTTCAGAGATTCACAGTTCATTTACTGGATAATATTATTTACTCTAATTCTATGCCTAGTCTATTGTCTATCTACCAGCGCTTTAAACTATATATTGGACTGTCCTTGTTTCCTATTCTGTTCTGCCCGTACAGACCTCTATTCAGAGCAGTATCCACAGAACTTTCTCTTTGCACCTCGTCTATTCAAACCCTTATCTCTTAAGGCGGTATCCACGAGGATTTTCTCTATTTTCCTTTCCATGCCCGTTCAGACCTTCATTTTATACGAAGCGGTATCCACAGGGACTTACCAACATCACATGGAATTTTTCTTCACTTAACTTCTTATTAGCTTATTTGTACTTACCCTCACTGCAGTGTTCTTGATCAATCCTCTGAGCCTCCTGTTAACCCCCAACTCTGCCAGATTCTTTGGACCGGAGAGACCCTTCGGCAGTGGTTCCACACATTTGATACTCCAAGACCTCCCCAGAACCAACAGAATTCTTAGTCCAAATTGTCGCAAAAAGTGCTTAACTTTTGTTTGGGTGCACCCTTAATTCTGTTAGCCTTGTGGGGGTCCCTAGAGGACTGGGAAGTGTCCCCAATCTGCTGTTTCCTTTCCGTGGGTCTCTTTCCGGTCCTGTCACGGTCGCCAATTTTGTCGTGGTTTCACGTGCCCCACAAACGACCAGGAGATACAGAAGATTCTTCAAGAAGTATTGAACTTTAATTTGCAAATCAAAGCTGAGACAGTCATTGAGCGAGTCGCTGATTGCCCACCGATCCTTGTACATAGCATTTTTATAGCAATCTCCTGGTTTAGTTGTATTAGCATATCCAATCGGTCTACAGTTGCGTATCACAAGTACATCCGCCACTATTGTTTCTACCCATTGACTTAATCATGTTCTAATCTACATCTTAACTACCTCTCATTAACACCCCATTATCTTCTACATTCTTAAGATTTCATTCTCCTACTAAATTGGATACATGCATAGCAAATAGCAAGCTCAAAGCTGACTACATAGTTTTGGTTACACAGCAAACAATGCAACTTTTATACTCCAATACCATCAAACAATGCAACTTTTATACTCCAATACCATCAAACTGCCTAGTCCCATTTTCTAACACCCAGACCATAGTCCTCCATAACCCTCCCATCCATGTACTTATACAAACTTCTCTTAACTTTTGAAACCACACTCACATCCACCACTTCTACGGGCATTTCATTCCATGCTCTCACCACCCTTAAACATTTCATCTTTCGCCCTTCACCCATAGTTCTAGTCTCACCCAAACTCAGTG
The DNA here is from genome assembly GCF_030144855.1 of Hypanus sabinus. NCBI lineage: Eukaryota > Metazoa > Chordata > Chondrichthyes > Myliobatiformes > Dasyatidae > Hypanus > Hypanus sabinus. The sequence goes on along the minus strand of NC_082724.1, from coordinate 55,908,457 downwards.
GAAAAAGCTTGCTTACATTTACCAATATCCCTCATAATTTTGTGTTCCTCTATCAAATCTCCCTTCATTCTCCTACACTCCAGGGAATAAAACTCTAACCTATTGAACCTCCCTATAACTCACTTCCTCAACTCTGGGCAACATCCTTGTAAATTTGCTCCGCATTCTTTCAATTTTATTGATATCTTTCCTATCGGTAGGTGACCAGAACTGCACACAGTACTCCAAGGTAGGCCTCACCAATGTCTTATATAATCTTACCATAACATCCCAACTCCTGTACTCAGTACTTTGATGTATGAAGGCCAATGTGGCAAAAGCCCTCTTAATGAGCCTATTTATCTGTGATGCCACTTTCAAGGAATTATGGATCTGTTTTCCTAGATGCTTCCATGTCCATGCTCCTCAGTGCCCTATTGTTCACTATGTAAGCCTGGTTTGTCCTCCCAAAGTGTAACATCTCACACGTCTGCATTAAATTACATTTGCCAATTTTCAGCCCGTTTTTCCAGTTGGTCCAGGTCACGCAGCAAGCTTTGATAGCCTTCCTGACTGTCCACTACACCTCCAATCTCAGATTCATCTATTTATCACATGTACATCGAAACATACAGTGAAAAGCAGAGTCCTGCCGAAGGGTCTCGGCCCGAAACGTCGACTGTATTCTTTTCCATAGATGCTGCCTAGCCTGCTGAGTTCCTCCAGCATTTTGTGTGTGTTGCTCGGATTTCTGGCATCTGCAGATTTTCTCTTGTCAGTGAAACACATTGTTTGCGTTAACGACTAACACAACTCCTGGATGTGATAGGGGCAGCCTGCTAGTGTTGTCACACATCCCAGTGCCAACACATAGCATGCCCACAAGGCTGAGCAGAACAACGCAAGTAACAGCAACAGCAGCAAGGTAAAACAAGAGTAAAATCAACCCAGCCACCCACTCATACGCACACAGCCAGGCCTCCACTCCCAGAACAGATGAGGGTCGCCGTGCAGTGGTTCCAGTGGGGTGTGAGTCACCCAGCCGAGACTCTCAAAAGTCTGTAGAGTTGAGGTGTGGCCACTCTCCTTACTGTTCACTATCCTCACCATCTTCTTCCTCCTCGGAGCTGCAGACAACATGGACAACTTGCTTGTTGGGATCTCTCAGGAGAGGTGCTTGCCCTTGTCCAGCTTCATGCAGATGTTGATGAGATGTTGAAGGATGGACCAGGTACTCTCCATGCTCAGGTTAACCTGCTGGAGTGGATGGCTTCATGGCCACATTTGCAAACAACACAAAGACAGGCATGCTCAGGGAGCAAGAAGTCTGTGGAAGGATTTGGACAGATAAGGAGAATAGGCAAAGAAGTGACAGTTGGAAAATAGTGTAGGAAAATATATAGTCATGCACTTTGGAGAAGGAATAAAGGTGAAGACTATTTTCTAATTGAGGAGCAAATCCAGAATCAAAGCTATGAAGGGTCTTGGGAGTCCTTGTGCAGGATGCTTTGCAGGTTGAATTGGTAGAAAGGAAGGTAAGTACAATGTTAACATCATTTTGAGTTGACTAAAAGCAAGGATGTAATGCTGAGGCTTTATAAGGCATTGGTTGGACTGCATTTGGAGTATTGTGAGCTGTTTTGGGCACATATCCAAGAAAAGATGTGCTGGCATTAGAGATGGTCCAGATGAGGTTTACAAAAATTATCCAGGAAATAGACGGGTTCATGTATGAGTGTTAGATGGCTCAGGGCCTGTGCTCGATGGAGTTCAGAAGAAGCAAATATTGAAAGGCCAAGACAGGTTAGACATCGACTGGAATTTTCCAACAGTGGGTGAGTGTAGGATCAGAGGGCACATAGATATGAAATTTCTTTAGTCAAAGGGTGGTGCATCTGTGGAATTCATTGGCACATTTGACAATGAAGGTCAAGTTACTGGGTATATTTAAAGCAGAATTTGATAGGTTATTAATTAGTGAAGGTGCCAAAGGTTAGGGAGAGAAGGCAGGAGAAAGGGGTTGAGAGCCATGATGGAATGGCACAGCAGATGTGATGGGCCGAATGGCTTAATTCTGCTCGTACTGTATGTTTTCTGATCCAACACATTGGGCTTGAACTGCTGCCTGACCAGGGTGACATAACAGGAATCAGGACCCGTAGCCTAGTTTGAGATATTCTGATCTAGGCCACAAATCACAGCAGGTCCATCGAGCCAGCTCGTAGCTGTTGTTCTTCAGCTCAGTGGCAAAGCCAGGTTCCCTCTGTGAGTCCAGTTTCTGAAGCCAATCCACACCATCGCAGTATTGTAAGTTGCACTCATTTGGGTCTTAATACTGCTGATTGATACTTCACCACTGGCACCTGTCACGACACCATCAGGTCAAGGTCAGCTCCTAGTTTCCAGCTTTACCTGTATCCCATCGGAGCCAGCTCATCCTCCACAAAAGGGTTTGGATTTGAGAACTTGTACTTCTCAGTGCCTATCTTCAAGCATTGCTGGGAGAAGAGTTCTGAAAGAGGTGGCTGAAGAGATTGTGGAGGCTTTAGTAATGAACTTTCAAGAATCACTAGATTCTGGAATGGTTCCTGAAGACTGGAAAATTGCAGATGTCCCTCCACTCTTCGAGAAAGGAGAAAGGTAGAAGAAAGGAAAGCGTAGGCCAGTTGGTCTGACCTCAGTGGTTGGGAAAATGTTGTAGCTGATTTCTAAGGATGGGGTCTCAGGGTATTTGGAAAAACATGATAAAATTGGCCTTTGTCAGCATGGTTTCCTCAAGAGAAGATCTGACAAATTTGCCTGACATATCTGTTGGAATTCTTTAAAGAAATAACAAGCAGGATTGACAAAAAGAGAATCAGTTGATGTTGTGTACTTGGATTTTCAGAAGGCATTTGACAAGATGCCACACACGAGGCTGCTTAACAAGCTACAAGCCCATGGTATTACAGGAAAGATTCTAGCACGGATAAAGCAGTGGCTGATTAGCAGGAGGCAAAGAGTGTGAGTAAAGAGAGTCTTTTCTGGCTGGCTGCTGGTGCCCAGTGGTGTTCCATAGGGGTTTGTGTTGGGACTGATTCTTTTTACAATATATGTCAATGTATGGATGGTAGAATTGATGGCTTTGTTGCAAAGTTTGCAGATGATGAGCAGGTAGTTTTGAGGAAGTAGAGAGGCTACAGAAGGATTTAGACAGATTAGGAGAATGGGCAATGAAATGGCAGATAGAATGCAGTTTTGGGAAGTGTATGATCATGCACCTTGGGAGAAGAAATGAAAGGGTTGACTGTTTTCTAAATGGAGAGAAAATACAAAAACAGTGCAAAGGGACTTGGGAGTCCTTGTGCAAGATTCCATAAAGGAATCAGAAGTAGAGAGAGTGAGCAGCTTCAAGTTCCTGGGTGTCAAGATCTTTGAGGACCTAACCTGGTCCCAATATATTGATGTAGTCATAAAGAAGGCAAGGCAGCGGCTATACTTTATTAGGAGTTTCAAACGATTTGGCATGTCAACAAATACACTCAAAAAACTTCTATAGTTGTACTGTGGAGAGCATTCTGAAAGGCTGCATCACTGCCTGGTATGGAGAGGCTACGGCACAGGACCAAAGGAAGCAGCAGGAGGTTGTAAATTTAGTCAGCTCCATCTTGGGCACTAGCCTACAAATTACCCAGGATATCTTAGGGAGTGGTGTCTCAGAAAAGCAGCGTCCATTATTAAGAACCTCCAACACCCAGGGCATTCCCTTTTCTCATGGTTACCATCAGGTAGGAGATACAGAAGCCTGAAGGCACACACTCAGCGATTCAGGAACAGCTTCTTCCCCTCTGCCATCTGATTCCTAAATGGACATTGAAGCTTTGGACACTACCTCACTTTTTAAAAACACACAGTATTTCTGTTTTTGCACATTTTTAATAATATATTCAATATATGTAATTGATTTACTTGCTTATTTATTATGTTTTATTTTATTTATTATTATTTCTCTCTCTCTCTCTCTCTGCTAGATTATGTATTGCATTGAACTGCTGCTGCTAATTTAACAAATTTCACGTCACATGCCGGTGATAATAAACCTGATTCTTTTCTTTTAATTAATTTTTTTAATGCATTTCTACAAAACAACTACAAAGAAAAAACCCAACAAAATGAAGATTAATACTGTGCAAAATAAACATATCAAATATATAATTCATAACAATAAGGAAACAGCACCCAAAATAAAATCATATAAAGTTAGTATCCTCCCCACCCTCCCACCACAAAACTCCAGGCCGACCATTACAACGTGTAAAAAAAAATTGATCGGAGTGTTCAACCCCACAGAGATGTAAATATATATATATCTTTATAAAAAATATAATGCCTACTACCAAACCTATAATGTAACTCCCATCAAAAGGAAACCATAAAACTTACAGAAAAAAAAGGCTGAAAGTAAGGGATTATGGTACAGACAAAAAATAAAATTGAAAGAGGAGTTATGAAAGTATTCGAGAAAAGGTTCCCAAACCTTATGAAACTGTCCGAATTGAGAAGTGAATAATGAATTTTTTCAAAATCTACACAGGATGTAATATCATTAAGCCATTGAGCATGAGTGGGTGGGGCAACATCTCTCCACCTGAGGAGAACTAAGCGTCTAACCAAAAGAGAGGCAAAAGATAATGTTCGACAATTAGTCGGACTCAAATGCATGTCTGCCTCACCCAAGGTACCAAAAAGGGCAATTAGAGGATTAGGTTCTAAGTGGCAATTAAGAATATGGGTTAAAGATAGAAAGACTTCTCTCCAGAATTTCTCTGCACTCGGACAAGCCCAGTACAAATGGATAAGAGAAGCCTTGCCCCCTTTACACTTGTCACAAACAGGACTAATGTCAGGATAAAACTGTGACAATTTAGTTTTAGACAAGTGAGCCCTATGTACAACCTTAAACCGTAAAAGACAGTGGCGAGCACATAAACTGGTTGAATTAACTGACTGGAGAATTGAATCCCAAACTACATCAGATAAAGAAATATTTAAATTATGCTCCCAAGCAGTTCTAATTTTATCAAAGGGTGCATGCCTCAAGGTCACTAACTTATCATGAATAGAAGATATTAAGCCTTTACCCAATGGATTAATACAAAGAAACAAGTCCACAACATTTTTCTTGGGCATCTCAGGAAAATTGGACAATAAAGGGTTAATGAAATGTCTAATTTGAAGATCTCTAAAGAAATGAGTATTAGGTAGCTTAAACTTTACACTTGTTGAAAAGTTGCAGAACGATTATCTATGAAAAGATCTTCAAAGCGCCTAATGCCCTTTCTGTACCAATCATGAAATGTTGAGTCTTGCATAGAAGGTAGGAAAAGATGATTGTGTAAGATAGGACTAGAGAGAGAGAAACCACAAAGGCCATTATGTTTTCTAAACTGAGCCCATATTTGCAGGGTATGTCTAATTAGAGGATTAACAATTAGTCTAAGCAAGTGACAGGGAAGTGCAGAAATAGAGAGGTCCTTAGTAGAGTTCAACTCCACTGCCACCCATTTTAGGCAGTCAGATTGATTATGAAAGAAGGACCAAAAAGTAAGACAGCAAATATTGCCTGCCCATAATATGAATGGAAGTTAGGCAAAGCCATATCGCCTTCTTTTTTAGATTTTTGAAGGTAAGCTTTATTAAGTCTAGAACATTTGCCCTTCCATAGATAGGACAAAATGATAGAATCTAACGAGTCAAAAAAAGAGCTTTTGAAATAAAAATTGGTAAAGACTGAAATAAGTATAGAAATTTAGGAAGGATATACATTTTAATAACATTAATTTGACCTACCAGAGACATTGATAAGGGTGACCATTGTATCAAACTCTGTTTTGTAGAATTTAAAAGATGAAATACTAATGCTTGTGCTTCTCTATTAATTAAGAAGAGTTCAGTCTTGTGTAAATCAAGTTTCTAACCGGAAAGCTGGCTAAATTGATCAAGAAGTAAAAGCATTGGGCTTAAGGAAGTGGACGGATTTGCTATAAAAAGTAAAGATCGTTGACATAAAGAGAAACTTCATGCTCAACATCTCCCCTCAAAATCCTTGTCAATTCAGGATAACTTTGAAGTGCAATCGCCAGTGGCTCTATGGCCAATTCAAAAAGTAATGGGCTTACAGGGTCTTGTTGGGTACCACGTTTAAGGCTAAAAGACTTTGCTGAGTTAGTCAAAACAGAAGCGGTGGGACATGAGTATAACAATTTAATCCATGAAATGAAACTTTGTTCAAAATCAAATTTTACTAAAACTGCAAATAGGTAATTCCACTCCACATGATTGAATGCTTTCTCGCATCAAGAGAAATGACACATTCAGGAGTCCCAATTGAGGGTGAATATAAGATGTTAAATAAATGCCTTATATTAAAAAAGGGAAGACAATTTTTAATAAAACTGGTTTAATCTTCAGAAATAATAGAAGGTACAATGTTCTCCAATCTATGAGCCAAAACTTCAGCCAGAATTTTAACATCAACATTTAACAAAGAATCGGCCTATACGATCTTCACCTAAAAGAATGATACATGCCTCATTAAATGATGGCAGCAGTTTACCATTTTTAAACAAATCAGATAGAACTAAAAATAACTGAGATGAAAGTAGTGAGGAAAATGGTTTATAAAATTCTGTAGAAAACCCATCAGGTCCAGGAGATTTGCCTGAATGCAGTGCAGAAATGGCAGAGGGTATTTCTTCTAGTGATAATGACTCAATGAGTTTTGCTTTAAAAAGAGCGAAGTTATATTTAAACTATTTTAAAATGGTCAACAGAGATATTATCATTTAAAGATTCGGAGATATAAAGTTGAGAATAATAATTCTTAAATGTGTCATTAATTTCAGAATGATTCAGAGTAATATTCCCATTTCCCCTTTGAATTTTTATAATTTTTGTTTAGTTTTGGAGCATCTTAATTAATTGACTAAAAACTTGCCGGATTTATCACCATGGATATAAAATCGGCTCTTGCTTTCAAGAAGTTGACGTTTAACTGTTTGAGTGGAAATAAGGTCCAACTTTGTTTGAAGTTCTACTTGCTTCTTGTACAGTTCAGGATTTTTGGTCTGGGCATATAGTTGGTCTGTTGCTTTAATCTGACTGATCAAATCTGATCACTCTAAATGGGTCTTTATTTTTAGGTTCGCAGTACATGAAATTATTTCAGATGACATATTAGTGATTAAGAATAGTTATCTGGTCCTTTATAAGTTTTACAAAATCATATCCAATAACAAGGTCGGATTAAAACGCCAATGTTTATTCATTTGAGGACGACCAGGAAAATTTATAGACAGGGTAACTAGAGCATGATCCGAAATCTATATACTCTGATAATCACAAGAGCGAACAGATGGAATCAGCTGGTTGTCCATTAAAAAATAATCAATTCCGGTAAAAGTATGATGGACATGTGAAAAGAAGGAATAATCTGTCTCAGTAGGATGGAAAAAAAATACCATACATTAGCGATACCATAGATAGAAAGAAAAGAATGAATAGATAAAACAGATCTACTAGGAACAGGGGACATCAATCCAAAACTGGATCTAACCAACAATTAAAGACACCACCCAATATAAGAGAATATAAATTCAAATCGGGCAATAAAATGAAAAAAAAAACGTTCAAAAAAGTTCACATTATCCGAATTAGGAGCATACAGGTTAGTCAATACTACCCTAGTATTATAAAATTTCCCGGATTCGCCATTTTTCAACGCATGGAGTAAGTCGCATTCTTAGCAGGTCCCTTTTTTATATACTTTCTATCCCACTGACAGATCCCTTTTAAGTTTGATGATTTATTACTTCTACTGAAGGATTTACCACTTAATTACAATGGCCGAAAAAAGTCGTTCTGGTATTGAACTGAGAAGCGGCAAGACTTTCCCCGAAATGGAGCAAACGGGACAAACCAAGAAAATGGAGGAACCTGTTACACTAGCGGGAATATTTTCTTCAATACAAGACATGAAGTTGGAATTTGGGTTGCTTAACACTAAGATTGATAAGCTGACGGGCTCCAACGGGAAGCTTGAAAAAGCTATTTCTACGGTCTAAGATTCTCAGAACAATCTGGACTTTCAGCTTCAAACACTTCAGCAGACTACAACCCGAACTGAGAATGAGCATGATCTATTCAAGCAAACTATTAAAGATCAAGGAATGAAGATATCTTCGATGGAAAAGGAAATCAATGAAATTACCTCGGAACTATCTAAATCGAAGAAAAAAATGGTTGATTTAGATAGTTGAGGGCGTCGGAGGAATCTACGTATTCTCGGACTGCCTGAAAATACTGAAGCTGGCGATCTGTTAAAATTCTTTTTAGATATGCTGTATTCACTTTTTAGTGAGACCCCAGAAGCTAGCCCTTTAATTCCATAGAATTCCATTTTCTCAGATTTCACCTGAATTACATCCTCAACCAATTGTACTTTGTCTGCATTATTATACAACTAAAGAAGCCATACTTCGAGAAGCCAGAAAAAAGTGAAAGATAATCTTTAGATCGGCAGAAATTCGTATAGTCGAAGATTATCCCCCTGAGATCTTTGCCGAATGAAGGAAATACCGAGAAGTCATGAGTGAAATGTATAAATTAGATTTATACCCCTCCCTTCGTTACCCAGCATGGCTGATAATCTTTCCTGAAAAGTCTCAGTCATTGAGAATCTACTCTCCCCCGGAGAGATGGGAGTACATTAAAAATCGTAAAGTTAAGCCTACTGAATAAAATCTTAAAGTTAACCCAATTACACAATAGATAATTCTGAAGTATTTTGTTGTATGAGATGTTTATGGATCTTCTGAGTTAAGTTTATTCTATACTTTTTTAGTCTCTGTTATGGGATGTGGCTGATTAAATTTCTTTTACCTATTAATAATTAGTAGATACATAACTGTTTTGTAGGGAACTTTTATAGTATTACAATCTAATGGTCCGCACAGGACCTGCCGTGTATTAATCTTTTTATTTCTTTTGTCTGTTTCAATACAAATATAATTTTAGGTTTATTTTATATATATACACACACACACATTTTTTTTCAAGAGAAAGAACTTTGTTTGTAATATTATTTGATTGGATTTATTCTTTTTTGAATATGTGATTAAGATACTTCAGTTGATTTTAAGATGGCCGTTGCAGATTATGTTTTTATTACTGTTAGACATAACATTGTAGTAGTTGAATTTTGTTTGTGCCTTTTATTATGGCTATTTTGCGTGGGATTTTTGCTTTAACAACGTACATAGATGCAAAATGGAGAATAGGGTTAAGGGTTATTAGTTTAGCATGGGGCCAGCCTATTGGTCACTGGTTTTCTCACCTTTTGGGAGGGGGAGGGGGCTACTAGAGTAGGTTTTTTTCTTGATTGGGCAGTTCTTTTGATGGATTTTTTCTCGTAAGTACATTACTCCTTCTGGTTGTATCCATGCCTTTTGGTTTAATCCATGCTGGCGTAACATTACTTTTAAATAATATTAAATCCAATTTTAAACATGGATGTTATTAAAATTAATATAATATCTTGGAACTGGAATGGTGTGAATCATCCCATTAAGCGTAAAAAGATTTTTAAGAAATTGAAAACACTTAACGCAGATATTATTTTTGCACAAGAAAATCATATAGAGTAACAGGATAAGGATAGATTTTTCCAATTTTGGTAAGGATCTTTGTACCATTCAGACAAACAGACAGACAGACATAACTTATTGATCCCGAGGGAAATTGGGTTTCGTTACAGTCGCACCAACCAAGGATAGTGTAGAAATATAGCAATATAAAACCATAAATAATTAAATAATAAATAAATCATGCCGTCCAGGACCAGCCTATTGGCTCAGGGTGTCTGACACTCCGAGGGAGGAGTTGTAAAGTTTGATGGCTACAGGCAGGAATGACTTCCTATGACGCTCAGTGTTACATCTTGGTGGAATGAGTCTCTGGCTGAATGTACTCCTGTGCCTAACCAGTACATTTTGGAGTGGATGGGAGACATTGTCCAAGATGGCGTTCGCTGTCGAATAATAAAATAAGAGACGTATCTATCTTTCTTAGCCCCAAAATCCCTTTTGTACACTTTAATACTATTACTGATTCAATTGGAAGATACTTAATTGTTACTGTGTAGCGGTGTGCTACACGGAGCGCTAAAATAACGACACAGAGTCGGTAAACTGCAGTTAAAGAAAGATTTTATTCGAACTTCACAGCCTTGCTTTAAAGCCTCCCTGATCCTGCCCTCCCCGGGTGCGGATGCTGTAGGGGCACGTACTCACAATCCCCCGCAGGCTTTTCCCTTTGTTAGTGAAGCAGAACTGGCGCCCTTTTGGGACTGGCCTTTGTGCCAGTGCGCTGGCCATTTGTGAGCCGGTTCGAGTGCGCAAGGAAGTGGGTCGTCACATAACCCCCCCCCCCCCCCAGAACTGGCGATACACCCCCCAATGTCCATAGTCTGGGCCGGACCCGGTTTGGGAGGTCAGCTACTGCACCGCGGTGCCGGAAACTCGACTGGTTGTGCCAAGTCCACATGGGCCGGTTTGAGTCGGTCCACCATGAAAACCTCCTCTCTTCCCCTAACGTCCAGCATGAATGTGGACCCGTTGTTCCTGAGCACCGTAAACGGCCCCTCGTAGGGCCATTGCAGTGGTGGCCGATGCCCGCCCTGTCGTACAAACACAAACTTACAGTTCTGCAGGTCTTGGGGTACGCAGGTTGGGTTCTGCCCATGCCGCGAAGTGGGTATGGGGGCCAGGTTGCCGAGCCTCTCGTGTAGTCTGCCCAGGACTGCTGCAGGTTCTTCCTCTTGCCCCCTTGGGGCTGGTATGAACTCCCCGGGGACAACCAGGGGTGCGCCGTACACCAACTCAACCGACGAGGCATGCAGATTGTCTTCAGGCGCCTTGCGGATGCAGAGTAGGACCCAGTTAGCTCCTCTCAGGCGGGCCATGAGAGCCGCCTTTAGGTGACGGTGGAAATGCTCCACCAGCCCGTTCGACTGTGGGTGGTAGGCAATGGTGTGGTGCAGCTGTGTCCCCAAAAGGCTGGCCATAGCTGACCACAGGCTGGAGGTGAACTGGGTGCCTCTGTCAGAGGTAATGTGGGCCGGTACACCAAAGCAAGATACCCAGGTGGCGATCAGTGCCCGGGCGCAAGATTCAGAGGTGATGTCGTTGAGCGGGATCGCCTCTGGCCATCTTGTGAACCGGTCCACGATAGTCAGGAGGTGCCGCGCTCCGCGCGACACTGGCAGGGGGCCCACGATATCCACATGAATGTGGTCGATACGCCGGTGGGTGGGGTGGAACTGCTGCGGCAGAGCTTTGGTGTGCCACTGCACCTTGGCCGTCTGGCAGTGCATGCACGTTCTGACCCATTCACTAACCTGCTTGTGGAGTCCGTGCCAAACGAACCTGCTGGAGACCATCTGGATGGTTGTCCTGATGGAGGGGTGCGCTAAGTTATGAATGGAGTAGAAAACGCGCCGCTGCCAAGGTGCTGGGACGACGGGACGGGGCTGGCTGGTGGCGACGTCACAGAGTAGGGTCCTCTCACCTGGGCCTATGGGGAGGTCCTGGAGCTGCAAACCGGAGACTGCGGTTCTGTAACTCAGGATCTCGTCGTCTGCCTGCTGCGCCTCTGCCAGTGCCTCAAAGTCTACCCCTTGGGAAAGGGCATGAATGTTAGGGTGAGAGAGCGCGTCTGCCACGACATTGTCCTTACCCGAGACGTGCCAGACATCCGTCGTGTATTCAGAGATGTAGGACAGATGGCGCTGCTGGCGGGATGACCAGGGATCGGACACCTTCGTGAACGTAAAGGTAAGCGGCTTGTGGTCCGTGAACGCGGTGAAGGGCCTACCTTCTAAGAAGTACCTGAAATGCCGGTTTGCCAGGTATAGCGCCAACAGTTCCCGGTCGAAAGCACTGTATCTGAACTCGGGTGGCCGCAGGTGTTTGCTGAAAAACGCCAGGGGTTGCCAGCGACCCGCGATGAGTTGCTCCAGTACCCCACCGTCTGCCATGTTAGAGGTGTCCACTGTGAGGGTGGTAGAAACGTCCATTCTGGGGTGCACTAGCATCGCGGCGTTTGCCAAGGCTTCTTTCGTTTTAATGAAAGCAGCGGCGGACTCCTCGTCCCAGGTAATGTCCTTGCCCGGACCCAATATCAGAGTGAACAGGGGGCGCATGATTTGGGCAGCTGAAGGGAGGAAGCGGTGGTATAAATTGACCATACCTACAAACTCCTGAAGGCCTTTGATCGTGGTGGGTCGGGGGAAATGGCGGACAGCATCTACCTTAGCGGGCAGGGGTATGAGGTCTTTAGTAAACCTGTGGCCCAGGAAGTCGATGGTGTTGAGCTCAAACTGGCATTTGGCAGGGTTGATTGTTAGACCGTACTCACTCAGTTGGGCGTAGAGTTGACGGAGGTGGGACAGATGCTCCTGACGACTGCTGCTGGCTTTGAGGATGTCGTCCAAATAGATGAATGCGAAGTCCAGGTCGCGTCCCACCACGTCCATTAACCGCTGGAACATCTGTGCGGCATTCTTCAGGCCGAACGGCATGCGGAGGAACTCGAAAAGGCCAAACGGGGTGATGAGAGCCGTTTTGGGGACGTCATCTGGTTGCATCAGGATTTGATGGTATCCCTGGATGAGGTCTACCTTGGAGAAGATCCATGCGCCGTGCAGGTTTGCTGCAAAGTCCTGAATGTGCGGCACAGGGTAGCGGTCCGGTGTTGTAGCCTCATTCAGCCTGTGGTAGTCACCGCATGGTCTCCAGCCCCCTGTCGCTTTGGGCACCATGTGCAGGGGGGAGGCCCATGGGCTGTCGGACCGCCGGATGATCCCCAATTCCTCCATCTTCTTGAACTTCTCCTTCGCCAGCCGGAGCTTGTCCGGGGGAAGCCTTCGAGCACGGGCGTGGAGGGATGGTCCCTGGGTCGGGATTTGGTGCTGTATGCCTTTTTTGGGCATTACTGCCGTGAACTGTGGTGCCAGAACCAATGAGAAATCCGCCAGGACTCTGGTGAAGTCGTTGTCGGACAGCGTGATGGAGTCGAAGTGAGGGGCTGGCAACTGGGCTTCTCCCAGGGAGAACATCTGAAAGGTCTCGGCGTGGACAAGTCTCTGCCTCGGCACGTCGACCAGCAGGCTGTGACCCCGCAAAAAATCCGCACCCAGAAGCGGTTGGGCTACGGCGGCCAGTGTGAAGTCCCACATGAACCTGCTGGAGCCGAACTGTAGCTGCGCCGTATGGGTGCCGTAGGTCCTTAATGTGCTGCCGTTCATGGCCCTCAGGGGGGGACCCGGTGCCCTGTTGCAGGTGTCGTAACTCATCAGAGGTAAGACGCTGATCTCGGCACCGGTGTCGACCAAAAAACCAAAAAACACTGGTCCCACGCATACAGGAGGCTATCCCGATGGCCAGCCACCATAGCCATCAGCGGCGGCTGGCCCTGGCGTTTCCCGGGAACTTGCAGGGTGGGCGACAGCTGCGGGCTTCTGCGCCCCACCGCTGGTGGTAGAAGCACCATTGTTCATCGGGCTCCCCACCCCTGCCTCTGGGGTTAGCGGGCTCCGTGGCCGGGCCTGGTCTGGTCTGCTGCTGGGAGCGTGGCCTGGTGATCTATGTGATGGACGCCCCACTCTCCTTCTTGACTTTCCACAGCAAGGCCGCCCGGGCTGCCACCTTCCGGGGGTCGCTGAAATCCGTGTCAGACAGCAGCAGGCATATGTCCTTGGGCAGCTGCTCCAGGAATGCCTGCTCAAACATGAGGCAGGGCTTGTGTTCTCCAGCCAGAGACAACATCTCATTCATTAAAGCCGATGGAGGTCTGTCCCCCAAATCATCCAGGTGCAGTAAGCGGGCAGCCCGCTCGCGCCATGAGAGTCCGAAAGTCCTTATGAGCAGGGCTTTGAATTCCGTGTACTTGCCGTCTGCTGGGGGAAACTGTATGAACTCCGCAACCTGGGTCACTGTGTCCTGGTCGAGGGAGATCACCACGTAGTAGTAACGTGTGTCCTCTGAGGTTATCTGCCGAACGTGGAATTGGGCTTCTGCTTACTGGAACCACAGGTGAGGTCGCAGCGTCCAGAAGCTTGGCAGTTTCAACGAAACCGCACGAACAGATGCGGCGTCATTCATCTCCGGTCCAAAAATCGTTTGGACCGTCGGGGTCACCAATTGTAGCGGTGTGCTATACGCAGCACTAAAATAACGACATGGAGTCGGTAAACTGCAGTTAAAGAAAGATTTTATTCGAACTTCACAGCCTTGCTTTAAAGCCTCCCTGATCCCGCCCTCCCCGGGTGCGGATGCTGTAAGGGACACGTACTCACAATCCCCCGCAGGCTTTTCCCTTTGTTGGTGAAGCAGACCTGGCGCCCTTTTGGGACTGGCCTTTGTGAGCCGGTTCGAGTGCACTAGGAAGTGGGTCACCACAACTGGTTTATTATGTGAGCAAAGAATAGCTCTGGCATGTGTATACGCATCTAATGTAGATAATTCTGATTTTTTAAAGAAACTTTTTCTGAGTTACCAAATTTGAATGAATATAAGTTGATCATGGGTGGTGACTTTAATTGTTGTTTTAATCCGGCGATTGACAGGTCATCAACCAATCCATCACTTCCTGATAAAGCAGCGGCTTGTATTAATTCTTTTTTATAAGAATATGGCCTGGTCGATATCTAGAGATATAAACACCCCAACGATAAAGATCTCTCTTTTTTCTCACACGTTCATCATAAGTATTCTTGAATTGATTACTTTTTTTTAGACACACGTTTGCTACACTCCATTGTTGAGTGTGCGTATGACATCATTGCACTGTCAGATCATGCGCCTTTAAAATTAATCCTGAAGCTTTCGGATAGCTTTTTGAAAATGTCACAGTGGAGACTGAATCCTGTATTGTTACATGATCCAGCTTTTGTTAGTTTTATTAAGGAGCAAATGTTTATATTTTTTGAATTTAATACAACTGAAGGAATGTCAAACCTGGTTATATGGGACACATTTAAATCTTTTCTTAGGGGACAGGTAATTTCATACTCAGCAGCTTTGAGAAAGAAAACTAAAGCGGAATTGTCTGTGCTTATTAATAAAATTAAAGAGATAGATAAAGCATTTTCAGTTAAACCTACTGAAGACCTATATAAAGAAAGGGTCGAACTTCAATCACAGCATGATTTGCTTCTGACCTTTCCCAATGAACGGCAAATTCTTAAATCTAAAAGTTTATTTTATATACATGGGGAAAAGTCTGGTAAGCTTTTGGCAGGTCAGTTAAAGCCTGGGATGGTCAGAAGACAGATTTAAAAAATTTGTAGACCAGATAGAATTGAAACTTTAGATCCTAATGAAATTAATAAGATATTTACGGATTTTTATTCTAATCTTTATAAATCTGAATTCTCTGATGATAGTATTATTATGAATAGATTTTTGCAAAGGCTAAATATACCTCAGATTTCGACTCAAGATGTTGATATATTAGATGCACCTATTAAACAAGAGGAGATAGCCAAGGCTATATCCTCTATGCAGTTAGGGAAAGCTCCAGGACCTAATGGTTATACAGTAGAATTTTGCAAGACTTTTCATGAAATGCTTATACCACATCTTCATCAAAATTTCCAATTCTATATCCTCTGGGAACCTTCCAAAAACTTTTTATAAGGCATTAATTTCATTGATTCTTAAAAAAGGGAAAGACTCACTGGAATGTGTATCCTATAGACCTATTTCTTTATTGAATGTAGATTTTAAAATTCTCTCTAAGATTCTAGCTAATAGACTTGAGAATATTTTGCCTAATGTTATCTCAAATGACCAAACAGGATTTATTAAAAATAGGTACTCACATATTAATATTCGAAGCTTGTTAAATATCATTTATTTCCCCTCAGTCAAAGAATCTGAATGTATTGTATCTCTGGATGCAGAGAAAGCCTTTGATAGGGTGGATTGGCCTTATTTATTTCAGGTTTTGAAGAGGTTTAATTTTGGCCCGGGATTTATTTCCTGGATTAAATTGATTTACCATGCCCCGGTGGCTGCGGTTATAACTAATAATCAAAAGTCTCCTTATTTCAGATTATATAGAGGAACCCATCAGGTATTCTAATTCTGTGCAGGGTATTAAGAGAGGGGATAAATTACATAAGGTTTCGTTATATGCGGATGATTTATTAGTTTACATCTCAACCCTATTGTTAAACATACTTTAAAAATCTGGTTTCAGTTTCGTAGATATTTTGAATTAAATAATTTTCTACTCTCCAGTAATAGTTATTCTAATTTTTTTAAACCATCAACTCTGGATAAGGCTTTTTTAACATGGAAAACTAAGGGAATAAAAACTTTTTTAGATTTGATCTTACGGGATTATTTGATGTCTTTTTCACAGTTAATAGATAAATATGACATCTCTAATACATATATTTTAGATACTTACAAGTTAGGAATTTTTTACGTGATTTTCTGCCGAATTATCCCTTAGCCTACCCTTCAAATTTGGCCTATGCTATTTTTCAGCTTAAACCATTTCAAGAACAATTAATAGCTATCATTTATAAACAGTTAATGAATGCTTACAAGTCACCTAATGATAGGGTTTAACGCACTTGGGAAATAGAACTTCAACATTCACTTTCTTATGATCTATGGAGTAAAATTTATTATCTAGTTAATAATTCATCTATCTGTGCATGCCATTCCTTAATTCAGTTTAAGATGGTACACAGGGCCCATATGTCCAAAGATAAATTGGCTCATATTTTTTCTAATATATGCCCTATTTGTGACAGATGTAATGCAGAGGTGGCTACTCTAACTCATATGTTTTGGTCCTGTGTAAGCTTAAATAATTTGTGGAGGGATGTGTTTAGAATACTATCCAAAGCTATAGATGTGGATGTTCAACCCAATTCACACGGCAATTTTTGGGATTATTCCAGAGGAAGCAGTTAGAGTTTCTGCTTCTGCTCAACATGTGATAGTCTTCTCAACTTTACTGGCTAGGAGAGCTATCTTGTTATACTGGAAAGATTCTAATCCGTCTACTGTTTTTTATTGACTTTCCTCCATTATGTCATGTTTAAGTTTGGAGAAAATTAGAAGCCAGACGTTTGATACATCTTTTAATTTTGAGCAAGTCTGGTGACCCTTTATTCAATATTTTCATATGATTTATCTATTCATTTATTCATTTATCCATTTAGCTATCTAACTATCTATCTATTTATTTATTTATTCATTCATTCATTCATTCATTCATTCATTCATTCTCTGCTCTCTTTAGGGAAAATCCTTATCCGTGAAGGTTCGGAGGTGACTGGAAGGATGTTTTCTCTTTCTTTTTCTTCTAATTTTATCCTCAAATGGACTGCCCAATCTTTCTTTTCTTTTTTTTCCTTTTGTTTTGTTTCAGTTTAGCTTAGTGGGTTTTTCCCCTTTATTAAATAAAATTTCGTCTTTTTTATGATTTGTTAAGAGGAGTTGTGGTTTCTTGATTATATTGTATATATAACAGCGTAACATTATACCTATCTGATTTTGAAAATATATACTTTTTTTTGTGTTTAGACATGTTTTGTAATATCTGCTAAAATTTCCACTCTGATTTGTATACTTTTTTACTGGAAAATCAATAAAGAGATTGAAATGACAATAATAAAACAACCACTGGTATCGGATATTTTATTGTGGAGCTCAAAGGGAACATTTTGATTAATGAGGATAGAGACCCCCCCCCCCCCCCGACTTTAGCCAGGAAAGAAGAGTGGAAGTGCTGTTCCATGCACCATGACATAAAACAAGAGTTATCAAAGCTTTGAATAAGAGTTTCTTGCGAAAAACCAATGACAGCTTTGAGCTGCTTAAGATGTAAAAACACCTTCCTTCTTTAATAGGATGGTTCAATCCCTTTAATAGCAGCTCTGGGGCAAAAGTATAAGTCAAGAGAGTCAGGACAAGAAAATGTCCTGAATAACAAAGAATAGCAAAAAATTCAGTGTATGGTGTTGGCCTGGAGAACCCTCCCCCCCTCAAATCCCAAAACAAGATAGCTACCAAAAAAAAGACAAGCTCTTTGAGAAAAAAAGACATCCCAAAACCCAACTTCCAGTTTCATAACATTAGTTAAACTCCGTTTAACTAATAATTCAAAAACTAGAGAACTTATGCACTACGAATCAAAGTTATACATACAGAGAAATAATTCCATCAATAAGTATTAATTTTAATTCAAAATAATAATCCAGAATAACCTACCCACGAGAAACTATGAAAAAAAATACAGTAATTTAAAAAGAAAACAGAAAAAGAACCAGAAAGAAAATTTTTTAAAAACCTACTTATTGGCCATTTTAAATAATCAGACCGAGTCTGAAGTCAAAATGGTGGGGAGACCCACAATAAATTTCTGAGCTTCTGTAACTGAGTTAAACCATTTTTTGTCCCTAGTCTTAAGAGTTATTCGGAGATGGGCTGGGTAACGCAGAGAGGGTCTGAATCCACGATTGTAAAACTCTTTCATAACTTCTTTATACTCGGCACACATCTTCAAATCTCAAGGAGCATAATCTTCAATGATATGGACAGAGTGACCCCTGAAATCCAATGTTCTCCTCCAACATGCTTCCATGACCAGAAGGTTTTTCACCTGATATCGATTCAAAACAACGAATAACTGGACGTGGCCTAAAGCCCAGTTCAGGCTTGGCCAGAAATGTACGGTGCGCTCTGTCTAATTCGAGTGGAGTCAGGAGGATTTCATTCCCAAAAATCTCACAGAATAAAGAAGAAAAAAATTCAACTGGAGATTCCCTTTCAATAGCCTCTGGCAGACCGAGAATTCATAGATTATGACATCTACTCTGGCCTTTGAGATCAGTTATTTTGGATGTTCACTTGTTGTTTTGCTCAGTTAAATTGGAACAGACAGCTTCCAGCTGCGGCATTTTAAATCTTCGGAGGTTAACTTGAGATGAGAAAGATGTTTGGCATGATCCTCCACTCAGGTCAAGCCAGGAACTTACCTGCCAGCCTGCTTTTCTTCCTCCTTACTTTTACCACTAGCTCCCAGCTTATTCTCTACCTTAGCCAGTGGACTTTCTTTATCGTCCCTACTGCCTTTATGGTAACTCTTATTTGAGGAAAACTTTGCCTTGTGGGTTAGGGCATATTCATCTGCGAACCTGGCAAATTCCGTTATAGACCTATTCGGCTTCTCGTTCAGATACATCCAGATATTATACGAAACACAACCTTTAAATTCCTCAATCAGAATTAACTCTCTGAAACGATGGAAATCCTCCTCCACCTTTTCTGCAGCACACCAACGATCCAAGAGCACACCCTTTTCATAGGCAAACTCTGCATATGTCTGATTCTACACTTTCTTTCAATCTCTGAACTTTTGTCTATATGCCTCAGATACCAACTCGTAGGCCCGAAGGATAGCCTGCTTTACTTCCTCATAATCCTCAGACTCCCCCTCGGACAACGCCGCATATGCCCATTGAGCCTTCCCTTTTAATGCACTTTGTAACAACGCCACCCACTGATCTCTGGGCCACTTCTGATTCACTGCCACCTTTTCAAAATGCAAGAAGTAACTGTCAATATCTATCTCCTCGAACGGAGGTACTAACTTAAACTCCCTACTAACATTAAACTTCTCCTCTCGGTCTGCCCCTTGGACTCTTCCCTGTTGCTTTAACTTCTCCATGTCCAGCTCATGCTGCCTCTGTTTCTCCTTCTCCCTTTCCTCTGCTTCCAGCTGTTGTAACCTAAAGAGAATGGGAGAGAGCGACACAGCTAAGAGGTACACAAGGTGGAACGTCTCCTATTGACAAAAGAGGAGATTCACTGCTATTGTCTTTTGGAGAAGGATTGTTTACTTGGTACTGTTCTATTCATTGAAATCCCTCAGGGGACAGCCAGAGTGGGCTGGTTTGATGGGTTAAGTCATTCAAACCTGATTGACACCTGAGACCCCGTGAGTGGGGATAAAATTGAGGTCTGGGGTGACACCCCTCAGACACACCAGGAGAAACGCTAGTGAGCAGTAAGCTCAATGCAGTAAGCTCAATGCAGGACTGCCTTAGGGACTCCGGCTCCAAATTTTTCCTCAGGGTTTATTCCCGAAGCCTTCCCCATGAACAGGTATAGCTGTAAGGCAGAGAGGCTTGAGATCAGAGCTTTCCCTCTCGTAGATGAGCTGCCAACCATAGCTGATGAGCCCCATCTGGACAGAGTGACTGGTTTCAAGGTGCCAGTAACCCACCATTGTCCTTTCTCCTGTCAGGAGAGCTGTTTCCATGACTACTTTAGGAGATATAATGAAAATGACATTCAATAAGATTTGATAGCGAATCAATGGTTGACCTACCTAGTATGAGTAAAAGTTATTATTCACTAATCTAAAATAATATGAATTCTGAAAGTGTCAAATGGCTATACTTTGTAGAGTAATAGCCTTGTTCAGAAATTGACTTGGTTAACTAGAAGATCCATCTTCATGTAAAGACTCGTTCAGTGTTGTCTATTCTCCTACTTCTATTACAAATATTTACAAAAATAAACATCACATGTTGATTACTATCATTGCACCCAGAGTTTCCCAAAATGGTCTGCAAACTAAATTTTAATAGTAATTTATTATTGCCTTTTTTTTAAAAAAATTGCCATTTCTAATAAAGAAATTAGTGCCAATACCCCATCATAATTGAGGTATAGAATACTTAACTGGAATGATAAATAAAAACAGGTCTTACCCATCATACATAAATTCAGGAATCTTTTTCAAATAACATATTCATAACAGGAGGCTATGAAGAAAAAGGAAAATAACAGCATCTTGAATAAACTATGCATGTGTAATTTGGCATGCCAACTGAAACTACTGCGATTGTTTACCTGTAGAATCTCAATCCCAAGAAGCAGCTTTATGAGACTTTCCTGATGGTTTCTGGTGTTACTACAACAAATCAAAAGAATGTACACAATTATACAGCTCTTATAGGTAGGATGTGGAATTCTAAATTGCATTCACACTTCAAAACTGAATCAATGGCCACAGATTCTGCCCAGATTTGCATTATTACAATAAAAGGGTGGGTGAGATGCCAATGAACAAGTTTTAATATCTGCAGGAAAGAGAAAATGAAAATGGCAAAAACTAGGATGCTATATAAGTAGCTTCATACAGTAACGTATCTTCCAGCAGCCCAGTACTAACAATACCGTAATGTTATTTCATTAATACAATTGTACCTTGATTCTTCCTCTTGAGATTGCCCACAACTTAAAAGGCAATCCCTGGACTTATCCCTGTTCTCGATATATGACTCCACGCCAGTTATAAATTCCTGCACAACCTACAAATAGAATGGTGTGCATTAATTGATAAAAATGCCATTCAATATTTCTGTACCAAAGAGGCTGGCAGAGTTTCAAAATATGCAAGTTCGAAGTTACTGCACAAAAATGCATAAGAGCAGCCGAAAAATTTCTTTTCATACAATTTCTTTTCCAGTTTCTTGATTATTTACTGAAGTAAACCCCCTTACTTCAGATGGTAATGACTTACATTCACACATTTAACTGAAGTCACTGAATTTCGAAGTGTAGCATTCACCTTGGCTGATGCTTCTTGCCAGTGCCAGGATGTTTAAGGGCAACTCCAATGATTCCTTTGCCGGGATCAAATAAGACCAAGAACTTTTACTTCTGGTGTGTTCAGAAACAAGTGTGTCCTTGTGCTTCTTCAAATGAAGCATTATCAAAAAGCTAAATTGTCATTTTAAATATGCATTGTAGTGAAAAGTATAGTTCCAATATGCACCTTGACCAACTGCTATCACTAACAGGTCTTAGCAAATACCAGCTAAGATACAAAAGTAATATCCTGTAACTACATTAATGACGGATTCTGACATTACAGTGGTCCGTGAGCTGAATCACAGACCACTTACAGGTGGAAGCCCTGGAATAAAACCATCAAAAATCCTTACGGACAATTTTAAGGATCAGCTGGAAGGACAGACACACTAACACGAGTGTACTGGAGGAAGCCAACACAAGCAGCGTCTCCACCACAACAAAGCAGCACCGACTCTGATGGATAGGTCATGTCATCCGGATGCTTAACATTTCTCCCTAAACAGATCCTTTACTCCTAGTTGAAACAAGGTTAGTGAGACCCTGGTGGGCAAAGGAAATGCTTCAAAGATATTATCAAAATATTTCAGCCTGCAGAAATTCAAGATTACATCAAGACATCTTGAAGACATTGTGATCAGTAGGTACACCTGGAGGAAATCTGTTCAAGAGAGCTGTGCTATATGAGAATGATCTCTGCTGTGCCACAGTGAAAGGAGAAACTGAACAACCATCAGACCCAACTGCCAACCACAGCCAGAATATGTGTATTCCAGTTTGGCTTCTACAACCACCTGAGGATCCAGCAATCTCCAATCCCTTAGGAGAACATCATACTCGACCCGCGTGATTGCACTAATGCTACTACTCATGTTAGGCTAACATGCATGTTTCCTCAAAACTTGGTAAAGCTTCTTTTGAAAAAATGCTTGATCTAAAACTACAAAAATAAATATTAAAACAAGTTAAACTTAATAGTGGATAATGTAAACAGACACAGAAAATGGCAGATTCTTAAGTGTTCTGGGATCTCATAGGCCTTGTTTTCAGTTGCTATTCAGTTATGTACTTATCTATCTATTGAAAGCTTAATTTTAGTTTAAGTAAATTCAATGATGAAATAACTCAATGCATCACAGCACATTTTGGTGTTGGGGGCAAAATACTGACTGAAAAATCACAACTCTTGTGTGTATCCATTTGCTTTGAATATTTAAGCTGGGCAGTGTGAGCTTGTTGGGCCGGAAGGGCCTGGTTACATGCTGTATCAGACAGATAAATAGAAAGATTAATAAATCTCTTGTAGTCTCAGAACCTGAATTAGGGCACCTTCAATCTGTTGCAAAAAGAACAATGTCAACTTTACTCCAGATAATTAACGTCAAACTCTGGTGACATCTTGGTAATGCCCTCTGACAAGGGTCGATTATTGGTCAGGTCATGTCCGATTTAAAGGCAAATGTAAAAAATTGAAGAACGGCATTACCCAGAGTCACCATAGATGGAACCTAGCTGGATGCATGGTTGAAAAAATATTCAGTAAGGCTGGAAATACTTTGGCCACAATGGCCCAAATAATTGTTAGATGCCAAAGATACAAAGATAAATTAAGCAGTCTCCAGGTGAGAAGCGCAAAAGCTTAAGATGGAAACTTCCATCAGATTAATGCTGTTGCTTTTTCATCAAAATGGAAGAACAAATGCAGAACTCTCACATCCAATGCACTGGACCTGTTGAACTTTCCAAAGATATTTTGAAAATATCATTAACTAAAATTACACATTTATTATAAAATTTTAACTATTATCAGAGGACATTAATTTACAGAGGACATGACGCTCAATCCTTCCGCGTGATAATCATAGGAGACGCAAGAAATTGTAGATGCTGGAATCTAGAGTGAAAAACCAAACAGGTGATCCAAAATGTCAACTGCCCATTTCCCTCTACAGATGCTACCCATCCCACTGAGTTCTTCAAGCGGGTTGCTTTCTTATCGATAAACTTACTGACTACAAAAGAACTTTAAAAATATTTATTCAAAAAATGAAAATAGTATAGTAGTTTTTGAACAACATACTTAGCTTCTTCGGTTGCTTTCCATATTTCAGAAACACTCCTGCTACTTTCAGCAACTGTACAAATACATTATCATCATCCACCTCTTCTTCCTCAGCAGACGATATTTGTTTTCTACCTTCGGCTTTGCTCTTCTTTGCCCCTTAGGAAAATATCATCACTCTTCTTTTAGGAAAATTGAACAAACTAACAAAAATACAATGTACAATAATCTCCACAATCATAGCGCCAGAACCAGGTTTATTATCACTGACATGTGTGGTGAAATTTGTTGTTATGCAGCAGCAATACAGTGCAGTACATAATAAAACAAACTATAAGTTGTAATAAAAATATTTTTAAAAGTAAATAAAGTGTGAAAAGAGAACCAAATAGTGAGGTACTGTTCATGGGTTCAGGAAACATTCAGAAATCTTTTGGTGGAGGGGTAGAAGCTGTTCCTAAAACATTTTAAGTGTGTGCCTTCAGGCTCCTATACCTCCTCCCTGATGGAATAAACATGCCCATTGATGGAAGAAAAGGTGAACTCACCTTGAATCTTAGTTATAACACAGTCCAAACATCTCAGCTTCCTACACCTTTGGACATTACAATCCCCTCAAGACTGCTTTCTCAGTTTCTGACTTTGCTCTCAATACAATCATAATTCCGCTCTACAACCCCCGCTACAAGTTTGCAGATAATACCGGCACCGTGAGCCGGATCTCAAACAACGACAGGACAGGCGAAGTACCTTGCGGCTTGGTGACAAGACAGCAACTTTTCCCCCAATATCAGCAAAACAAAATCTAATCACCACTGATAGTTTATTCTGGTTCAATGATATAGACACTCTGGACAAGAAAGCAACTTCCACAGAAATTCCACGTCCCTTTGAACCTCACCTATTTTTCTACATGTGCCATAGAAATCACTGTATCCAGATGACATGCCAACTGTTCTGCCCAAGACTGCAACAAATTGCAGGGAGCTGTGGACACAGCTCAGTCCACCATGAAATCCAGCCTACTCTGGCTGCTTTCCTGAGACAGCAGGACGTATAGACAATGTAATCAAAAACCTCTTCCAAGTTGGTCATTCTCTTTTTTCACCCCTCCCCCTCACTTCCCTGGGAAGAAAATATTAAAGTTTGAGAACACACTCAAGAAACCTGCTACCCTGGACATTACTTGTACATTAAAGATGAACTCCTGACATCACAATCTATCCCATAATGACCTTTTACCTTATTTGTCTACCTGTACTGCACTTCTGTAATGGTAATGCCAGATTCTGAATTGTGTTATTGCTTTTCTTTGTATTAACTCCATATGCTTGTGTTGTGAGATTATCTGTATGGATGGCATGCAAAATAGTTTTTCACTGTATTATGGTGCATGTGACAATATTACCAACTATAACTGCAACAATTTGATGGAAGGATTAACATTACAGAGATGGTAAAGGACAAAATAGACTCCACTTTGTTATCTTGTATTCCAAGCAGTCAAGTGCACCAACAGTATTTCCGTTAACACATGAAGTGTGGAAGTCTCTGTGCTGAAGTCACAATTACTTTGATTTGCCTGTCATCAGAGGTCTATCAGTCTTTAAGAT
The DNA here is from genome assembly GCF_030144855.1 of Hypanus sabinus. Taxonomy (NCBI): domain Eukaryota; kingdom Metazoa; phylum Chordata; class Chondrichthyes; order Myliobatiformes; family Dasyatidae; genus Hypanus; species Hypanus sabinus. Next base: position 55,883,081 of record NC_082724.1, on the reverse strand, counting down.
AGTTACATTATTTAAAGTATACAATACCTCCTATACAGTACATCAGTTAATGACAGACATTAAATTTGCACTAGAAAGTGCTTTTGATATTTAAAAAATCTGTCCAATATTTCATGGACACTGTTAGCAGTCTTAAAGCATGACTTTAAGAACATTTTACCAACCTAATATTTTACATTTTTGACAAAAGTCTGGTATTTACTTCCAAATGTCTAATGAAACGTAGCTGCAAACTGAGCCCAAAACCACTTTCATAAATAGCAACATGGCCCACACACCTACTTCTTTGTAATTGTCTGATAGGATACTTCAACATCTCGTCTGAAAGACAATGTTCACATCATTAGGACCTGAATCAAAATTACCCACAAGTAATATAGATAACTATTCATTCAGACATCTTCAGTCGATTCTCAGTTTAGAATTTTTATTGGCTTTAACATTTACAGGTCTGCATTCCAGTTTTTCTGTTGGGTGTTTCAGTATATTGTGGTATGACAGGATTTGAATGAATGGCAGCAAACATTACTGAAGCCTGAGAGAGAGGCCAGAGAACAAATACCATCTATACCATTAACTTACGGTGAGACAAAATAAAAAGAAGAAGTTAAGCAGAAAATTGGAGAACATACAAGATCACAATTAGTGCCAGATTCCTGAAGCTGTAGCCCCGAGGTGCACAGTATTTATACACTATTAAGCATTACCGGTTTTATATTGCTAGCTAATTATTCAGTGATGTAAATTTAATTTATATAGTTACTGGTCTCAAAAAACAGAAATCAACATGTGATTCAATTTAAGCAACTACACCATTCCGTAGACTGCAAAGGAACTGTGAGTTAAGTTGTCCAGAGATTCGTTAATTGATTCAAGACCAGTGTCAGTGGGGAATGAATAACTTGATTCAGAGAGATATTGGTATCACTTGTCTGTCTCTTTATCTTTGGAAAGGACAAGAATCTTCCCTCAGAGCCAAATAAACACCTGAGATGGATATAGGTTGCTGGAGATAGCCATTGTGAAGCCCTCTGGATGCAGTTTCAGTAAGCACAAGAATAAACACTTAAAAGTAATAAGTTTACCGATTCATTTGCTTGATAGCTCTTCAGAATTTACCACTTCATCACTGTCGACTGACTTAGAGAGCCTTCTCTTGGTCACCACGGCGCTGGAGTCGGACCTGATCCCTGCACTCCAAGCAGCTGCCGACAAAAGCACCAACTTGTTCAGCCAGTCACCTGTCTGGTTCTCAGCTTCACCCCACCCCCTCTGGTCTTCTCCTATCATTTTGCATTTCCTCCTTCCCCTCCTACTTTCAAATCTCTTACTATCTTTCCTTTCAGATAGTCCTGACGAAGGGTCTCAGCCCGAAACGTCCACAGCACTTCTCCCTATAGATGCTGCCTGGCCTGCTGTGTTCTACCAGCATTTTGTGTTGTTTATTGTTTGTGTTGTTGTTTGAATTTCCAGCATCTGCAGATTTCCTCGTGTTAACTTGTTCAGCCTGGCCGCCACTGCGGGCAAGTCAGCGCGCAAGCGTCTCCCACGCCCCGCCCCATCTCTCCCACCCCACCGGCACATAACCGGATCATAACAGTCCTCAGAGTAAAGGAGACCTAAATTCAGGGGCATAGTCATCTGCATCCTAGATAAACTGATTTAAAAGTTTCAAAGCATTAAAACAGCCTTTAAAACTGACAGACCCCAAGTGATAATTCTAATATTGTTTTTTCATGACTGCTAACAGCACTTTTTCCCTCAATATAAATTTATATTAATACAAGCAAACTTAATAAACCTACTGCAGGGTAAGGGGAGAGTGGATGTGACTTGAAGGTCCAGCGTGATAACGCCGCATACATAATATTGTCAAATACGGTGGTGTGAGTTGAAAACGTTATTTCTCGCAAAAGATGGCAAAACCAGAGTTGTTACTGGACTCCAATATTAGGCTCTGGGTGGTTTTGTCCATCGTTTTCATCACTTTTTTTGTTGATTTAGTCAGGTATTACATTTCCATCCTACTACTGAGCAACAAGAAACTCACAGAAGAGCAAGTTTCCGATAGGTACAGAAAACCACTCATTCAGTAATATCCTCTATCTCCATGGAGACCATCTTTTCCCCAAGGCTGTTAGAGGATTGTTAAACATTTGTGATTTTAGTGTATAGTTAATGATGTGGTCTGATAATTATGAGAACTGCAATTTTATTTTCATAAATCTAACTACTTTTTATAGTGGTTACCATTCTTGTTATTGTAAAAATAAGGTACAGAAATTTTAATTTATGCAAGTGTCTTTATTCTGGGATTTATTGTGTATGAAAAGTAAACCATGTTAATGTGGAACTGAATACTATTCAAGAATATTCCCTTTATGAAATGAAGCTGCTTATCTGTGAATAAAAGTTTTCCCTTTTTTTAAATACTTTTTTTTCATTATTAGATGTTTCTTTCCTTACCTTGACATTTAATCCATTGAACTCAATACTCTGCCTCTTATTGTAGCTGCAGATCAGTCACGCATTATGCAAGAACAGATGACAGGTGCTGCAATGGCAATGCCTCCAGATACAAATAAAGCTTTCAAGGTTTATTAGTTATACTATATAAATATAAAAATATCCTATTCTAGCCTTCTGGTATAACATTAGTTGTTTTGCACATTACAGCATTTTATAGTAAGCTTTAGTAGACACTTAATTTGGATAATAAAGTCAAAGTTGGCAGTATTTTTGTTCATGAAATTCTTGGTATTTTGTAGATGAAAAAATGTTCTATAATTTTTATTCATAAAATGCAAAGATTCATATTTAGGACTTTATAAGTGTTTGGATTCATTTCTGTTTTTGAGTAGGGAATAAGGGATTTGTTGCCAGATCTATACAAATGAATATTAGAACATGAATGAACAAGAGAGTGTATATAGAGTATATTCACATTATTGTCCCAAAATTTTGCACTCCAGTGATACTAATTTGCCATAATCTGCTGAGGATAAATGGAACTAAAAAATTGGAACTTCTCTGGGAATTGTTAGGGTCATGCGAGGAAATACTGAAATAGAAGATTGTAGGGCAAAGATTTTAGCCCTTTTTTATAACTAGAATATTCTTCTATAAAATGACTGAAAATCCTCTAAGTGCAATTGATAATTGGAAACAAAATTATTAACTTCCAGTTCCAATGCATCACACTTTGCTGTTTAGTTCAGAGTGACACACACAAAATGTGGAGGAACCCAGCAGGTCGGCAGCATCTAAGGAGAGGAATAAACAGTTGATGTTTTGGGTCATTCAGTCTGGCTCGGAAAGGGTGGAAAGCAAGAATAAGAAGATAAGGGGTGTGTGGGGTGGAGTACAAGCTGCCAGGTAATAAGTGACGCTAAGTGAGGAGGAAAGGCAAATGAATGGGGTGGGGGGGGGGAATGAAATGAGAAGCTGGGAGGTGATGAGTGGAAAAAGTAAAGGGCTAAAAATAGAAGGAATCTGATAAGAGAGTGAAACATGAGAGAAGGGGACAGAGGTTGGGCTCCAGATGGAGGTGATCGATAGGTAAGGAGAAGAGAAAGGGATAAGAGGGGAGCCAGAATGAGGAATGAAAAAGAGGAGGGGGAGTAATCACTGGAAGTTTGAGAAATTGATGTTCATGCCATTAGGTTGGAGGCTACCCAGACGGAATATGAGGTGTTGCTCCTCCAACCTGAGAGTGGCCTCCATTGTGGCAAGAAGAGAGGATGTTCTGTTCCACTTTGTCTATTCAGACTGAGGTATAGCAATCTAGTACTTGCATGATACATCTGGCATTGAACTCAAATACCTTTAAACGTAATGACTAACTTCCACCATCTCAGTGGTTCCTAAATTTCCTTCACTACTTGTTATTAACTTTTTGCAAAAGGTGGAGGCCATTCTTAACTTCTGTTTCTTTTCAATTCTTATTGCCTCATCCTGCATTACCAGTAAACCAGCCCTGTTTCCTCATGGTTAACATTTTCTGGCCATTGTCTGATCAATGCGAAGATACTTGATCTTGGCTCTGTTCAGCCACGGAGTTCCTGATTCTGAGATTCCTAATACTGACTAAGGTCCCAATCATTTCTGCTGAAATAAGTGACAACAAGGTTGTGGTGAATTATAATATCCTCCATATTCAAGCAACATATCAGCACTGATTAATCTGAATATGTATGAAAAATGACCTAATGATATACTAGGAATTTAGTAGTATGCATAAGAGTAGGATTAAAATAGGAGGTGTAGTAATGGGAATAAGTTATCTATTTAGTAGTGCAAAACTGAAAGGTAGTAAAACATACTGTTTCTTTTGGTTTTGTATTTTTATTCTGAAAATAGGAAGCATTGGAAATCCTGGATCATCAGTGGGTCTTGGAGGAAGTGGAAGAAGAACTTATGGCCAAGGATCTCAATTTTGAAGGAATGTTCAACAAGGAAATAGACACACCAATGTTTTAAGGCACCTTCACCAGGGACCCCAGATTAAACTTCTAACATAACTAGGTTTGTAGTAAGACAGATATTTTTCCTTGTCTTAAAACTTTACTTGAACACATTAGAAATGTCTGGTAAAGCCGCAAGTCACACAAACCACTAATGTGAGATTTTACTGTGAATTTGAAAGCCATCAGTGTAAAGATACTGGACAAGAATATATTGTATATTTTCTTGCAACATGTCAGGAATTGTCTCTCACTGTTCATTCATAAAAGTAAAAGTTATTTAGAAGTCCAAGGTGTCTATGACCAAATGTATTGGATCACTTTTTTGTTAAAAGAATTATGAGGAGAAAATAAAAACTACTATTCTCATGTGGATAAGGGTGGTCCTTTGGGTAATTGAAGCATTTTATTTTGCAGTTCTTGCAGGTCAAAATTAAGTGCACTATATTTAATGTTCATCTTGTGACTAAGTATTGGCATTTCATCATTTTTTTCCATATTATCACCAAGGGAACTGGGCAGCCTTCAACCTAATGGCATGAACATCAATTTCTTGAACTTCTGATAATTGTGTACAGATCTCTGTCAGCTTTGCACACTTGGACACTGCAAATTTTCCCCATTCTTCTTTACAAAACTGCTCAAGCTCTGTCAGATTGCATGGGGATTATGAGAGACCAAACCTTTTCAAGTTCTAACACAAATTCTCATTTGGATTAAGATCTGCACTCTGACTTGGCCACTACAGGACATTAATTTTGTTGTTATTAAGCCATTCCTGTGTAGCTTTGGCTTTACGCTTGAGGTTATTGTTTTGGTAGAAAACAAATCCTCTCCCAAGTTGCAGTTCTCTTCTCCTCTAGGATTACCTTGTATTTTGCTGAATTAATTTTATCTTCGACTTCACAAGCCTTCCAGGGCCTACTGCAGTGAAGCATCCCCACAGCATGACACAGCCAACACCATGCTTCATGGTGGGGATGGTGTGTTTTTAATGATATGCAATGTTTAGTCCGATGGCCAAAAAGCTCAATTTTGTTTTAATCAGACCACAGAGCTTTCTTCCAGCTGATTCAGAGTCTCCCACATGCCTTCTGGCAAACCCTAGCCAAGACTATCATGTGAGTTTTTTTTTCCACTGGTGGCTTTCTCATTGCCATAGAGCTACAACTGGTTGAAGCACCCAGGCAACAGTTGTTGTATGTGCAGTCTCTCCCATCTCAGCCACAGAAGCTTGTAACTCCTCCGGAGTTGTCATAGATCTCTTGGTGACCTCCCTCACTAGCCCCTTCTTGCATGGTCACTCAGTTTTTGAGGATGGCCAGATTTACAGCTGTGCCATATTCTTTTGATTTCTTGATGATTGACAACTGTACTCCAAGAGACTTTCAGTGACTTGGAAATTTTCTTGTATCCGTCTCCTGACTTGTGCTTTCAATAACCTTTTTGCAGAGTTGTTTGGAATGGTCTTTTGTCTTTGTGGTGTAGTTGGAACTTCCAGATACAGGTGTAATTTTTTACTACAATCAGTTGAAACACTTTGACTGCACACAGGTGATCTTCATTCAACTAAATATGTGACTTCTAGAACCAACTGGCTGCACCAGTGTCATACTAAAGGATTGAATACTTATATAATCAATTAATTTTTGTTTTATATTTGTAATTAATTTAGATCACCTTGTAGAGACCTGTTTTCACTTTGACATGACAGTATTTCTGTTGATCATGTTAAAAAAAAGTTAAATCCGGTGTAATTCAATGTTGTAAAACAATAAAACATGGAAACTTCCAAGGGGGTTGAAAACTTTTTTTTAAAAAATTGGCACTGTATGATGCTATCCCTGATTAGTAATATCATTCATTCCACTCTAAATTAATCACCTTGTTCCTGACACTTCTTCCATTAAAATGGACAATTAAGTCCTTATGAAATTTTGCCCTATCAACTACCTATCCTCTCCTCAGTCTCTCTACATATTGCATCTACCTGTATACCAATTGCCACATTCTCTGACCTATCATTTTGGTTCTCAATCCCCTGCAAACCCTGAAAAGCTCTAGCAGATCTGCCCACAAGGTGTAACCCATCCTTTTTATATGTCATACTTTCCCAAGAAGAGCTCTCCCTGCAACAATTCCTCCGCTACATGGTCATCTGCCCAATTATCCTATTCTTATCCTCACTGGCATATGGCACAGGTTGCAATCCAGAGATTACTACCGTTTTCTTTGAGGTTGAGAAGTGAGCAATTTAATATATGGTCCCATTAGTTGACAAATGGAAATATTTTAAAAAGATCCAAAATCACAGATTACAAATCAATGATTCAGGTTTATTGATTTTACTGCTCCAAATTTGCATTAATGCTACATTATTATGGACTTAAAATCAATGTTGGGTTTTGCTTTGCAAACTGGTTTTATGCTCCAGGATTCCATTCAAACTATGTTTAATCTTCTCACAACCTTTACAGTTGGAGAACATTTGAATTACTTTCCTTCCATTTAAGATAAATTCTTCAATATATTTTATAGTAGCACTGAAGAGACCATGGCCTGGATGGCGGGGGTGGGGGGGTACTTATTTACAGATGCAATTGTTTTTTGTGGCAGTGCTCCATGTAAACGCTCTCTCTGGTGGGGAGGGTTTTTCCTCTGATAGACTGAGTTGCATCGACTCTTTCTGTAGAGGTTGAGTATTGGTGCTTCTATACCAAGTTGTAATGCAAATAATAGGATACATTGTACATCCATAGATTAACTCCACTTCCATCATAAGCACAGGATTGGAAAGAGCTGCAGACGTTGCAAACTCTGCCAGGTGATGCCTCAAAAAGTCAGCATCCATCATTACAGACTCACATTATCCAGGACATGCCCTCTTCTCATCGCTACCATCAAGGAGGTACAGGACCCTGAAGAGCAACACTCAACATTTTAGGAACTGCTGCTTCCCACCACCATCAGCTTTCTGAACAGACAAGGAACCCATGGACACCACCTCACTACTATTTTGTTTTGCTTTTGCTCTTTTTGCATAATTTAATTTACATATACTGTAGATTCAGTTAATTGGGGTGGCCTCTTATTAGTGTCAACTCTTTAAAGTACAAAAACAAATTAAAAACATAACCAGTATCCCTTTAATTTATTTGGGACACTATGCCACTTAATTGAGACAGGAGATAGTTTTCAAACAGTTCCTAACCAACGTCAGATGTGTGCACTTGTGTGGCTATTAGGCAATACACTATACAGGAGATCTAATATTGCATCCTCTCTAGTTGGTACCTCTATGTATTGACTTAGAAAACTTTCCTGAACACATTTTACAAACTCTAACCTGTCTAGACCTTTCCAATCAATATGTGGAAAATTAAAATTCCCTACTATCACAACTTTATGTTTCCTGCAGTTGTCTGCTATCTCTGTGAATTTGCTCCTCCAATTCTCGCTATTGGTTGGTCTTTAATACAACACCATTAATGTGGCCATACCTTTCCTGTTTCTCAGCTCCACCCATATGGCCTCGGTAGACAAGCCCCCTAATCTGTCCTGCCTGAGCACTGCTGGAACATTTTCCCTGACTAGCAATGCCACCCCCCACCTCCCCTCACACTTCATCCCTCTGCCTCTATCATGTCTGAAACATTGGAAACCTGGAACATTGAGCTGCCAGTCCTGCTCATCCTGTAGCTCAGTTTCACTAATGGCTACAATGTCATAATTCCACGTGTCAATCCACATCCTCAGCTCGTCAGCCTTCCCCACAATACTCCTCGCATTGAAATAGACACACCTCAGAAGACTATTACCACCACACACAAACCTTCTATTTGTGACTTTGCATGAACCTTTAACATAATTTACTTTCAACCCCGCTCCACTATCTGGTCTGTCACTCTGGTTCCCATCCCCCTGCAAATCTAGTTTAAACTGTTGGGGTCCAGTCTGGAGCCCGCCTTCTGGGTCTTGCTCTGGTCTGCAGACTCCGGGCGTTGCAGTCAGCCCTCCTGTCACATGGAGCCATTAGATCATCTTGGCTTAAGGAGGTACACCTGTTGCCTACTAGGGGGCAGGTGTTTATAAGGGGCTCAGGGACTGACCCTAGTTGTGGGGTTGTCCTGCTCTGAACCTATTCTGCCCTGTTCTGTATGTGCTCTATCTGGTTGGTCTTGTTCCCTTGCTTCTCTCCTGTGTGCTGGTCCTGCTGTTCTGCTTTATTTGCCCTGCCTGCGCTGTCACACTGTTGGTTGCCTTTCTGAATTTACTGGTGTATCACGGTAGTCCTGCTGCTCACCCTGGACCCAGCTTCCTTCTGATCCCTTGCCTATGTTGGGCAGGTCTGGCTGGACTGCTGTTGCCCGGCGGGGGTTCTGCCCCTTCCTATCTGTTACCTCCATTGGGCAGGTCTGGCTGGATTGCCACTGGCTGGTGGGGGTTTCTGCCCTTTCCACCTATTGCTCTCTAAGGGTTGTGCCCGGCACCTACCCAAGTGTCTGCGACTGGCCCAGGCCTCCATGTTTTCCACTTGGGAGGTGGCCCTGCCCAGGATCCATGTGGCCTGCCCTAAGGACTCCTACCCTTTCCTCCCCTTTCCTCCCCTCGTTTCCCATGGGTTGTGCCCTCCACCTGCCCAAGTATCTGCGACTGGCCCAGGTCTCTGTGTTTCCGCCTGGGAGGCGGCCCTGCCCGGGATCCATGCGGCCCGCCCTGAGGAATCCTCCTGCCCTGCCTGAACTCTGGGATCCTCTTCTCCACTCCTGTGATGATCATTTCCTAGTAAGAGTCTTTTTACCAGCCACCAACAGTATATTCATTAAATATTTATCTCTTTTCAACCTTTCTTGAGGTATATATCCAAAATATATGGTCTTACTCTCCAAGGGTATTTCATATTTAAAGATGTCTTGTAGGGCACTGTGTATCCCCCCCCCCAATAGATTTTTGATAACAGGGCAGTCCCAAAAAATATGATTTGCATTTTGATTTCCACAATTTCTCAAGCAAACAGGGAGGTTACTATCATCATGAGATTTCTGAGAGGGTGTAATAAAATATCTTATCAAGTTTTTCCATCCAAACTCCCTCCATTTCTGTGAACTGGTACACTTCCATTAATACCTCCATATTGTAGTCCATTCTTCCTCAGATATAATTATCCCTCCTTCTCTCATTTTGCTTTAATGTATGAAGTCGAATGTGTTTTAAGATTTGACAACTCCTTGTACATGCTTGAAATGATTCTACTACCATTATCTGAATTATATGCTTTTCTAAAGAGCTCTATCAAGCATGTATTTGCCTTGGTTACATTTTTAAGCATCTTATTAACATATTGTTGCATTTGTAAATACCAATAAAAATCTTGTTTTTCTAATGTGTTTCTCTTTAAGCATTTCAAAACTGAACAGTGTTCCTTCTTTCATTATGTTGCAAAGAACTGTTATTCCTTTAGCTGTCCAGTCCTTAAATCTAGCATCCGATTTATTTGGTGTAAAATCTGAGTCATATGCACACCATTTAAGAATTGCAATATCTCCCTTTAGATTATATTTTATAGTAGTTTTCCATATTTTAAGAGTCAATTTCACCCATGGGTTATTAATAGTATTTACGTACCTTTGCAGGTTGTTATCAGCCAAAATTACTTGTATGGATATGGGAACTACCTGCTCCTCAATGTTTTTCCATTGAGCGTCATATGATGGGTTACACCAACATATCACAGTTCAACTGTGCTGCAAAATACTAATCACTAAGAGAATGTAGGCCCCATCCCCCCCACTTTCCTTTGCTAATTGCAAAGTTTTGAGATGAATTCTAGGCCTTTTACCCTGCCAAATATACCTTGATAGCATCTTGTTCCATTTATTGAATTGATTTTGATTAATCTCTATTGGTAGGGTCTGAAAGAGATATAACAGTCTGGGCAGTATATTCATTTTAATAGACTCAATCCTTGAACTGAGACTGAAAAAAAGGAATTGGGTTCCAACTTGCCACATCTTAATTTTTTATACAAAGGCTGATAATTACATTCTGATAATTTTGCCAAATCTTTTGGCATAATGATGCCCAAATATTTGAAAGACTCTTTATGCCATGCCCAGGGGTATCGACTTCCAATTTCTCTTGGTGGGCTATAGTAATATGAAAGTAATTGAGTTTTATCTATGTTGATCTTGCATCCTGATAATTGACCATATTGTTCAAAGGATTGCATTAATTTAGGTAAAGAGTATGTTGGTTGCCCTAGTGCCATCCGCATAACAAGCCAATTTATGCTCTGTCCCTTTAATAGTAATTCCCCTAATATCTTCATTTTGTCTGATGTATTGAGCTAATGGGTCCAGATATAATGCGAAGAGTAGTGGTGACCATGCACAACCCTGTCTCCTGCCCCTTTCTAGGGTAAGACTGTTTGATAAATATCCATTGATTTTAATCCTAGCAGTAGGATTATCATATAGTGTCTGTATAGTTTTAATAATTGTGTCTTGGAAACCAAATCTATGTAAAACTCTGTAAAGAAAATTCCAATTAACTGAACCAAATGCTTTTACAGCGTCCACACTTATCACTATTGCTTCATTTTTATTTTTGTATATGATTCATAATGTGAAGTGTCCTTCGTACATTGTCTTGAGTCTGGCATTGTTGTATAAAACCTGTCTGATCATTACATATCAGTATGAGTAGAAACTCCTCTAATCGTTAGGCCATGATGGAGGTAAATAATTTATAATCTACATTAAGAATGGATATTGGTCTAAATGACCCGCATTCCATTTTATCCTTGCCTTCTTTCGATATAGCTGAGATTATCACTTCATTCCAACTGGGCGGCATTTGTGCCTTTTTTAGGGCCCAGTTCAGTGTGGGGAGTAAAACAGGAATTAACTCATTTTTAAATTTTTTGTACCACTTTGTCATATACCCATCTGATCCTGGTGACTTGCTTAATTTAAGCCTACTAATTGCAGCTTTTAATTCAACTTCAGTTATGTCAGCAGTCATCATTCTATTTTGTTCTTCGCTTAAAGTGGGTAACTCTAGAGAATTCAAGAAGATGTCAATTTGGGTTGTGCTTCCCCCTGGAACTTTGGAATATAGAGTTTTGTAAAACACTTCAAAAGCTTCTTGAATTTCACTTAGCTTATTTTTTTTTAATCATTTTTGTTCTTGGGTCCCTAATTCTGTGAATTGTATTTTCTGCTATCTTTTTTTTTTCAGTTTCCAGGCCAGTATTTTCATAGATTTTGATCCACATTCATAATGTTTCTGTTTCAGAAACATTAAATTTTTCCTGATTTCTTGCATAGCCAAAACTATTAATTTCATTCCTAATTCTTTTAATTTCCCCTCATGTATCCTGTGCCAAATTCAATTTGAGTTTTTTCTCTAGTTCCTTCAGCCTATTTTGTAATTCCTCTAATGTTTTATTCCTCATTTTTTCTTATATGAAAATATCGCTATAATTTTCCCTCTTAAGACCACCTTCAGAGTATCCCATAGAATGGGAGATGAAACCTCTCCATTATCATTAAATTCTAAGTAGAGACCAATTTCTTTTAAAATTTGTTCCTTAAAGTATGGATCATTGAGTAGACTTGAATTTAGTTTCGAAATACTATTCTTTGGTTGTAGGTCAAAATCAACAGATAAATATATAGGTACATGGTCTCTTACATCTATTGTCCCAATTCCACAGGTGTTTATTTTGTCTTTGTCTTTTCCAAATGTTATGAAATAGTCTATCCTTGTACAAACATCTGTATATACAGAATAGGGAGCAGAATAATGAGTGTAATCCCTTCTGTCAGGGAAAAGGTCCCTCCATATATCAATTAAACCAACATCCTCAAAAAGTGTATTAACTTCCTTATGTAAAGATTTTGTTTCATAGGTTGTTCTATTGGAAGAGTCTAAGTTTGGTTGTAATTGTAAATTTAAGTCTCCCCCACATATCAGGAGACCTTCTGTTTCTGTTACCATAATATCGGTAATTTTCTGAAAGAAACCAATATCACTTCCTGGGGGTCAATAGAGTAACTGAATTTCCATTTATGTTCCCCCATGGGCAGAGGGGTGTGGAGACGATGTTCTGGGCGTTAAGGAGGGATTGGACTGGGAGGGCCCCTCTCATCTCCAGCCAGGCAAGGTCTTGGTGCCTGTTGGTGAAGTCTGGTGGTGAGGCATTTTGCCAGATGAACTAGATGGTCTGGTCAGGGAACCACCCCACTGTGTCCATCACATCCATCTCCTGCAGTGCCTGCATGGCCTTACGTGCTGACCACTGCCTGATGGCCCTGAAACAACTTCTCTACGGAGGACAGGTATGGCAGCAATGACCAGCTGACGGGTGTTGCGCCGTAAGGGGGCCAGACCCATCCTTCGTAGCCAGGGCGACAGGTAGAACCTGGGCACGTAGTGGTACTTGGTGCCCACATACCTGGGATACCTGATGCAGCCACACACAAAGCTGGCCATCAGGGTGAGGGCGACATTGGGAATGTTTTTGCCCCCGTTGTCCAGGGACTTGTGCATGGTGGTCCGTCTGACCCGCTCCATCTTGGATCTCCAGCCGAATCTGAAGATGGCTCGGGTGATTTCCGAGCAGATGGAGCGGGGGACTGGCCACACCTGCGCCAAGTACAGCAGCCCTGACAGCACCTCACACCTGATGACCAGGTTCTTACCCGCTATCGATAGTGAGCGCCCTCCCCACAGTCCCAGTTTCTTTTTGACCTTGGCAATCCGCTCCTGCCAGTTCCTGTTGCATGCCTGAGCCCCTCCGAACCAGATCCCCAGCACTCTCAAGTGATGGTGAAGGGGATGCTGGATCGGTCGGGCCAGTTGCCGAAGAGCATGGCTTCGCTCTTCGTGCAATTGACCCTGGCCCCCAACACCTCCACGTGATCAACCCTGATGGTGAAGGGGATGCTGGATCGGTCGGGCCAGTTGCCGAAGAGCAAGGCTTCGCTCTTCGTGCAATTGACCCTGGCCCCCAATACCTCCACATGATCAGCCCTGATGGTGAAGGGGACGCTGGATCAGTCGGGCCATTTGTCGAAGATCATGGCTTCGCTCTTCGTGCGTTTGACCCTGGCCCCCAACACTTGCTTGAACTGTTCACAGATGCTGATCAGCCTGCAAACTGACCTTGGATTCAAGCAGAAGACGGTGACGTTGTCCATGTACAGGGAGGTTTTAACTTGGGTCCCTCCACTGCCTGGCAGCATCACCCCTCTGATGCCCTCATCCCTCCTGATGGCTTCGGCAAAGGGTTCTATGCAGCACACAAACAAGGGGAGAGAGGGCAGCCCTGCCTGACTCCAGACTTGATGGGGAAGCTGTCTGTTTCCCACCCGTTGACCTGGACTGCGCTACAGATGTCTGTGTAGAGCATTTTGATCCAATTCTGGATTCCCTCCCCAAATCCCATTTTGGAGAGTGCATCTGCCATGTATGTATGTGATATCCTGTCGAAGGCTTTCTCCTGGTCCAAGCTGACCAGGCAGGCGTCCACCCCTCCGTCCTGCACATAGGCGATGGTGTCCCTCAGCAGCGTGAGGCTGTCTGAGAGCAGAGGTTTGGTCTGTTTTGCTGTGCTGTGTTGGTCTGTGGAGCATTGTGAGCATGTTAGTTGGCGTCTGAATGTATGGCAACTCTTGTGGGCTGTCCCAGCACACCCTTGGGTTGTGTTGGTTATTAATACAAATGACACGTTTCACTGTATGTTCCAATATGTACGTGTGATAAATAAATGAATCCAAATCTGAATCATCAGATAATCAGCATTCAAAAGAAAAACTTAAAGTAAGCTAAACATAATTTTTTAAATTATGTTTTTACAATTTTTACAATGTTCAAACAATTTTTACAAGAGTTACAATATCTTTTATAAGAATTAGAACAAAATAAACCACAACGTACATATTTGTGCAAATGGTTGTGCTAGAACCGAATGGTTTAAGAGAAGTAGCTTTCTTGAATCTGGTGATATGGGGAGTGAGGCTTCTGCACCTCCTGTCCAATGGAAGGTGCAAGAAGATGGCATGGTCTGGATGTTGGAGATCTTTGATGATGGATGTTGCCTTCTGTAGGCACTACCGATGGTGGGAAGCGATGCACCAGTGATGTATGTATTCTGTTTCCGGAGTGGAGATGGTATTTCTGAGTATGCGTGGACTTTGGCAGTTCATGAGTTCCATTGTTTGTCAGAGAGGAGCAATAAAAGCTTTGAGTGTTTGGTGAGTCTGTGCTGAGAGGAAACTTGAATTAGTTCTCTGTCCCAGGGAATCGAATGCAAGGAAGGGAAAACCCTAAATTATTTTAATCTGTCATTAAGTTACATGACCTTTACTGTTTAAAGAAGCCATGTGGATATGACAACAGCATGAAGCTCTACCTTTCCCCTTTTCTTTGTTCTTTGAAAATTAAGTGTTATGATGTAATGGGAATTAATTTTTTAAGCTTTACAGAGAATAGCAGGAATTCCTGAAGAGATAAAACAATAGAATGGATTTTGTTAACTCAGGTTGGACATGTTTTTTTTATATTTGGCATCCAAATTGATACTGATAGAAATAAGGATTTGGAATGCACAATGATTATGTGTAATTTTGGTTAATCTTGTGAATTACATGAAAACCTCAAATTCCAGTTCTGAGATTCACAGTTATTATTTAAAAAATGCCATTTTAGGGAGATTGGTGCTTATCAGAAACTGGCAAGTTTAAATGGGTAGTTTTGGGATTATTGGGTGGGATATACACTCAGTTGACACTTTATTAGGCACACTTGTTCAAAGTTCAAAGTAAATTTCTCATTAAAATAAATTGATGTCACCGTATACAAACCCGAGACTTGTTTTTGTGCAGACAATCACAGTCAATACAAGGAACACAATAGAATCCAACAGGATGAACATCAACCAATTGTGGTGAACTATGTGCCTGTCGGGACACGCCCCTGCTGACTGCTCCTGTGGCTCCTCCCACAGGCCCCTGTATAAAGGAGATCTGCGGCCTGACGCTCGGCCTCAGTCTCCAAGACATTGTATGATAGACACTCACTCCTGGTTCCTTCTTCCAGTCAATAAAAGCCGATATCTCGCCTTACGTCTCAGTGTGAGTTATTGATGGTGCATCACCAATATGCAAAAAAAACAACAAACAGCTCAAATACAGAAGGAAGAAATCTCTGAAATGAGAACACCAGGGAATTGAAAGTTTCTGACCCTCTCCACCTCTGATCCCCGATGAGGACTCTGGTCTCCTCCTCCTTGGTCTTGCTGTCATTGAGTGAGAGGTTATTGTTGTGGCACCACTCAGTAAGATTTTCAATCAAAGAAGAATAACCAGTGTGCTTAAAGTGAAATAAAATCAGGATGAACCTGGGAGTTAGGAGAGAATTTTCACAGTTCCTGACGGAGGGAGGCTTTATTTAGCTGTTTGTTTGACTTATGCTCGCAAATACAAAAAGGTAAAGAACACACCAGAGGTCAGGCAGACAAATGTGTCCAATAAAGTTCAGCATCAGTTTTGTAATCCCAAGATCTTCATTTCATTATGTAAACTTGAGATGGTGTCAACACCATCTTTTCTTTGTATTTTGCAGGTAAAGGGGCTTCAGAACTGTGACTGAAGGGAAATGGCCTGGAAAAATAGAGAGTGTTGAAGTTCCTCGTGTGGGTGATGACTGGTAGTGACAGCAATGCCTGTACTTATAGAAAGAGAGAGAAAAGTGTGATTTTGTTCCTCTGGCAGAGAGAATGGGGAACTAGAAACCTAGGGATATTGGGGATGGTGATCAAGAGCAGTATATTAATAAGTACTGGCTGTTCTTCACAGGGAGATTGATATGTATCCTAACACATTATTTCCTTTTTATATTAAGGCAGGTTCTATAGAATTCAGAATATACTGTATATCAAAGACAGTCAAAACTAACTCAGCTCAGCTCTCTGAAAATTCACTCAAGTCCACCTAGCTCATCTGAGACATATTGATCAGAAATTATGTTTTCTGTTTTTCACCAGTTTTGCACTTATGCTGCTAAAGAAATATATATATTAATGCAATGTCTTATGTGACCTCAACGATTTACAACTGTTGTAGCAGTCTGTGAACTATAGTTGATGTTGCCACATAGGACTACCTACTTTCCATTTTTAAGGGCTTTAATTTTGCAGATGAGCTTAATACAGTATAATCCTTCCAAGAAAGATGATATTAAAGACAATATTAAGAACAGACTGAAATTTGCCAGTCCGGTCAGTAAAATGAGCTGAGTAATATGAAACTGAATTTCCCTGGGAAAGTAGAACTGAATATCTTAGAAAGGTGACATCCAAACCCCTGACCATCTGGACTCTGCCCTCTTCTCATTGCTTTCCTCAAGCAGGAGGCACAGCAGCGAGAGAAGGCCAACAACTCAAGTTTCAATTACAGTTTCTTTCTTACTACCATCCGGTTCTTGAACTAAACCAGAAATTGTGTCTACTTCTGAGCACATTTACCTCAGATGCACTCATTGCTTTGTTTATTTTTGTTTGAAAATGAAGGAGCTGGCTTTCCAATTTCATTTTGCTCTAAAGCTCAGGAGATAGCTGGGTATTGGTATGCTGTCTTGGGAGGAGAAAACTTTGAATTCATAAAGATACCAGTCTACTTCCTGCTGTCAGCTTCTGCCAACCTGCACCTGAGTGACACAAACCATGTACCAGGTGGACAGGAAGCATGCATCCTTGAGGTGTGCCTGTGTTGACTGTCAACAAGGCATTATCTTAAAGCCAACTGGAATACATAAAACAATTTAATATACTGAGGTGAAATGATTGAGCAGAAGTAACTTATCCTTATTTTACCAGCTGAATTCTTTTCCTGTTGAAATCAATAGTTGTCTCAGTTGCTGCAGCAGGTTTAACTGAGGCAGAATCCAAAAGAGAATCCCTAATGTATTGTTGGCCTCCACTGTTGGACTCCATGATGCAACTAGCACCTTTGACCTTGTACATAAGGCTTGAATGTTCAGGTTTGACAAAGTGCACACAGATCTCTGGACTCTGTTGTTTGAATAAATGCTACCAATTCCATTTGTAATTGAAGGCAGCAGCCCGGAACATTTGTGGTTGTCCTACAGCGCCACCTACTGTTAGTGGATATCGGGCACTGTCCACTTTTATCATCATTGTGAAGCAAAATCATCTTCATGTGGAGCATTCTACTGTCATACGTTGCCCTGATGATTTCAGAGCCTGTGATATTTTTAGAAATATGGCCTGCATTGTATGAATGCATTACAATGAATAAACAATTCTGCAGATGCGGGAAATCTGAATGAACGTGCACATAAGGCAGAAACTCGACAGTTCAGGCAGCATCCCTGGAAATGAACAAAACAGTCAACGTTTCAGGCTGAGTCCCTTCTTCAGTCCGGGTCTCAGCCTGAAACGTTGCTGTTTGTTCATTTCTATGGATGCTGCTGACCTTCTGAGTTCCGACAGAATTTTGTGTATGTTATATTACAATGAAGAATGTCTTGTAATGTGTTTTCCCGTGCCATGTTGTTCCATATAGTTAATTAGTTTTAGGCTTTTGCAGGGTGATAGATATTGGTGGTAAGTGTTTGATCTGCAGCGTTATTTCTGGGAGAGTTAATACATTTAGTGGTACAGTGCAGTGCCAATCAACAGACCTTCTGCTGCCTTAATTTGATTGAATACAACTCTGAACTGACATTCAAATGCTGGGCCAATTCAGTTGATCTTCAGCCTGCTCGATATTTAATATTTGAGTTATATTTGAGTAATTGTGTATATATATTTTTTGGATCAAATATTCTTGTTCTTTCAGTAATTCATTATGGGTTATATGTACAAATACATGAATCATGTACATCATCACGCTACCAAGTAATATGCGTGGGCCTCGCTTAAAAGTAAAGATGAAGTTAAACTGACATTTTGGACTTGTGTCTTCTTTGGACTAGTTTAATGTTTTGAAGTTATACTACATAACATTACTGACAGGGTATTTTTAAAACGAACCCAAGACGGCTAGGGACACATTTAAACACAGGGAGATGTTCAAGTTAATAAAACAGTGCAGCAAAGAATAGTGAAACAGCAGCACCGGCAGACTGCCCAGTTGAAAAATAAGTCAGTAAACGGAAGAATTCAGGGTTCATAAAGATTGAGTACCGGGTTATAATAATCATAAATAAAAGCAGAAACGGCTGGCTACATCAGAAAGATGGACATATTTGATTATACAACAGGTCATTGACAGGTGGTTATATCTTTGAGGAGGGACCAGGATGTGGGTCCTCCTGTAACTTTGCCTTCTTCAAGCAGGTGTTGAGATTTGACTGCCTTTTCTTAAGTTTCCTCTCATGAAGCAGTTCTCGGTAGCAGGAGATCATGTTGAGAACACCTCTCTTTGCCTTATTGCTTTGCAACCAGTCAAGGCCGTTATCGACGAACTGGGCCATGATTTGTGTGATCGTGGTGATGCTAGTGCTGTGGAATTTTGGGGTGAGGTTTCTTGCTGGTATTCACCTTTTCAATCCGTGTCCGATCCACCCGGGATGTGATGCTCTTCCAATTCTCAAAGCTCTTCATTTTTAAGGCTCTCACCATGAGAATGCAGCTTCATATCCAAGCTAATGCTTTTCCTCAGTATCGTAGATGTACTACCCTTGCTGGAAGTTGCAGGCTGTTTTCCAGTCATTATGGATGAAAAAAGGAATAAATTGGCAAGGGAGCAAGATCGTTTACACAAGCAGGGGAGGCACTGCGTGAAGTAATATGTGATTGCCTGTGAGTGGCCCAGAGTGCATGTAAAGTGCTCTCATTGGCTGATTGAATGTTTACTGTAATGGTGGCTGCACTTGGGAAATTTTGTGTTGTTTAGAATGAATTTTTGTCATTTAAAAATGTAAATAAAGAATTGAATAACCTTGTTGTAACGAATCAGTGCTATGCAGGGTCTGAGTGTATAAAGAAGCAGAATCTACTCAGAGTGCATTAAGGTTCAGGTGGGAGACAAAAAGCTGCTTGTAAAAGTAGATGCAAAGACCAAAGCCCAGCTGGATGAATGGAAGGTGGAAGAGAAAGGATTCAATGGAGATATGAAAACAGAGGATTCATCATGCATTCCCTATTGAGTTGGAGTTTATTGTTAAGCAGGAAGGAGTGTCCTATATTTAATATTTGAGTAATCTCTGACTAAGCATTTGTTCTTTAAATAATTCATTATGGGTTATATGTATAAATACACAAATTGCATATGGCATCACGCTACCATGTGATTAATGTTCACCTTGCTTAAAGATTAAGCTAGACTCTCAATTCAAACTCTCGTGTCTTCTTTGAATTAGTTTAACATTTTGAGGTTACAAAACATAACAGTGAATCATTACCGGCATGCTTTTGTCGTGGTTTATAAATCATATCAGATGCTTGCAACATGTCAGCACAGCAAGTTTGCAAGGTTATTGTATGTTTAATATTTCAGTAATATTTGAGTAATCTGGTAACTGTTGTTGATTAAACATTCTTTGTTTAAATAATTCATTACAGGTTATATGTAAAAATTTTGGAGGACCTGTCCTGGGTCCAGCAATACAACTATGAGGAAAAGTGCCATTACATTGCAGCACCTCTACTTTTTTTTAGAATTTTGCATGCCATCTAAAACTTTGACAGAACGTCTATAGATGTGCGGCTGGGCGTATATTGACTGGTTGCTTCACGGCCTGGTGTGGAAACACCAAAGCTTTTTTATGGAAGAGCTGTAGCGGTGTGCTACACGCAGCGCTAAAATAACAACACGGAGTCGGTAAACTGCAGTCAAAGATAATTTTATTCGAACTTCACAGTCTTGCTTAAAGCCTCCCTCATCCTGCCCCCCCCCCCCCCCCGGGCGTGGATGCTCCAAGAGACACGTACTCACCAACCCCCGCAGGCTTTTCTCCCTTTGTTGCGGACCTTGCCTTTGTGCCTGCATGATGGCTATTTGTGAGCCGGTTCGAGTGCGCTAGGAAGTGGGTCGCCACATAACCCCCCCCCCCCCCCCCAGAACCGGTGATACACTCCCCAATGTCCACAGTCTGGGCCGGACCCTGTTTGGGAGGTCAGCCTCTGCGCCGCGGTGCCGGAAACTCAACCGGTTGCGCCAGGTCCGCCATGTAATCTCCGCTCTCTCTCCCCCCAACGTCCAGCACGAACGTGGACCCGTTGTTCCGGAGCACCATAAACGGCCCCTCGTAGGGCCATTGCAGCGGTGGCCGATGCCCGCCCCGTCGTACAAACACAAACTTACAGTTCTGCAGGTCTTTGGGTACGCAGGTCGGGTTCCGCCCATGCTGCAAAGTGGGTATGGGGGCCAGGTCACCGAGCCTCTTGTGTAGACTGCCCAGGACTGCTGCGGGTTCTTCCTCTTGCCCCCTTGGGGCTGGTATGAACTCCCCAGGGATGACCAGGGGTGCGCTGTACACCAACTCGGCCGACGAGGCGTGCAGATCCTCTTTGGGCGCCGTGCGGATGCCGAGCAGGACCCATGGGAGCTCGTCCACCCAGTTAGGCCCTTTGAGGTGGGCCACGAGAGCCGACTTCAGGTGACGGTGGAAACGCTCCACTAGCCCGTTGGACTGTGGGTGGTAGGCAGTGGTGTGGTGCAGCTGAGTCCCCAAAAGGCTGGCCATAGCTGACCACAGGCTGGAGGTGAACTGGGCGCCTCTGTCAGAGGTAATGTGGGCTGGCACACCAAAGCGGGACACCCAGGTGGTGATCAGTGCCCGGGCGCAAGATTTGGAGGTGATGTCGGTGAGCGGGATCGCCTCTGGCCATCTTGTGAACCGGTCCACGATAGTCAGGAGGTACCGCGCTCCTTGCGACACTGGCAGGGGGCCCACGATATCCACGTGAATGTGGTTGAAACGCCGGTGGGCGGGGTGGAACTGCTGCGGCAGAGCTTTGGTGTGCCGCTGCACCTTGGCCGTCTGGCAGTGCGTGCACGTTTTGGCCCATTCACTGACCTGCTTGCGGAGTCCGTGCCAAACGAACCTGCTGGAGACCATCGGGACGGTTGTCCTGATGGAGGAGTGCGCTAAGCTATGAATGGAGTCGAAAACGCGCCGCTGCCAGGCTGCCGGGACGACGGGACGGGGCTGGCCGGTGTCGACGTCACAGAGTAGGGTCCTCTCACCTGGGCCCACGGGGAGGTCCTGGAGCTGCAAACCGGAGACTGCGGTTCTGTAACTCGGAATCTCCTCATCCGCCTGCTGCGCCACTGCCAGCGCCTCAAAGTCTACCCCTTGGGAAAGGGCATGAATGTTAGGGCGAGAGAGTGCGTCCGCCACGACATTGTCCTTACCCGAGACGTGCCAGACATCCGTCGTGTATTCAGAGATGTAGGACAGATGGCGCTGCTGGCGGGATGACCAGGGATCCGACACCTTCGTGAACGTAAAGGTAAGCGGCTTGTGGTCCGTGAACGCGGTGAAGGGCCTACCTTCTAAGAAGTACCTGAAATGCCTGATTGCCAGGTATAGCGCCAACAGTTCCCAGTTGAAAGCACTGTATTTGAGCTCAGGTGGTTGTAGGTGTTTGCTGAAAAACGCCAGGGGTTGCCAGCAGCCCGCGATGAGCTGCTCCAGTACCCCACTGACTGCCGTGTTGGATGTGTCCACTGTGAGGGTGATAGGGACGTCCATTCTGGGGTGCACTAGCATCGCAGCGTTTGCCAAGGCTTCCTTCGTTTGAATGAAAGTGGTGGCGGACTCCTCGTCCCAGGTAATGTCCTTGCCTGGACCCGACAGCAGGGCGAACAGGGGGCGCATGATTCAGGCAGCTGAAGGGAGGAAGCGGTGGTAGAAATTGACCATACCTACGAATTCCTGAAGGCCTTTGATCGCGGTGGGTCGGGGGAAATGGCAGACCGCATCTACCTTAGCGGGCAGAGGGGTTGCCCTGCCTTTAGTAATCCTGTGGCCCAGGAAGTCGATGGTGTTGAGCCCGAACTGGCATTTGGCGGGGTTGATTGTTAGACCGTACTCACTCAGTCGGGCGTAGAGTTGACGGAGGTGGGACAGATGCTCCTGACGACTGCTGCTGGCTATGAGGATGTCGTCCAAATAGATGAAAGCAAAGTCCAGGTCGCATCCCACCGCGTCCATTAACCGCTGGAACGTCTGTGCGGCATCCTTCAGGCCAAACGGCATGCAGAGGAACTCAAAAAGGCCGAAAGGGGTGATGAGAGCCGTTTTGGGGACGTTGTCCGGATGCATTGGGATTTGATGGTATCCCCGGACAAGGTCTACCTTGGAGAAGATCCGTGAGCCATGCAGGTTTGCTGCAAAGTCCTGAATGTGCAGCACAGGGTAGCGGTCCGGTGTGGTAGCCTCGTTCAGCCAGCGGTAGTTGCCACACGGTCTCCAGCCCCCTGTCGCTTTGGGCACCATGTGCAGGGGGGAGGCCCATGGGCTGTTGGACTGCCGTATGATCCCCAATTCCTCCATCCTCTGGAACTCCTCCTTCGCCAGTCGGAGCTTGTCCGGGGGAAGCCGCCGAGCGCGGGCGTGGAGGGGTGGTCCCTGGGTCAGGATATGGTGCTGTACGCCGTGTCGGGGCATGGCTGCCATGAACTGCGGTGCCAGAACCGATGGGAAATCCGCCAGGACCCTGGTGAAGTCGTTGTCGGACAGGGTGATGGAGCCGAGGTGAGGGGCTGGCAACTGGGCTGCACCCAGGGAGAACGTCTGAAAGGTCTCAGCGTGGACCAGTCTCTTCCTGGGCAGGTCGACCAGTAGGCTGTGAGACCGCAAAAAATCCGCACCCAGAAGCGGTTGGGCTACGGCGGCCAGTGTGAAGTCCCACGTGAACTGGCTGGAGCCGAACTGTAGCTGCACCTGATGGGTGCCGTAGGTCCTTACTGTGCTGCCGTTCACGGCCCTCCGGTTGGGACCCGGTGCCCTGCTGCTGCGGGTGTCGTAACTCGTCGGAGGTAAGACACTGATCTCGGCACTGGTGTCGACCAAAAAACGCTGGTCCCACAGATATAGGAGGCTATCCCGAAGGTCAGCCGCTGTAGCCATCAGCGGCGGCTGGCCCTGGCGTTTCCCGGGAACTGGCTGGGTGGGCGACAACGGCGGGCTTCTGCGCCCCACCGCTGGTGGTAGAAACACCATTGTTCGTTGGGCTCCCCACCCCTGCCTCTGGGGTTAGCGGGCTCAGCGGCCCAGCCTGGACTGGTTTGCTGCTGGGAGCGTGGCCTGGTGATCTGTGCGACGGACGCCCCACTCTCCTTCTTGGCTTTCCGCAGCACGTCCGCCCGGGCTGCCACCTTCCAGGGGTCGCTGAAATCCGCGTCGGACAGCAGCAGGTGTATGTCCTCGGGCAGCTGCTCTAGGAATGCCTGCTCAAACATGAGACAGGGTGAGTGTCCGTCGGCCAGAGACAACATCTCATTCATTAAAGCCGATGGAGGTCTGTCTCCCAAACCATCCAGGTGTAGTAAACGGGCAGCCCGCTCGCGCTGTAAGAGTCCAAAAGTCCTTATGAGCAGGGCTTTAAATTCCGTGTACTTGCCGTCCGCTGGGGGAGACTGTACGAACTCCGCAACCTGGGCCGCTGTGGCCTGGTCGAGGGAGCTCACCACGTAATAGTAACGTGTGTCCTCTGAGGTGATCTGCCGAACGTGGAATTGGGCTTCTGCTTGCTGGAACCACAGGCAAGGTCGCAGCGTCCAGAAGCTTGGCAGTTTCAACGAAACCGCATGAACAGATGTGGTGTCATTCATCTCCGGTCCAAAAATCGTTTGGACCGTCGGGGTCACCAATTGTAGTGGTGTGCTGCACGCAGCACTAAAATAATGACATGGAGTTGGTAAACTGCAGTTAAAGATAATTTTATTCGAACTTCACAGCCTTGCTTAAAGCCTCCCCCATCCTGCACCCCCCCCCCCCCCCCCCCCCCCCGGGCGTGGATGCACAGGCTTTTCTCCCTTTGTTGCGGACCTGGCCTTTGTGCCTGCACGCTGGCTATTTGCGAGCCGGTTTGAATGTGCTAGGAAGTGGGTCGCCACAGAGCCTCCAAAAAGTAGTGGATATGGCCCAGTCCATGGAGGGTAAAGCCCTCCTCACCACTGAGTACATCTACATGGAACACTGCTGCAGGAAAGCAGATTCCACCATTAGGCCATGCTCCCTTCTTGCTGCTGCCATCAGGAAGAAAGTACAGGAGTCTCAGGATGCACACCACCAGGTTCAAGAACAGTTATTACCCCTCAACTATCAGGCTCTTGAATGTCACTCACTCCATCACTGAACTGTTTCTGTAACCTATGAACTCACCTTCAAAGACTCTTCATCTCATGATATTTATGTATGTATGTATCTATTTATATATTTGTCAGTTCATTTTCTTTCACAGTTGTCTATTGCACATTTGATGGGGACAGTCATTCCTTGATTATATTGTGTTTCTTGTATGTATCATGAATGCCTGCAAGAAAATGAATTTCAGGGTTGTACATGGCGACATATATGTACTTGGATAATAATTTTAATTCAAATGTTGAACTTTGAATGCCTGTGCCTGCATCACTTTATAGATATACAAATAGTCTACATATAGAAGCTATCTTATGCATTTATTCTTATTGTGTTTTTTTTGTGCTGCACTGGAACCGGAGTAGCAATTATTTTGTTTTCCTTTACACTTGCGTACTGGAATGATATTAAGCATCCTTCAATCTTGAATCTTAATATTATGGGAGCTTGTTCATATGATGGGAGTGTCCATAAATTAGGTATTCATAACCCAGGGACAGCCTTCATAAAAGGTATTTTTCTCCAGTGTTTTCAATGGAGAAAACAATCTTGAAGAACTAATGTGAATATTCATAATTTTAGATGTTTGTAAGGCTGAGTGTAAGTATTCCTAAATATTTTATACTTTAAGGAAACTATATTTAATTTAAAATTTAAAAATAATTATTTTTATTTTTAATTCCATTTATTTATTCTAATTGTTTGACAGGTTTTTGAATGTGATGGACATTCACAGTGTTTCTGTGGCTGAGTCATCTGTCGAGTGGTTTTGTGGACAGAGTTTGTTTAGGTGTGTGTTCATGACTGAATTTTCAGATGGAAGGTCCAACAGTCTCAAGGGACCTCAATAGTGAGATTGGAACTGACACCTTGCACTATGTTCACAAAGGCCAATACAAGCTGCTTAATAGAAAATTCAGGGCATTGTGTTTTTATTATTTCCAGGAGTTCCACCCTCATATTTATTATAGATTTGCTATTTAAATGATCATTAAAAAGTGAATGAGATTTTCCTAATTATTACTGCATTTTTTGCAGACTATTTGATACATTCAGAGACGAAAATGCATTTTGTGAGTTGGAAACAAGATATTTCCAGAAATGTGAAATGGAATTGGATATATTTGCTTACTTAACAAGGTTTTATGCAAATTACTGGATATGTAGTAACATTTAATCAGTGTTACACATTATGAAACTACTGGGTTCTCATAAAAATCCATCTGGCTCAGGTAAATCCATTGTCCTGACCTAATCTGGCCTACATGTTATATCAGAACCTTTGCAATGTTTATGATCTCTTAATGCCCTCTAAATATCACCTTGGGTGCACTCAATTGTATCATGAGGTCGGGAGAACACCTGTGATCTCCCCTGAGTAGCACATTGATCTGATGTGGAAATACATCAAAGAATTTTTCTTTGTTCTTACACACTTTCAGAGACAGTATTCTCTTGAATCATCTCCAGAATGAAAATAGTAGCACTATGTTTTGACCCCTTGCTTTTTAATTGTGTTAAATTCACTGATGGTTCTTTAATATGTTTGACCTCTTTTGGTTCCTCACCCTTCCCCCAACACTTTTCAATAACTTGCCTGTCTAGATCAATGGTTCCCAAAGTGGGTGAAATTGCCCACTAGGGCTAGTGGGAGTTTCTAAATGGGTGATAAAGATAAAGGGGCAGTTGGGGGCAGCTGAGGGATTACAGGCTTACTTTAAGAAATGAATTACTTATTTTAAGCATTTGATGTTCAGTGCCTCATAAATGATTACAATGATCATGTAATCACCTCATCTCTGAATAACTAGTTTGGTTCTGTCTTCACTAAGGAGGACATTAATAATCTTCGGAAATAGTAGGGGACTGAGGGTCTAGTGAGATGGAGGAACTGAGGGAAATACATGTTAGTAGGGAAGTGGTGTTAGGTAAATTGAAGGGATTAAAGGCAGATAAATCCCCAGGGCCAGATGGTCTGCATCTCAGAGTGCTTAAGGAAGTAGCCCAAGAAATAATGGATGCATTAGTGATAATTTTTCAAAATGCTTTAGATTCTGGATTAGTTCCTGAGGATTGGAGGGTGGCTAATGTAAACACACTTTTTAAAAAAGGAGGGAGAGAAAAACCGGGGAATTATAGACCGGTTAGCCTGACATCGGTGGTGGGGAAAATGCTAGAGTCGATTATCAAAGATGTGATAACAGGACATTTGAAAAGAGGTGAAATCATCGGACAAGTCAGCATGGATTTGTGAAAGGAAAATCATGTCTGACAAATCTTATAGAATTTTTTGAAGATGTAACTAGTAGAGTGGATGGGGAGAGCCAGTGGATGTGGTATATTTGGATTTTCAAAAGGCTTTTGACAAGGTCCCACACAGGAGATTAGTGTGCAAACTTAAAGCACACGGTATTGGGGGTATGGTATTGATGTGGATAGAGAATTGGTTGGCAGACAGGAAGCAAAGAGTGGGAGTAAACGGGACCTTTTCAGAATGGCAGGCAGTGACTAGTGGGGTACCACAAGGCTCAGTGCTGGGACCCCAATTGTTTACAATATATATTAATGATTTAGACGAGGGAATTAAATGCAGCATCTCCAAGTTTGCGGATGACATGAAGCTGGGCGGCGGTGTTATCTGTGAGGAGGATGCTAAGAGGATGCAGGGTGACTTGGATAGGTTAGGTGAATGGGCATATTCATGACAGATGCAATTTAATGTGGATAAATGTGAGGTTATCCACTTTGGTGGCAAGAACAGGAAAACAGATTATTATCTGAACGGTGGCCGATTAGGAAAAGGGGAGGTGCAAAGAGACCTGGGTGTCATTGTACACCAGTCATTGAAGGTGGGCATGCAGGTACAGCAAGCGGTGAAAAAGGCAAATAGTACATTGGCATTCATAGCAAAAGGATTTGAGTACAGGAGCAGGGAGGTTCTACTGCAGTTGTACAAGGCCTTGGTGAGACCACACCTGGAGTATTGTGGGCAGTTTTGGTCCCCTAATCTGAGGAAAGACATTCTTGCCATAGAGGGAGTACAAAGAAGGTTCACCAGATTGATTCCTGGGATGGCAGGACTTTCATATGAAGAAAGACTGGATCAACTAGGCTTATACTCGCTGGAATTTAGACGATTGAGTGGGGGGATCTTATTGAAACGTATAAAATTCTAAAGGGATTGGACAGGCTAGATGCAGGAAGATTGTTTCTGATGTTGGGGAAGTCCAGAACGAGGGGTCACAGTTTAAGGATAAAGGGGAAGCCTTTTAGGACTGAGATGAGGAGAAACTTCTTCACACAGAGTGGTGAATCTGTGGAATTCTCTGCCACAGGAAACAGTTGAGGCCAGTTCATTGGCTATAGTTAAGAGAGAGTTAGATATGGCCCTTGTGGCTAAAGGGATCAGGGGGTATGGAGAGAAAGCAGGTACAGGGTTCTGAGTTGGATGATCAGCCATGATCATACTGAATGGCAGTGCAGACTCGAAGGGCCGAATGGCCTACTCCTGCACCTATTTTCTATGTTTCTATGTTTTAAATGGATGAATGAAAGCAATGAAGAAGTGTAAAATAGGGTGATTACAGTTTGAAAATCTTTTGAAGTTTGTTAATAGGTACAGTGAAAATTGATTCTCTATGTGTGGCATCCATTAGTCTCGCGAGACCATGGACCTGCGCCTGGAAAGTCTTCTCCGGGGCGCAGGCCTGGGCAAGGTTGTATGGAAGACCAGCTGTTACCCATGCAGTGAGTCTCCCCTCTCCATGCCACCAATGTTGTCCAAGGGAAGGGCAAGGGCCGAGACAGCTTGACACGCGTTTCGTCGCAGGAGTTGCCAGAACAAGGTTGAAGACAACGTCGGACTGCCATTAGGAACTCCAGCTCCGGATTTGTCCTCAGGGTTTTACTCCCGAAGCCTTTCCCATGAGTAGGTATGGCTGCAAGGCAGCAGAGGTTTGAAATCGGAGTTTTCCCTCTCTTAGATGGACTGTCTTCCCAGGCTGACGAGCTCATTCTACCCAAATCTCTATATTAACATAATAAATTAAATGCAGAATGATAAACTGTTTATCTGGAAATATTTAAGCAGTAGATGATACTAACTTATTAGACTTTTATAATTGGTTCCTTTTGGTTCCTTTTTAAACCAGACGGGAAGCTCTGAATCGGTGATGTCTGGGTGTGAAAGGCAAAATGATGAAGACACTCAGACCTCAGCAGAAATAACCGAGATCGTCCATGATGTAAGCAATGACATTCATTGTGTATTTCATTGCTTTTGATCTATTATGATGATTATTTTTTTAAAGTGCAGGCTGTTTTAAAACACAGGTCAGGTAAAATGTATACATTTTATACCCATGGTCTGCTCTCTCCTCTCCTCTCCAATCAGATTCCTTCTCCAGCCCTTCAATTTTCCCACCCACCTGGCTTCCCCTTTTAGTTAGTCCTCCTTCCTCCTCTCTCCATCTTTTTATTCTGGCATCTTCTCCCTTTCATTCTAGCCTCAGGGTCTCAGCCTGAAATGTTGACTGTTTATTCCTTTCTGTAGATAATTGATGTCTCAGATAGACATAGTGGGCTAAAGGGCCTGTTTTGTGCAGTTGGAAATTATGACAATGCGACCGATTTGTCCTTAGTTAATAACAAATTTTAATTTTTCCCATTTAGTGCCGGTTTGCCAATTCTCATTATGCACATAGCAAAGATATCCCCATCCATGGTTGTAACAATAAAGCAGTGTCAGAAATGTAACAACGATGTGGAATTTGGGAGTGAAGTCACTACCTGGATGTTGTGATCTCAATATTGAGAGCATTGTGAACTGTGATGAATGCTCTGTTGTTGCTTGTCAGTGTAAATGCAGATTCAGTTTATATTTCGCTATTCACGTGATAAATAAATGACTATCAACCTGCATCAATGATTCTAGTCATCTAACCTTTTCTCTATTCTCTCATTTCTGCCCTTCATTACACAGAAAGGTACAACACAAAAACAGGCCCTTCAGCCCATCTACTCTGTGCCAAACCATTCAAACTGCCCAGTCCCATCAGCCTGTACCAGGATCATAGCCCTCCATACCTCTCCCGTCCAAGTATCGATTCAAACTTCTCTTAAGTGTTGAAATTGACCTTGCATGCACTTCTTGCGTTGGCAGCTCGTTCTACAGCCTCGCCACCCTGAAACATTTCACCTTTCACCCTTAACCCATGACCTCTAGTTGTAGTCCCACCCAATCTCAGTGAAAAAAGCCTGCTTACATTTACCCTCTCTATACCACTCATTATTTTGTATAGCTCTATCGAATCTCCTCTCAATCTTCTACTTTCCAAGGCATATAGTCCTAACCTATTCAATCTTTTCTTATAACTCAGGTGCTGTAGTCCCAGCAATATCTTTGTAAAGATTCACTGTTCTCTTTCAACCTCATTTATATCATTCCTGTGGGTAGGTGACTAAAACCACACACGATACTCCAAATTGGGCCGCACCAACATCATAGGGTATACACCAACATAACATTTCAGGTATTGTACTCAATACTGTGATTTATGTGGCCAATGTGCCAAGAGCTTTCTTTATGTCCGGGTCTAACCTGTGCCACCACTTTCAGTGAATTATAATAATGGTGGCATCCGTCGGTCTCGAGAGACCATGGATCTGTGCCTGGAGTTTCCAGGGTGCAGGCCTGGGCAGGGTTGTATGGGAGACCGGCAGTTGCCCAAGCTGCAGGCCTTCCCCTCTCCACGCCACCGATGTTGTCCAAGGGAAGGGCACTAGGACCCAAGCAACTTGGCACCGGTGTCATCGCAGAGAAATGTGTTGTTAAGTGCCTTGCTCAAGGACACAAACACACTGCCTCAGCTGAGGCTCGAACCAGGTTACTAGTCTGATGCCTTGCCACTAGGCCACGCGCCAACACATTCAGTGAATTATGTATCTGTATTGCCAGATTACTTTGTTCTACCACACTCCTCAGCGTCCTCCCATTCACTGTGTAAGACCTGCTGTGGTTTATCCTGCAACACCTCACAGTTGTCTGCATTAAATTCCTTCTGTCATTTTTCAGCTTATTTTTCCAGCTGATCCAGATGCCACTGCAAGCTCTGATAGTCCTTCTTCGCTGTCAACTACACCTCCAAACTTGGTGCCATTCACAAATTTGCTGATCCAGTTAACCACATGATCATCCAGATCATTGATATAGATGACAAACACGAATAGACCCTGCATTGATCGCAGTCGCAGGCACCTTGATAGATGCGGTTGACCAGTGCCCATTCCCTGATAACCCGGGTGCCCTCACTGACCATTGCAGGCGCCCGTGTAGATCCCACTCCAGAAGTGTGGGATATCGGGCTCTCACTGCGGTCACTAACTGATCCCAAAAGGTAGTGCCATAGCGGACTCCTGCTGATGGTGCCCACGGCGCATTGTTAATGCTCTGCTGGTCAGCGAGGCTTCCCAGGGTGCTTACCTCCTGATGGAAGAGGCTGAGGTTGGGGTCCCCCCTCGTCCCACAGCCGGAGCAGCCAGGCGGCCAGCTGCTCGCCTGGTCGTTGGCGGTATTGATCCGCCAGTTGGGTCAGCTCCCTGGGGGAGAAGTCCCGGGTCTCCGTGGTCTCGGAGTGACCAGGGGTAGGTCTGGACGGATCCCCCTCATCCCCTTCCTCCCTGCGGTGAATCTGGGACCGCGTGGGTCGGGCTTGTTGGAGCTCGGGTGAGAAGGGGAAAGGGTGGTTGTGGGACCTAGGCTCCTCGGGCTCCCTCTCCTCGTCCCCATCCCCTAGCCACGTGTCCAGCTTGTCGCCGCGCTGGACCGGGGTTTGCATCTTTAGCTGCCAGCCAGCCCTATGGGCTGCCCGAGCCTGCAGGCGGCCTCAGTTCCCCTGACCCCGAGCTCCTGGACTCGGGCCTGGGCAGCTTGTGCTCCCTCCCGCAGCGTGCAGCAGTTGTGTGAGCCTGCAGGCGGCCTCAGTTCCCCTGACCCCGAGCTCCTGGACTCGGGCCTGGGCAGCTTGTGCTCCCTCCCGCAGCGTGCAGCAGTTGTGTGAGCCTGCAGGCGGCCTCAGTTCCCCTGACCCCGAGCTCCTTGTCTCCGGTCTGGGCAGCTTGTGCTCCCTCCCGCAGCGTGCAGCAGTTGTGTGAGCCTGCAGGCGGCCTCAGTTCCCCTGACCCCGAGCTCCTGGACTCGGGCCTGGGCAGCTTGTGCTCCCTCCCGCAGCGTGCAGCAGTTGTGTGAGCCTGCAGGCGGCCTCAGTTCCCCTGACCCCGAGCTCCTGGACTCGGGCCTGGGCAGCTTGTGCTCCGTCCCGCAGCGTGCAGCAGTTGTGTGAGCCTGCAGGCGGCCTCAGTTCCCCTGACCCCGAGCTCCTCGGCTCGGGTCTGGGCAGCTTGTGCTCCCTCCCGCAGCGTGCAGCAGTTGTGTGAGCCTGCAGGCGGCCTCAGTTCCCCTGACCCCGAGCTCCTGGATTCCGGTCTGGGCAGCTTGTGCTCCCTCCCGCAGCATGCAGCAGTGCTGCCGGTGCTCTCCTAGCTCCTTGTCCTTCTGACCACATCAGCGCTGAATGTGGTCGGTAATCCTGACCTGGTGTCTCTGCAGGAACGCAAACAACCAGAAGGCACCCCTTTGCCTCCCCCTGGCTTTGGGGAACCCTGATTCCTTCAGGAGGGAGACCACGTGATGGCCCAGCTTCTCGCCACGGGGGTCTAACTGCTCCGACCGGTCCACTGGTTTCCCGTGGTCTCGAACCCCTCCCTTTCATCGGTCCACCAGGGGATCCTATTCTGGGTGCCTGCACTGGCTTTTCTCCCCTTGTTCCAGAACATTCTCCCCTGTGTTCTGTGTCCAGCCAAGAGCTATGAGATCCTGCTCACAGCGCCAAATGAGAAAGGTTCTTTGGGTCTCAATGCAAGAGCTCTGGACACACAGTTTTAATAATAAGTTTATTTACAAGGGGAGAAAAAGCTTGGGAACAACACAAGCGGCTACAGTATTCGTACAAATGCGCTGAGAATAGAGGAGCGTGGGAAAAGTCGGGTCTGCAGTACAATACACAGGAAAACAGTGTGGGGATGGAGTACAGGTACACATACAAGCAGGGGAAAAGTAACTACAATACTTGCCCCCCCTTGGCTATGAGTAAACACGGCTCTTTGCTAAAGGTACAACAATAAACGCTCCCACAACCCTACTCAATGCTCACCTTACTTGGAGTGAAGCAGGGTGGTCCCTCGAGGATGGCAAAAGAGAGCGAGCCAAGCACATGTAGCACCTTTTATAGGTCAGGGGGCCAACGGCTTGCTGCTAGACAGGTTAATCCAATTAAGGTGGCCAATGGTTAAGTGTGCATTGATTGGTTGGGGGGGTGAAATGTTGACTGGCCAGTGGTGTGACCTCCGACCAGGTGAGAGCAGTGCTGGCACGGGACAGGCACGGCTCTCTGGTTCCAGGCCCTCTGAAGCTGTCGGATCGATACTTGGATTTCCAATTCGCGAGAGGGAACCAGCTATTGTTCGCCTTCAAGTGCACCTTCCCCAACAGCATCAAGTATTCTTTTGAGAAAATGCTGCTGTGCAACTGAATAATGATATGGCAAGAACCACTTTAACGGAATACTTGGATCTGCACACACGATCCATTTGCAAGAACCCTGTACTAAATGAAGTTTTCAGGTACCTAGTGCAGCATGGGTGGTGGAACTATATATGATGCAAACCGGGAGTAAAACCCCGCCAAGCTCGGAACCAGCCACTTGTTACCAACAGTATCCGATTAGTATTAACTTACCGTTAATAACACTCACATTTCAACAGTATCCGATTAGTATTAACTTACCGTTAATAACACTCACATTTCGACAGTATCCGATTAATATTAACTTACTGTTAATAACACTCGTGTTACAACAGCATCCACCTTCACCACCGTTGCTGGCAGCCCATTTCACACACTCACCACTCTCTGAGTAAAAAAACTTACCCCTGACATCTCCTCTGTACCTACTCCCCAGCACCTTAAAACTGTGTCCTCTTGTGACAACCCTGGGAAAAAGCCTCTGACTATCCACAGGATCCTTTTATTCCCACTCGCTGAGTCCTACCAATCAGCCAATGCTTTAACCATGCCAGTAGCTTTTCTTTAATACCATGGGCTCTTAACTTGGTAAGCAGCTTCAGCACCTTGTCAAAGGCCTTCTGAAAGTTCAAATATACAATATCTGCATCTCCTTTATCCTACTTGTAATCTCAGCTGTTCATGAGAGGCTTAATTGAATAGTCATTTGCCAACTTTCAAGGTAAAACAGGCTATAACATTTGCTATTGTCGCCAGACAAAGAGCAAAGATTTAGTCAAGGTTCAGCCGATTGTGCTGTGTTACCGGGGATTCACACGAAATAGAAATTTTCCTGATGGGATTGTAGAATACATTGACATAAGATATAAGGATTTTTCCCCCAGAATGTTGTAGATTAGAATGAGAGAGCTACACCAGTGTTAACCATAGCAGGCAATTTTAAAGGTTGCAAGCTATGATGAAATGTTTGCAGTTCAATGGGATAATTTCAAAATAAAAGTGAGTTTATTGTATGGCAGGATAAATTAGAAGAAGATTAGATGAGATGGGCGAAAAGCTAGAGAAAGATGTAGGTTTGGGGCTAGGACTGAAGGCAATATATGGATGGGGCACTAGGAAAGACAGGGATACACCGTCCTTCCAATAGTTTTCAAGACTCCGACTTATTCAAAACATATGAATTAGTGAAGCTTCTCCATTGTTACATCTATCACAATAAGGAGATATATCCGAATAAATATGAGACAGCTTATCTTTAGTCATGTGGGCCCTATGAACCACTTTAAATTGTAGAAGGAAATGACTGGCACATAATGATCAGGTAGTAACCAATTTAAAAATTTCATTCCAAGTATCCTCAAAAATTGAAATCTATATAATCTTGTTCCCTGAGATTTTAAATTTTGTCTAAAGGAATATTTCTCATTCCCAATGACATATCATAAATATTAGATATTGATCCATTATGGAAGGGTTTCAATTTAAAAATTGTATCAAGTAAATTCTTATCTGGACTTTTAGGAAATGTATGTACTTGAGAATGCAAGAAGTCTCTAATTTGTCAATATCGAAGAAAGTGGGTTTTGGGTAGGCTAGACTTAGCTGACAGTTGTTCAAGTGAAAGAGAGACTATCTCCAACAAACAAATCCTGAAAACATTTAATACCCAATCTATTCCACTCTTTAAAAACTACATCAGTCATAGAAGGTTTTAAAAAATAGTTAGAAAAAATGGGACTTGAAAGTGAAAAAGTCAATAAACCAAAATATTTTCTAAATTGTACCCAAATCCTCAAAGTGTGTTTAACTACAACATTATCAGTTAAATTACTTAAAGATAAAGGAATTGAGGATCCGAGAAGAGAAATGATAGAAAATTTATGAACAGAATTAGCTTCTAAAGAAATGCAGACCGGACAGTCTTTTTGATTAATATAATATAACTAAAACATAAGATTCTATATATTAACTGCCCAGTAATAAAATCTAAAATTGGGTCAGGCTAAACCTTCCTTCTTTTTAACTTTTTGATTAACTTTATTTAATCCAGGAATTTTATTTTTCCATGTATAAGAAGATATAATAGAATCCAAAGAATCAAAAAAGGATTTAGGAATAAAAACAGGTACAGCCTGAAATAAATATAAAAATTTAGACAAAATATTCATTTTAATAGAATTCATTTGGCCAATCAATGATAAAGAGAGGCATGATCAATTTGATAGCGCCTCCTTAACACAATTCAGAAGTGTAAAAATATTTTCTTTAAAAAGGAATTTATAATTCCTAGTAATTGTTACACCCGAATAAGTAAATTGATTTCATACAATTTTAAAAGGAAGATTAGTATTAACTAATACCAAATTATTCAAAGAAAAAAGTTCACTCTTATGAAAGTTAAGTTTATATCCTGAAAACTGACTAAAGCAGGAGAGTAAAGAAAGTATGGAGGGTAAAGAAGATTTGAATTTTTTAAGATTGAATACTGCAATTAGAGATTGTAAACCTATTTGGTATTGTCAAGTTAAAATGACTGTTACAGTCCTTGGACTGTGGTTTTGCTATTCAGATGAAAGTAATCATGTAATATGTACTGCTTCTACCACAACAGAAATACAGTTTAGTTTCTGTGTAAATATAAAATACTAGTTATTATAAATTGATTTGTGCAACAGAACTTTAGACCCTTTTTTGACCTTAGCTGAGCAAGTGTAGGCTAATCATTTTAGTGGGGGAGTGTCATGAGATCTTTCATTATGAAACATAGTTTCATAGTAAATTGATGTAACGTTGTTTGCTCACTTGTATTGCTACCTGCACCTACTGTAAGCACCTTACTGTCAGTCAGCCTTATTGTAGATCTAATTCCTCTCAGGTGAGTGCTGAACATCGATCAAAGCTGTCTTGTCTACAAGATGGTTTAAGATTCCTGAAGGAAGAAATTAAGACATTGGCCAGAAAGTTATCTGAGCTTGACGATTGGCTGTACAAACTGAGAAGAGGACGACAAACTCAGGTGAAATTACTTTCATTTGAAAACTACCTTTTCCTAATCTCTTCTACAGAGAGCAGGTTCAATCCTCAATCTAAATAATTTCTACTTTGGCTACTCCCACTTCCTTCAAACAAGGGTGTAGCCAATGGTAATTGCATGGGTCCCAGCTGTGCCTGCCTGTTTGTTGGCTACGTGGAACAGTCTATGTTCCAAGCCTACACTGATGTCTTCCCCCCACTTTTCCTACAGGACATTGATGACTGCATTGGTGCTGTTTCCTGTAACCATGCCGAGCTAGTCGACTTCATCAACTTTGCCTCCACCCTGCCCTCAAATTTACCAGGTTCATTTCCGACACCTCCCTCCCCTTTCTCGATCTCTTTGTCTCTGGAGACAGCTTATCTACTGATGTCTATTATAAACCCACAGACTCTCACAACTACCTGGACTACACCTCCTCCTACCCTGTTACTTGTAAAAATGCCATCTCCTTCTCTCAGTTCCTCCATCTCTGCCACTTCTGCTCTCAGGATGAGGCTTTTCATTCCAGAATGAAGGACATGTCCTCCTTCTTCAAAGAAAGCGGTTTCTCTTTCTCCCCCATCGACGCTGCCCTAAACCGCATCTCTTCCATTTCATGCAAGTCTGCTCTCACCCTGTCTTCCCGCCACCCTACCTGCGATAGGGTCTCTCTTGTCCTCACCTACCACCCCACCAGCCTCTGTGTCCAGCACTTCATTCTCCACAACTTCTGCCATCTCCAACGGGATCCCACCACCAAGCAGATCTTTCCCTCCCCCCCACTTCCTGCTTTCCACTGGGATTACTCTCTTGTCCATTCATCCCTCCCCACTGATCTTCCTCCTTGCAAGCGGAACATGTACTACACCTGCCCCTATATCTCTTCCCTCACTACCACTCAGGGCCCCAAACGGTCCTTCCAAGTGAGGTGACACTTCACCTGTGAGTGTGTTGGGATCATATACTGTGTGTGGCCTCCTGTATATCGGTGAGACCCAACGTAGATTGAGACCGCTTTGCTGAGCACCTACACTTCATCGGCCAGTAGAAGCGGGATCTCGCGGTGGCCACTCATTTTAATTCCACTTCCCATTCTCATTCCAATTTGTCAATCCATTGCCTCCTCTACTATCGCGATAAAGCCCCACTCAGGTTGGAGGAACAACACTTTTATATTTCATCTGGGCAGCCTTCAACCTGACCAATACAAACTTTCGGTAATGCCCCAGCTTCTTCACCATTGCCCACCCCCTTTTCCCTCTCTCACCTTATCTCCTTGCCTGCTCATTGCCGCCCTCTGGTGCTCCCCCCACCATTCTTCCATGGCCTTCTGTTCTCTCCTATCAATCCCCTTCTCCAGCTTTGTCTCTTTCACCAATCAACTTCCCAGCTCTTTACTTTATCCCCTCCCCCTTCCCGGTTTCACCCATCACCTTGTGTCCTCTCTGCCCTCCCCCCACCTTTTAAACCTACTCCTCATTTTTTTTTCTCTCTCCAGTCCTGCTGAAGAGTCTCATCCAAAAACGTCGACTATTCTTTTTTCCATAGATGCTGCCTGGCCTGTTGAGTTCTTCCAGCACTTTGTGTGTGATGCCAGGAGTTCAGGAAACAAAGACACAGACTATTTTTCCATTCTAAAGCAGATGGTTGATAGCTGTGAGACATGTCAAAAGTTTGGGAAGCCCAAACCCAAGCCTGTGGTTGGTCCACCATTAACATCTGAATACATTGGAACTGGAGCAAGGAGTGTGGTATCTCCACATCATTGACAAATTCACACACTTCAGTGCTGTGGTAGCATTGTAAACACAAAGAGACCCCCAGAGATAGTAAAAACCTTCATCCATTCTTGGATAAGTGTGCATGGCCCACCTCAAAGTATTCAGTGATAATGGTGGTGAATTTGATAAGGATGAATTCAGAGATATGACAGAGACTATTAACATTGAAACAAAGACAACAGCATCATACAGTCCTTGGTGTAATGGACTTCTGGAGAGATACAGTCAAGTGCTTACTGAAAAAATGCTGAAGGTAACGGAAAGCTATGGTTATTATTGGAACACAGCTGTGATCTGGGCCCTTATGGTGAAGAAGTTATGCACAATATACATGGTTATAACCAAATCAACTTGTGTTGGGCCAGAATCCAAGCCTTCCCCTCTGTACTGGTTGACAGAGCCCAACAGGAATTACGCCTAAAGCACACGTGGTGGCCTGATGTTTTGAGGAACTGGATGTAGGAGAACTCAAAAATGACTCACCAACAAGTGTATCAGAGTCTCTCCAACCGTTTCACTCAGTGAAATGTCAAAAGCAATGGCAACCCCAGCTATGGAGGTAAAACCAACATTCTTATAGGGGATGTTGCTGTCACGTGATGTTTACATGTGAATGTTCAAATAATGTTGAAAACAGCCGGAAAGATGTCACTAATGAATCCTGCTGTTTTTTACGGGCAAGATTCAGAATGTCATGTGATTGGAGTACTTGCCTGTCATGTAGATGACTTCATATGGGGAAGTTCGCAAAACGTTGCCACAACGGCTAAAGTCAGCCTTGCAGGTTGAACACCAGGAACATGGCAGACTCTATTATGGAGGGATGGACATCCTTGCTGTTGATAGAAGAGTAAAACTGCACTGAGAGCTACATCAGGAATCTTCAGACAATCCACGTGGGATCCTCATGTGCCATCCCTCAGTGAAGCTGAAGCTGAGCAACTCGGGTCAAAGATCAGTCAGATTCCACGGATGGTGGGACAGACCAGGCCTGACATCTTGTTGGATGCCTGCAACTTGGCATCCAGCACAAAGCATACTGCAGTACACACTTTACATGAGGCAAACACGACTGAAAAAGTAATCTTGCAGTTTCAACAGCTTGGAAAAGGTAGATCACAGGCTCATTGCTTCACTTGGAAATCTTCACGATGGGGGACATTTTATTGTACTGATGGGAGAAGAGGGAATGTTTTATGTTTTTATCTCTATGTTTTAAGATTTTTGCTTCTCTGTTGGCAATCAGAAAGGATCTGAAGAGTTCTACGTAGTACGCTAGCAGAAGAAACCATTGTGATGTCTGAAGGATTTGACAATGCTGTTTATCTGGCCATGTCCAAAGCAGAACAGTCTACAAATAACTTCTGTCACAGACAACTACTCTCTGGTTGATGTCATCAAATCCATCAAGTCAGTTACAGAGAAGAGGCTCTGTCTCGACATATGCAGCATCAAGGAACTCATCCAAGCACAGAAAATTCATCATGTGCTATGGCCAACCACAAAGGAACAAGTAGCTGACTGTCTCACAAAGAAGGGGGACCAGCTCCTGTGCTGCTGAAGGCATGTGGTACTTCAGGAACTGCATGGGTTAGAACTAATTTTCATACCCTAGTGGACATTTCAATGTATTTATTTTTAATTTTTTTTCAATATACATAAAAAGGATGGGAGATCTGTTCATCTGGGTCACGTAAGCATTTAGGTGGCATGAGCACTTTCCCTATTATGGGATGCACATGAGGGGTGGAAGGGAATTGTGGGTAAGAAGATGATAGCCCTCATTTACCAAACATGAACCAAGAAAGTAAAGTTTAAACAAAAGAAAATCTTTCCTTTGTTGTTTGAGTATTATCAGTCTGTGTCCTGCCATGTGTTCCCAGAACTACCATGGAGAGTCAATTAAGCTGCCAGCCCCCGAGTGATACAATGGTGACCCTGAAACTGGCCACAGAATTACAACCAGCAAAGTTCCCCTTGGACAGGAGTAAGGAGGCCCGATGTAATTTCCCTCCTCTTGGGCAGGGCCCTTTCATGGGTAACGGCTTTGTGGGAGAAGGACATTCCTGTGTGTTCTGTTATCAATTTATTTCTAAGAATGTTGAGCCCATCCTGCTGGGGGCTCAGAGGCAGCTGCGTCACGGAATATGATCCATGGCCGACTATTCCATTGTTATCAGTATCCTAGGGGCAAAGAGAGGGTGGAACAATGAGGCTTTGGTTGCTGTTTAGACAGGGTTTTAAATGACCGGCTTAAAGATGTTCTTGCGACCAGGGACCAGGTGGAGGATTTGGAGGAGCTTGTGGACACGGCCATAAGAATTACAAATCATATTTCTGAAAGAAGGAGGGAGAGATATGGGGAGCTCACCCCAAAGACTGGTTCTCAGAACTACCTGATGCACCATCAATAACTCTCGGAGACTGGAAGTGAATGATAGCAAAAAGGGAGCACGACCATGTCGAGACTGAGGGGGGAGCAGTGCCCCGATCGCCTTTATACAGGGGTCTGTGAGAGGAGCCACAGGAGCAGTCAGCAGAGGGGCGTGTCCAGACGGGTATACATAGTTTACCACATTCACCCCTCCTTTGTTTGAACAGAGTCCCCATGGGGCGAAGTTTCTTACAAGTATATATTTAAAGGTTAAGTCTATCAGGAGTCGAGTCTGTTGCTGTGATTTATGTAGCACCGGTGGTGATTGCACCAGTGACGGTGGCTGTGCTGGCTCCGGCCTGACTTGAGGTGCCAGCCCGTTAGGCATCAGTAACCCCTCATGTGTGTGCGTGGCTCCCGGTAAGGGAGTGTCGAGAGGAGTCTGTGCAGGGCTTGGTGTGCGTTGTGTCTCCTGGGTATATACATCGGTGGGTACGGGGTTCATAGTCACTGTGGAGTGTTCGGGGTAGGGGTCTGGTGCTCCAGCGGGCGCCAGGTCGCGGGTGGAGACCATGTCCTCCCGCCCATCAGGTAAGACCACGTAGGCATACTGGGGGTTCGTATGTAGTAGGTGAACCCTCTCGACCATCGGAGAGTATTTATTGCTCCGCGCATGTTTCCGGAGCAGCACTGGCCCTGGGAATGTCAGCCAAGCCGGTAGGGTGGTCCCAGTGGTTGAGTCCCTGGGAAAAGAAAAGAGTCACTCGTGAGGGGTGGCATTGGTGGACATGCATAACAGGGAGCGGATGGAGTGAAGTGCCTCAGGGAGGACCTCCTGCCAGCGAGAGACCGGCAATCCCTTTGACCTGAGGGCTAAGAGTGTGGCCTTCCACACCATGGCATTCTCCCTCTCCACCTGTCCATTCCCCCGGGGATTATAGCTCGTGGTCCTACTAGTAGCAATGCCCCTAGCCAGCAGGTACTGGCGCAGCTCGTCGCTCATAAATGAGGACCCTCTATCACTGTGAATATAGCAGGGACATCCAAACAGAGTGAAGAGCTGGCGCAGGGCTTTTGTGATGGACATGGCAGTGGTATCAGGGCAGGGGATGGCAAAGGGGAACTGCGAGTACTCGTCGATGACGTTGAGAAAGTAGACATTGTGGTCGGTGGAGGGAAGAGGGCCCTTAAAGTCGACACTCAGTCACTCAAAGGGGCGGGTGGTCTTGATAAGGTGTGCTTTTTCAGGACAGTAGAAGTGCGGTTTGCACTCAGCGCAGACTTGGCAGTCCCTGGTCATCGTCCTGATCTCCTCAAGGGAGTACGGCAGGTTCCGGGCTTTCACGAAATGGTAGAATCGGGTGACTCCCGGGTGGCAAAGATCTGCACGTAGGGCGTATAGCCAGTCGATCTGCACACTGGCACACGCTCACCGGGATAGGG
Organism: Hypanus sabinus; assembly: GCF_030144855.1. Lineage (NCBI taxonomy): Eukaryota > Metazoa > Chordata > Chondrichthyes > Myliobatiformes > Dasyatidae > Hypanus > Hypanus sabinus. The sequence goes on along the minus strand of NC_082724.1, from coordinate 55,841,080 downwards.
CATCAGGGGGCTCATTGAGCCTTCCATGCCGGTACAGGATATCATAGTTGTAGGTGGAGAGTTCTATTCTCCACCTCAAAATTTTATCATTTTTGATTTTGCCCCGCTGTTGGTTGCTGAACATGAACGCAACTGAGCGCTGGTCGGTCAGTAAGGTGAACCTTTTGCCGGTGAGATAGTGCTTCCAGTGCCTAATAGCTTCCACTATGGCCTGGGCTTCTTTCTCCACCGTGGAGTGCCGAATTTCAGGGCCTTGAGGGGTACAAGAGAAGAATGCTACCGGCCTTCCTGCCTGATTGAGGGTAGCAGCCAGCGTGAAGTCGGAGGCGTCACTCTCTACTTGGAAGGGAATGGTCTTGTCCACTACATGCATCGTTGCTTTGGCAATATCCCCTTTAATGCGGCTGAAGGCCGCGCGGGCCTCGGCAGAGAGGGGAAATGTGGTGGACTTGACCAGGCAGTGGGTCTTGTCTGCGTAATGGGGGACCCATTGGGTGTAATAGGAAAAGAAGCCCAGGCACCGTCTGAGGGCTCTGAGGGTGGTGGGAAGAGGGAGTTCTAACAGGGACAGATGATCAGGGACAATGACGTACCCAAGGATAATGAGTCGGGTGGTTCCGAACACACACTTGTCCCTGTTATAAGTAAGGTTCAGAGCTTTGGCCACTTGGAAAAATCGTTGGAGGTTGGTGTTATGATCCTGCCAGTCGTGACCGCAGATGGTGATGTTATCCAGATATGGGAACGTGGCCTTCAGTTGGCACTGGTCCACCATCTGGTCCATTTCCCTCTGGAAGACAGAGATACCATTCGTGACACCGAAAGGGATGCACAGGAGGTGATAGAGCCTGCCGCCCGCCTCGAAGGCGGTGTAGGGGCGGTCCTCCGGGTGAATGGGGAGCTGGTGATAAGCGGATTTCAGATCTATTGTCGAGTACACCTTGTACTGGGCTATCTGGTTGACCATATCCGTGATGCAGGGTAGGGGGTGCGCGTCAAGCTGCGTGAACCTATTGACGGTCTGGCTATAGTCCACGACCATCCTATTTTCCTGCCTGTTCCGAACAACAACCACCTGGGCCCTCCAAGGACTTGTGCTTGGCTCAATGATCCCTTCCCTGAGCAGCCGCTGCACCTCTGACTGAATGAAGGCCCTGTCCCCTGCGCTGTACCTCCTGCTTTTGGTTGCCACAGCTTTACAGTTGGGGGTCAGATTGGCGAACAGCGGTGGGGGAGAGATCTTGAGGGTGGAGAGGCTGCAAGTGGTGTCTGTAGTGCAGCAGTTAGCATGATGCTGGGTGGGATGTGTGGGTCAGTGTGTGTGTGTGGTCAGTAGCGGGGTATATGACGAGGTCCCACAAAACTGAGGATTTCTGACAGTGATTGGTGGGAGGGGCCCATCATACTCCATTGTCACACTTTTCAGGTGGCTCTGGAAGTCGAGCCCCAATAGCACAGGCGCGCACAGTTGAGGCATGACCAGTAAGACAAAGTCCCGATATTCTGTGCCCTGCACCACCAATGTCGCTACACAAACCCCTCCCCCCCCGGATGTCTGTGGAATGCGACCCAGAAGCCATGGCAACCGGGTGAATTAAACTCTCAGTGCTGCCCGTATCAAACAGGCAGCTGGTCCTGTGCCCCTCCACCAGGATGTCTATCATTGACCTTGCGAGCTGGTGTGGAGCGCTTTGGTCGATGGTCACGGAGGCCAGAGTTGAATCGCCATCTTGGTCCGGCGCAGTGGAGTGCCCGGTAAGCACCCGTGGGTTGGAGGCGGTGCGAGGTGACGCCGACCAAGATGGCCACCCCCATGCCCACACGCGGCGGGCAAGCAAGATGGCGACCCCCGTGCCTCACACGTGACAGGCAAGCAAGATGGCGACCCCCGTGCCTCACACGCGGCGCTGCTCAACCCCGCTCGCGGTTTGGATTTACAGGCCTTGACGAAGTGGCCCTTCTTTCCACAGCTGGAGCAGGTAGCTTCTTGGGCCGGGCAGCGTTTTCAGGGGTGCTTCTCGAGTCCGCAGAAGTAACACTTCGCTGACTCGCGATTGGCAGCAGCCGTGGTCGATTCGCCGGAGGTTTGCAGGGTCTGCGGTATCCATGAGGCCGGTGGGAGATCGCACGCCTGGAGAGCTTCAGCGTTGTGCAGAGTGGCCTCCAGCATGTCGGCCAGCTCAATCGCCGAACGTAAGGTAAGATCGGTGTGTTCCAGCAGCCGCTGGCGCTCGTACACTGACCTGATCCCTGAGACGAAGGCGGCTCTTACTAGGAGCTCCCATACTGTTCGGCTGTCGGCCCACTGCAATTGCAGGCCCGCAGGAGCCCGGACAAACTCACCACTCTACTCTCCTGCCTGCTGCTGCCGTGTCGCTAAGCAATGTCTCGCGTAGACGGTGTTCACCAGCCGCAGGTATTGTCTTTTGAGGATGTCTAGTGCCCCTTGGTAGCTCAGTTGGTCCCTGATCATCGAGTAGACCCGTGGACTGACCCTGGAGAGGAGAACTCTGCACATTGTGGTAGGCTGGGTCACTTGAATCTCCTCCAGGTACGATTCGAAGCATGCTAGCCAGAGTTCAAAAGCGTTGCTGGCTTCCTGGGATTGAGGGTCGATATCCAATTTGTTGGGTTGTAAACTTTTTTTTAAAATTTGTTTTAAAATTGCTGTTAATAAAATTGATGCACCATCAATAACTCCAGGAGACTGGAAGTGAACGATAGGCTTTTATTAGCGGCGAAAAGGGAGCAAGACCATGTCGAGACTGAGGGAGGAGCAGTGCCCCGATCGCCTTTATACAGGGGTCTGTGGGAGGAGCCACATGAGCAGTCAGCAGAGGGGTGTGTCCAGACAGGTATACACACTACCCAATGCCTCCGCCAGTTCCTCTGTCTAATAATCAGTGCAGATCCTGGCGGATATCTCTGGAAGGACCCAGGTCTCCCCAGCAGAGCGAGAGAAGTATGAGGCAGAGGTGTTGCTTTTACTGTGCAAAGGCCGGCCACTCCTGAGTCACCTAACCCAAGCTGTCGGGAAGCTCCTCGGACTATCCAGTAGGGAAGTGGTTTTACCATCCCTGTTATCCTGGCGGAGACATCAACATTCTGTGAGATGCTTGGTAGTCTGCTTCGGCAGGGAATGTTTTTGGATATTGGACTGGCAGAGAGAATCTAAATTTGAACCAACCTATCTCTGTTACAGTCCTGGATGGTAGACCATTGGAAACTGGATAAAGCTTTTATCTTTCTGTCACTCTCAAGTCAACCATTGGAAGGCAAGAGGAGACAATTCATTTTCATCTTATTCATTCTCCAGACGTTCCCCTAATCCTTGATTATCCATGGTTAGATCATCATAATCCTTGGATTAACTGGTCTTCTGGCACCATTTGGTGCTGGTCGACCCTTTGCCAGAATAAGTACCTTCCTGGAGGTTCTGAGGTGCCTGCCCGAGTTTCCGAGTGATCTGCTGTGAATCATGTCGAGTCATCAGTAGAGTTGCTTCCTGACTTCTCAGGAGTGGACTTGAACACAACAGAGTTGTCTGGAGTGCCTTCAGAGTATTTGGATTTGTTGGAGTACACCCACTACACTTCACCCACATAGGGACTACGATTTAATGCCTGGTACATGTCCTCCCCAGGGAAGGCTTTGTGCCTTGTCCGCTCCTGAGAGACAGTCTATGGAGGATTACATTAAAGGGGGCTTTGACGTCTAGGGTTATTTGATCATCCACTTCACCTGCCAGAGCAGAATTCTCTTACATTTCCGTGAAGGGCGGCGGACTGAGATGTGTATCGCTTATAGAGGTCTAAATAGAATTACTAGTAAGAACCGGCACTCTCTTCATCCAATGAACAAGACATTTGAGTTATTACAAGGAACCATGGTCTTGACTAAACTAGGCCTCTGGAATGCCTAGAGGGAGATGAATGGGAGATGGCCTTCAACACTCCTACTGGACATTATGAGCAACTGGTGATACCATTTGGTTTAGTTCATGCTCAAGTAGTCTTTCAGAACCTCCTCAATGACATACAGGAGCTGCTTAACCAATCTGTCTTTATTTATTTGGACAATACTGTTACTTTTTTTCTTGGTCACTTTAGGAACATGCCCATCATGTACGGAGTGATCTTCAACACTTAGAAGATAGCTAACTTTTTGCTAAACTCAAGAAGAGCGAATTTCACATTTCTAATGTTTCCTTTCTGGGTTTTGTCATTTTCAATGGAAGTTTACAGAGGGACCCTGAGACAATCCAAGTGGTACGAAATTAGCCATAACTTGTGTCATTCAAACAGCTCCAGTGCTTTTTAGGGTTCACCAGTTTCTACCAGCACTTCATTTGCAATTTCAGTGCAATCGCATACCAACCTCACTAAGACATCTACTGGGCTTTTCTGCTGGACTCCGGAGACAGAAGCCACTTCCTGTGATCTCAAGAGCAGATTTACCACAGCACCTGTACTTGTTTCCCCTGATCTGGACTATATCATTGTAGTGGAGTTTGACACTAAAAATGTTGAAGTTGGAGCTATACTATCTCAATGAACCATCTCCGACCAGAAGCTGTACCCATGTGCCTTCTTCAGTCATCTCTCTCCCACTATGATATTGGCAACAGGGATTTTCTTGCTGTCAAGTTGGAACATGAAGGATTGAGACATTGGCTAGAGGGAGCCAAACACCCCTTTTAGGTTTGGACTGATCATAAGAACCTAGCTTATATCCATGCTGCCAAGAGACTAAACTCTCAACAGGTACACTGGTCATTGTTCTTTAATTGGTTTAATTTTACCATCACATGCAGACCTGGTTCTAAGAACCTTCCTGGGCAGTTTGCAGCATTAACAATCGCCATTGTTAATTTCCACTATGGAGTCCCGAGTTTACTCCGCACCTGCGTCTGCTCATCTGAAGATTGTCATACTCTTACCATCTTGTGCAGCTCTATCAATTCACCTCTCATCCTCCTCTGCTCTGAAGCTTGCTCAACCTATCCTTGTAAGACATTGTCTGTAGTCCAGGCACCACCCTGGCTTATCTCCTCTGCACCCTCTCTAAAGCTTTCACATCTTTCCTATAATGAAGCGACCCAAACTGAACACAGTAACAGTCCCTTGTGGCCCGACAGGTCTGTGTTGCCCAATTACACCTATGTGACCAATTATTCTACTAATCTGTACATCTTTGGAATGTGGCAGAAAACCGGAGCACCCTGAAGATGCCATGCGGTCATACAAACTCTTTACAGACAGCGGTGGGAATTGAACCTGGGTTGCTGATGCTGTAATAGCACTATGCTTCTGTAGGCAAGGAGATGACCAAATCACCTGTTTGTATCTTTCCTACATTACAACACCTACACTATTTATAACCTTTTTTAACTCCACAGCGTAAATATTGCCAACCATGGAGTCAGTCACAAATGCTCTGCAATGTGGCACTAAACTGTAAACTCCCGTTGCAGGCAGGTAATGATTATTGAGGTTGTTTTGTAGGATTTCACAAATAAAATATCGGAGGTGCCTGAGGAAAAAGCTATAGCATCTCATTTATTGAACACCGAAAACGGAACACAAAGCATGCTGAAAGTCCTTAATGTAATCACGTCTGACCAGCCTCTTAAAGTGAACACCAATCCAACATCAGCGGTTGTGAATTCTGTATGTTTCTACCAATTATGTTATCCTACACAGGCCAGTTGTAGAAATCTGATGCTCAACCCCATTTTTTGTGCCTGTAATGGAGAATGTGGGCTTGGTGAGGTTTGGGGACTTGCCCAGCATTCGGGTAAACTCACATGTGGTGGTGCATGCGCTTGACTCAGTTGTGGAGAACTTACTGGGGGAGCAGGGTAACAACCCAAAGTCCTTGACATCCACAAGCCAGTAGTTCTTAGGATCAACGAACAGACTTCGGGCACACAGGAAATCTGAAGCGAGCAGAGGTCTGGCCACTATAACGAGTACCAAGTCCCATGTGTGATGTCACCCACTGAAGCAGAACATCACCCATCATATCCCGTAAGTCTGGATCCTGCTGCCGTTGGCGGCCTCCAGTGTGGTTTTGTTGCTCTTTGCCTTCTCATCAATAGACGATGCTGGCAGCACACTCACCTGTGTCACACAGGAAGCATCACCCTGAAACGTAATGAACAATAGACGACTCTGGCAGCTGGAACCCAGTGTTCACAGATCTCTGGTGTCCCAATGTGCTGGCACTGTTGAAGATGCAAGACTGTCGACACTAGTGAGCGCGGTAAAAACACAGACTCAGCAGGCTCTGTTTCGCAGTCACGGCCATCCTCTCATTGGGGGCCTTGCTGACCGGGCTTACTGAGGCAGAGAAAGGAGGAGGAATGATGCACTGCTGCCTGGCTAAGTGTGGATTATCAGCCATTTTAGCAAGCTTCCTATAGTCCTTCACGGGTGTATTAGCGAGGACTACGTAAACTTGATCAGATGTTTGAGATATGATACCATGTAGAAATGTTTGGTGTTGTCGGCAGAGATATCTTGCAGCACGAATTGGGCCTCGGTATGTACAGACCAAGCAACGGCATTTTGCTCCCAAAGCTCTGGCGGTTTCAAAGTGATTGAGTTGGCCGACCTGTTCAATAACTCAGGAATCATCCTAGAACATCAGGGTCACCAATGTAGGTTTTCAAAAAAAAAATGGCGGCGACGTTTTATATTTGAGAAAAAACCGTAGCAACTCGTTGGTTGAACACCGAAAACTGAAAACAAAACGTGCTCTAAGTCCATTATGTAATTACGTCATCATGTCAGACCAGTGTACTTTTCCACCAATTATGTTACCCTACAGTTTCTCTGAGAGGCCTGTTTCAACCCTCCCTCTCTCCATCCATCCATGAATAAGCAATGAAATCACATTTCCACAATGTACACACGAGGTGAGGAGGAATTTCCTCAGCCAGAGGCTGGCGAATCTGTGGAATTCATTGTCACAGCTGGCTGTGGAGGCCAAGTCATTGGGTATATTGGGGCAGCACAATAGTGTAGCAGCTAACACAACTCTATCACAGCGCCTGCAACTTCAATCTCCACCGCTGCCTGTAAGGAATTTGTACGTTCTCTCTATGTCCCGTGTTGGTTTCCTCCGGTGCTCCAGTTTCCTACCACATCTCAAATGCTTACGGTTAATTGGTTACATAGGTGTAATTGGGCAGAGCAGACTAGATGGCACAGAAGAGCCAGTTACTGCGCTGTATCTCTAAATAAAATTTAAAGTGAAGATTGACAGATTCTTGATTAGTAAGATTATGAGGAGAAGGCAGGAGAATGGGGTTGAGATGGAAAATTAATCTATCATGATTGTTGGAACAGACTAGATGGGCTGAATAGCCTAATTTGGAACCATGTTTTTGAACATGCAGTGGGCAGTGGTGTGTCACTAACCTTCCCACAGTAGGTGGCGCTGTTGCTGCACTGAGGAGACACATGCCCTTTGAGTGTATTTGAATAAGTTTTTAAGCAACTTAAAACTCTGCAACAAAAAGTACCCTTTTCTAGAATAATTGCTGGAGACTTTAAACATCAGATTACATCGGGTAACTAAGTATACACAACATTACACCTTTCCCAGGTTCTGTTTTGTGCATCATGTGCTTTGAAGACAGAAAACATTGGTGGTGTTGGTAATAAATGTCTTCAATAATTACATACATTATTTCATAACCAGTTATCCTTGGGTTGGGTACAACACCTATTAGATACAATGCAAAACTTCTCTAATCTGTAGTATCACAAGATTACAAGGGCAGGTAGAGGTTGAAACTGTCTGTTAAATTCGTCCCTGCCCTGTCCTTATGTAGAGCATAAACTCTCAGTAGACTGTATTATCGGGAAGTGTGAATAAAGGTAAGGATGTTCTGATAAGAATTTATAAGGCATTGGCCTGTACTCGATAGGGTTCAGGAGGAGGAGAGGGGTTCTCATTGAAACCCACCAATATAGAAAGACCTGATAGAGTGGAAGTGAATAGGGAGCGTAGGATCTGAGGACACAGCCTCTGAGTAACCGGACGTCCCTTTAAAAGTGAAATGAGAAAAAAATTTAATCTTTGGTATTTGTTGCCATTGGTCAAGTCATTGAGGAGGTCAAGTCGTTGGGTGTTCTTGGTTGATAGAGGTTCATTAGGGGGAAAGGCGGGAGGTTAATAAGTCCACCATGATTGAATAGTAGAGCAGAGCAAATAGCCTAATTCTTCTCCTATGTCTTGTGGTCAACACTTCCAGGTCAACCCCGGCACGGTAATATTTCAGGTATTACCTACTGAAATTCAGCTAGACATAAATGTGACAAACACAAAATGCTGGAGGAACTCAGTAACTCAGGCAGCATCGATGGAGCGGGGTAATCAGTCCTTCATCAGGACCTCAGCCCAAAACGTTGGCTGTTTACTCCTCTCCGCCTGACCTGCTGAGTTCCTCCAGCATTCGGGTGTGTTACTCTGGATTTCCTGTGTTTTTACAGATAAACATTAATGACATTCAGATGGTTGGAGGCTAAATAATGAGAAGATAATATAAGACAAGAATGACAAAAGCAATTCTGAGTAATCAAACATTGAATCTAATTTTTGTATACGACTGGAGACATATTGCAACAAGGATTATCCAGAACCCAAAATATGAAACAAGTGTTTAATTCCTTGTTACACAGATGCAATTTTTGCTCCATCTTTTGCAATGCAGAATACAAATAAGGTCTAGTCCAATGAATTGATTCCTTACACCCTTCATATACATGAGGAATAAAAATCTTTATGTTACATCTCCGTCTAATGTGACACAAACTAGATACTGATTAAGGATCCCTCTACATTGTCTCATCAACGCAAGGGCAGTACAGGATAGAAACAGAGCAAAGCTTTCTTTACTGTCAAACACATTCAGGGCAGGCATGCGTTTGTTAAAAGAAAAGTTGTTCCTTTGTTCTTTCAGATCCACTCAAAGAGACTGCACATTGATAAAGCTCTTCTCTACCATCCTGTCAAAGGACAGGAATTGCAGCGTAAAGCCAGCTCCACAGTTGTCAGATCCAGACTTAAATTCATTTACTTATCATACGTACTTCAAAACATAGTGAAATTTGTGCAACCTAGGGATGTGCAAGAGTACCTCACGATGTTGGATGCCCACAATACTTAGCAGAACAACACAGAACAGAACAAGCAACAAAAAAAAGCAAAACAAGCCCCTATCCTCCCTCACACCCACGTACCCCCACAGACAGTCCTCCAGCCTCAGGATTAATGAAAAATTCCCCAATGGGCTTCATTTTAGTGTACCCAGCACTTTGGCCATTGGGCTTCTGATAGACCTTCTGCTTGGATCTTCAGTATCAATCTGGGACTCACCGATGACAGGACCCGAACTGCCCAATTATCTATAAATCTGAAGCCCTCTCTCCTGCACCATGTCTTCAGCCACGTGTTGATCTGCACTATCTTACTTTTTCTAAACCCACCTGCACATGGCACTGGTAGCAATCCTGAGATTGCTATCCTGGAGGTCCTGTCCTTTAACTTGGCACCTAGCTCCCTAAACTTACCTTTCAGGATCTCCTCACTCTTCCTACCCACATCATTGGTCCCTACATGGACCACGACATCTGGCTGCTCACCCTCCCTCTTGATAATCTGAGATATCATGGACCCTGGCACCAGGAAGGCAACAGACCATATGGGATTCTTGATCTCTTCCACAGAACCTCCTATCTGTCCCCCTCACTATCAAATCCCCTATCCCTACTGCTCTCCTCTTTTCCCTCCTTCCCTTCTGAGAGAGGGTCCAGTCTCGGTGCCAGAGACACAACCACTGCAACTTGTCCCTGGTAGGTCGTCCCCACTAACAGTATCCAAAACGGTATACTTATTGTTGATGGGAATGGCCACAGGGGTGCTCTGCTCTTCCTGTCTATTCCCCTTCTCTCTCCTGACAGTCACCAAGCTACCTGTCTCCTGACTCCTAGGGGTGACTATCTCTCTGAAACTCCTGTCTATTTCTGCCTCTGCCTCCCGAATGATCCGAAGTTCATCCAGCTCCTGCTCCAGTTTGTCAGGAGCTGCAGCTGGATGCACCTTTCGCAGGTGTAGTCATCAGGGACAGCTGTGCTCGCCCTGACTTCCCACATACTGCAAACGGAGCACTCAACTGCCCTAACTTCTGCCTCCATTACCTACTCCTAAGCTAATTAGATTAATTAAAGGAGCTTACCCAGCCTTACCTCACCTGGAGTGAAGCTCGTATTCAGCCTCTGCTCGCTATTTAAATTCCCCCACTGATCTCAGAGGCCGACTTTCACACGCTTGTGCAGTCATTCCCCGTTCAACCTCGCCTCTGCCTGTTCTCGGCGAAGCCTGATTGAGCCAAAGCCGTCCCACTCTGCCTCAGTCCATTCCGACGATGGCCGCTACGACGACGGCTGCTGTATATGGCAGTCTTTCTTTTTAAACCTTTGGCGCGCTACATGATGCACCATCAATAACTCTAGGAGACTGGAAGTGAATGATAGGCTTTTATTAACAGCGTAAAGGGAGCACGACCATCTCGGAGACTGAGGGAGAAGCAGTGCTCCGATCACCTTTATACAGGGGTCTGTGGGAGGAGCCACAGGAGCAGTCAGCAGAGGGGCGTGTCCAGACGGGTATACATAGTTTACCACACTACGTCACGTGCCTGCGCAATCTAGACCCTTTGCCCTGATCAGTAAAAAAAAGATTCCCTCCGAGCTTCTTTTACCTCGTCCCTCTCCGCCTCTTGCTGCGATCAATCCTCGCAGATCTGATTTGAAACAAACAATGCATTTCACTGTATGTTTTGATGTAATTGTGGCTAATCTTTAATCTTTAAAAATAAACTCTGCAAACATTCCTAGAACAGCGTTACAGAGTAAGCTGCCCTGTGCAGTGTGATGCAAGACACATCTAAGGCAAGTACAGCAGGGGTTCGGTATGGAGTACAACTCTTTACTGGCATTCTAACTGTGGGATTTGTCTTGAACTATTTGATTATGAACTGGATAAGTTCACAGGAGTATATCAAAATCAAAGTTCAATGTAAATTCATTACCAAAGTGAAGTTATACATTACCATATACTATCTTGAGATTCATTTTCTTGTAGGTATTTATAGAAAAATAAAGAATTACAATAGAATTTATGAAAAACTATACATAGACAATTACTGACAAATAGCCAATGTGTAAAAAAAGACACATTGTTCAAATTAAAATATAAATAAGTAATTCTGAACTCTGCATTGAAATGATTCAGAAATGTATTTGTTAAAGGGAAATGACAGGCTGCAGATTGCCATGAGAGTGATTTTTAAAAAATGTATGCCTAGTAGTTTGTGAGCTTCCCACAAAATGATGCCAGCACCATCATGAGAAATGGTTCCCTCCCTACCACTGTTGCCATGTGAACCAGGTTTACATCAAGAATCCTTGTCCTTTGCAATCCTTCAGCATCTGCGAGCTTCACCTCAGCTGAAACAACATGCAGTATCTGACTCAGTCCAATACCCCTCCCCACCACTGATAGGAGGCAACGCCCATTATCAAAAATCCCCACCATCTGGGCCATGCCATCTTCCCACTGCTGCCATCAGGAAGAGAGGACAGAAGCCTGGAGTCCCACACCTCCAAGTTCAAAGTTCTAAGTAATATTATTACCAAAGTGCATATATGTTACGTGTTGACTACTCTGAGATTTGTTTTCTTGAAGGCATTGACAGAAGAAAATGAAATACAATAGAATTTTATGACAAACCACCAAAGTGCAAAAGAAGACAAACTACAAATAAAAATAATGCTGAGAATATGAGCTGCAAAGAGTGAGTCTGGAGGTTGTGGAGTCGGTTCAGAGTGGTGGTGAGTGAAGTTCAGGTCCCTAATGTTGTAGGTAATAACTGCTCCTGAACCTTGCCACGTGGGATCTAAGTACCCTATCCCTCCAGCCCCATGTTAGCAGTGAGGAGAGAGCATGGCCTGGATGGGATGGTGGGGGTCTTTGCTCCTTGTAAATGAGCTCAGTGGTGGGAGGGCTTTGCTTGTGATGGACTGGGCTGCATCCATCACTATTTCATTCCTGGACATCAGTGTTTCCATACCGTGCCATGATGCAACCAACCCATGGTGCACCTTTCATCAAAGTTTTCTGGTGAATCTGCACGGACACTGAATAAAGCAAAGTCCTGCAGAGGCCGGGTTCAAGATCCGCTACTTCCCTTCAATCCTGGCTTTTAAACCAACTGGCACTGCCCTTATCAATATCATTCACCAGCATGACAACCACTTTAATCATTTTGCACTAAGATTGACTTTCTTGGTCTAATTGTGTTCTTTCTTTTTTAAAAAATGCATGTATGTTTTTCTTCTGAATGCAGTCTGCTCTCTGATGCTATGTGCAATTACAATTGGCAGCAATTACAGTTGTTCATTACAACTGTGCTTGTGTGCACTTGGATGGCATCAAAGTCAAGTTTATTGCCACATTTACTAGAGTTGTCAAATAAATATGACAATGAACTCAACTTTGACTTTGTCTTTGATTCAACCTTAACCTGCTGTTCAAATAGCAATATTCAGGACAACAGGAGGGCGAATCTGATGGCATCTTGAAAGAGCTGTTCGTGAGAGGGCTGTCAAACCAATTAATCCTCTCTGGGTTCAGAAGCAAGCCTCATCTGTTCCATTTCATTTTAAGACAGTTGTCAGCATCACGCTCCCTGTACGCATTGGTACTGATGGTGTCTGACTGGGTTTGGTCGCAGACCAGCATGTCAAATCCATTTTCATTCACACGAAATATAGATTAGAGTTGTCATTGCACTATATTGAATGGTATCTTTCAGTAACGATAACAATTCTTTATGGATTATGTTATCCACGGTGTGTGGAAGCCCATAAAAAGCAAATGATTGCTTCTAGGCTGCCGACTCCCCTGTGCTATCTGGTCTCTTCTGTAATCTGATGACATCGATTTTCCCGTGTTATTTACTCCTGGCAGCTAATTGAATCTTATCTGGATGTAAAAGTTCAACAGCTTATCACCGACAGCTCCTCCTATCCAATCAGACAATCAAACCTATTTAAATTCAATGGTTTTCACAGCACAGAATGAACATTATTACCGGCAAAATAGGTTGTAAGGCTGAATAAATTGCTTTTTATTATCTATCAGTCTCCTGTTCAACCACACTCAATGCTCTTCAATCGATCAATAACGCTGCTGATGAAATCAGCATTTCTCCTCCTCTGTCTGTATACATTATTCTATACGTTTCACCACCAGGATACCAGGAGCTACCTTATAAGGTAAGTTGCCTGTGGAGAGGGTCAGAGGACGTTCATGAGAATGGTCCCAGGAATGAAAGGGTTAACAAATGAGGAGTAGCAACTCATAAACACAAATTGAAGGATCTTGGACCGAAACGTAGACTGTTTATTCCTTTCCATAGATGCTGCCTGACCTGCTGAGTTATCCAACATTTTTTGTGTGTGTGTGGCCATTTACTCAACAATATCTATCTACTACTAAAACTCTCATGCTCTGTTTGTTTGTTTGTGACCTCCAATTAGTCCAAACAGTGCATTACAGTGGCACTATTTTTGGCTAAATCAACTTGCTAACTTACAGAATGCAGGCAATGTTCAAGGTTATATATTTGTATAAAATTGCTCACTCGCCAAAATCAACCCTGCTTTAACCAGAGAGCTGATGTCAACCATGATGGAAACCGCGACGTGACACCATGATGCATGCGTACGGTTGGCCTCAGCAGCAGCAACACCAAGCGTGCCAAAAGGGCAGGGCAGTTCTACTTCGAGCGGTCACATTCTGCTAATCACCATTGGCATGTGCCGATGATCTAACTGGCACACATCAAACCCTTTGCTGCAGTCAAAGGACAGAGGTGACTAAATCATGTCCTTTAAGGAGAGCGTCAGCCACATCATCAAAAGAAATCAACGTCCTGGAGGCTTTGGTGTTACGGCTTCGTATCTGCTATCCAGCATTAGAGTAAAGAAATACAGTCAGCCTAATTATACTGTATGGAAAGAGAAAGGCTCCATCTCAGCCTCGCTCATATGGTGTTGAGAGGCTGCGTGAGGTGGTTGTTACTCCGTCTCGGCCTCGCTCATGGTGTTGACAGGCTGCGTGAGGTGGTTGTTACTCCGTCTCGTCCTCGCTCATGGTGTTGACTGGCTGCGTGAGGTGGTTGTTACTCCGTCTCGTCCTCGCTCATGGTGTTTACTGGCTGCGTGAGGTGGTTGTTACTCCGTCTATGCCTCGCTCATGGTGTTGACTGGCTGCGTGAGGTGCTTGTTACTCCGTCTCGGCATCGCTCATGGTGTTGACTGGCTGCGTGAGGTGGTTGTTACTCCGTCTCGGCCTCGCTCATGGTGTTGATGGGCTGTGTGAGGTTGATGTTACTCTATCTCGGCATCGCTCCTGGTGTTGACAGGCTGTGTGAGGTGGTTATGGCTCCGTCTCGGCCTCACTCATGGGGTTGATGGGCTGCGTGAGGTGCTTGTTACTCCGTCTCGGCCTCGCTCATGGTGTTGACAGGCTGCGTGAGGTGGTTGTTACTCCGTCTCAGCCGCGCTCATGGTGTTGATGGGCTGCATGAGGTGCTTGTTACTCCGTCTCGGCCTCGCTCATGGTGTTGATAGGCTGCGTGAGGTGCTTGTTACTCCGTCTCGGCCTTGCTCATGGTGTTGACAGGCTGTGTGAGGTGGTTACGGCTCCGTCTCGGCCTCGCTCATGGTGTTGATGGGCTGCGTGAGGTGCTTGTTACTCCGTCTCGGCCTCGCTCATGGTGTTGATGGGCTGTGTGAGGTGCTTGTTACTCCGTCTCGGCATCGCTCATGGTGTTGATGGGCTGCGTGAGGTGCTTGTTACTCCGTCTCGGCCTCGCTCATGGTGTAGACAGGCTGTGTGAGGTGGTTATGGCTCCGTCTCGGCCTCACTCATGGTGTTGATGGGCTGCGTGAGGTGCTTGTTACTCCGTCTCGGCCTCGCTCATGGTGTTGACAGGCTGCGTGAGGTGCTTGTTACTCCGTCTCGGCCTCGCTCATGGTGTTGACAGGCTGCGTGAGGTGCTTGTTACTCCGTCTCGGCCTCGCTCATGGTGCTGACTGGCTGCGTGAGGTGGTTGTTACTCCGTCTCGCCCTCGCTCATGGTGTTGACTGGCTGTGTGAGGTGATTGTTACTCCGTCTCGGCCTCGCTCATGGTGTTGATCGGCTGCGTGAGGTGCTTGTTACTCCGTCTCGGCATCGCTCATGGTGTTGATGGGCTGTGTGAGGTGGTTACGGCTCCGTCTCGGCCTCGCTCATGGTGTTGATGGGCTGCGTGAGGTGCTTGTTACTCCGTCTCGGCATCGCTCATGGTGTTGATGGGCTGTGTGAGGTTGATGTTACTCTATCTCGGCATCGCTCCTGGTGTTGACCGGCTGCGTGAGGTGTTTGTTACTCCGTCTCAGCCTCGCTCATGGTGTTAATGGGCTGCGTAAGGTGCTTGTTACTCCGTCTCGGCCTCGCTCATGGTGTTGACTGGCTGCGTGAGGTGCTTGTTACTCCGTCTCGGCATGGCTCATGGTGTTCATGGGCTGTGTGAGGTGGTTGTTACTCCGTCTCGGCCTCGCTCATGGTGTTGATGGGCTGTGTGAGGTGGTTACGGCTCCGTCTCGGCCTCGCTCATGGTGTTAATGGGCTGCGTGAGGTGCTTGTTACTCCGTCTCGGCCTCGCTCATGGAGTTGACTGGCTGCGTGAGGTGCTTGTTACTCCGTGGTGGCATCGCTCATGGTGTTGATGGGCTGCGTGAGGTGCTTGTTACTCCGTCTCGGCCTCGCTCATGGTGTTGCTTGGCTGCGTGAGGTGCTTGTTACTCCGTCTCGGCATCGCTCATGGTGTTGACTGGCTGCGTGAGGTGCTTGTTACTCCATCTGGGCATCGCACATGGTGTTGACTGGCTGCGTGAGGTGGTTGTTACTCCGTCTAGGCATCGCTCATGGTGTTGATGGGCTGCGTGAGGTGCTTGTTACTCCGTCTCGGCATCGCTCATGGTGTTGACTGGCTGCGTGAGGTGGTTGTTACTCCGTCTCGGCCTCGCTCATGGTGTTGATGGGCTGCATGAGGTGGTTGTTACTCCGTTTCGGCCTCACTCATGGGGTTGACAGGCTGAGTGAGGTGCTTGTTACTCCGTCTCGGCCTCGCTCATGGTGCTGACAGGCTGCGTGAGGTGCTTGTTCCTCCGTCTCGGCCTCGCTCATGGTGCTGACTGGCTGCGTGAGGTGGTTGTTACTCCGTCTCGCCCTCGCTCATGGTGTTGACTGGCTGTGTGAGGTGATTGTTACTCCGTCTCGGCCTCGCTCATGGTGTTGATGGGCTGTGTGAGGTGATTGTTACTCCGTCTCGGCCTCGCTCATGGTGTTGATGGGCTGCGTGAGGTGCTTGTTACTCCGTCTCGACATCGCTCATGGTGTTGATGGGCTTTGTGAGGTGTTTGTTACTCCGTCTCGGCATCGCTCATGGTGTTGACTGGCTGTGTGAGGTGGTTGTTACTCCGTCTCACCCTCGCTCATGGTGTTGATGGGCTGCGTGAGGTGCTTGTTACTCTGTCTCGGCATCGCTCATGGTGTTGACTGGCTGTCTGAGGTGGTTGTTACTCCGTCTCGGCCTCGCTCATGGTGTTGATGGGCTGTGTGAGGTGGTTACGGCTCCGTCTCGGCCTCGCTCATGGTGTTGATGGGCTGCGTGAGGTGCTTGTTACTCCGTCTCGGCCTCGCTCATGGTGTTGACTGGCTGCGTGAGGTGCTTGTTAATCCGTCTCGGCATCGCTGATGGTGTTGACTGGCTGCGTAAGGTGCTTGTTACTCCGTCTCGGCCTCGCTCATGGTGTTGATGGGCTGTGTGAGGTGCTTGTTACTCCGTCTCGGCATCGCTCATGGTGTTGATGGGCTGCGTGAGGTGCTTGTTACTCCGTCTCGGCCTCGCTCATGGTGTAGACAGGCTGTGTGAGGTGGTTATGGCTCCGTCTCGGCCTCACTCATGGTGTTGATGGGCTGCGTGAGGTGCTTGTTACTCCGTCTCGGCCTCGCTCATGGTGTTGACTGGCTGCGTGAGGAGCTTGTTACTCCGTCTCGGCATCGCTCATGGTGTTGATGGGCTGCGTGAGGTGCTTGTTACTCCGTCTCGGCATCGCTCATGGTGTTGATGGGCTGTGTGAGGTGGTTACGGCTCCGTCTCGGCCTCGTTCTTGGTGTTGATGGACTCCATGAGGTGGTTGTTACTCCGTTTCGGCCTCACTCATGGTGTTGACAGGCTGCGTGAGGTGCTTGTTACTCCGTCTCGGCCTCGCTCATGGTGTTGACTGGCTGTGTGAGGTGATTGTTACTCCGTCTCGGCCTCGCTCATGGTGTTGACAGGCTGCGTGAGGTGCTTGTTACTCCGTCTCGGCATCGCTCATGGTGTTGATGGGCTGTGTGAGGTGGTTACGGCTCCGTCTCGGCCTCGCTCATGGTGTTGATGGGCTGCGTGAGGTGCTTGTTACTCCGTCTCGGCATCGCTCATGGTGTTGATGGGCTGTGTGAGGTTGATGTTACTCTATCTCGGCATCGCTCCTGGTGTTGACCGGCTGCGTGAGGTGTTTGTTACTCCGTCTCAGCCTCGCTCATGGTGTTAATGGGCTGCGTAAGGTGCTTGTTACTCCGTCTCGGCCTCGCTCATGGTGTTGACTGGCTGCGTGAGGTGCTTGTTACTCCGTCTCGGCATGGCTCATGGTGTTCATGGGCTGTGTGAGGTGGTTGTTACTCCGTCTCGGCCTCGCTCATGGTGTTGATGGGCTGTGTGAGGTGGTTACGGCTCCGTCTCGGCCTCGCTCATGGTGTTAATGGGCTGCGTGAGGTGCTTGTTACTCCGTCTCGGCCTCGCTCATGGTGTTGACTGGCTGCGTGAGGTGCTTGTTACTCCGTGGTGGCATCGCTCATGGTGTTGATGGGCTGCGTGAGGTGCTTGTTACTCCGTCTCGGCCTCGCTCATGGTGTTGCTTGGCTGCGTGAGGTGCTTGTTACTCCGTCTCGGCATCGCTCATGGTGTTGACTGGCTGCGTGAGGTGCTTGTTACTCCGTCTCGGCATCGCTCATGGTGTTGACTGGCTGCGTGAGGTGCTTGTTACTCCATCTGGGCATCGCACATGGTGTTGACTGGCTGCGTGAGGTGGTTGTTACTCCGTCTAGGCATCGCTCATGGTGTTGATGGGCTGCGTGAGGTGCTTGTTACTCCGTCTCGGCATCGCTCATGGTGTTGACTGGCTGCGTGAGGTGGTTGTTACTCCGTCTCGGCCTCGCTCATGGTGTTGATGGGCTGCATGAGGTGGTTGTTACTCCGTTTCGGCCTCACTCATGGGGTTGACAGGCTGAGTGAGGTGCTTGTTACTCCGTCTCGGCCTCGCTCATGGTGCTGACAGGCTGCGTGAGGTGCTTGTTCCTCCGTCTCGGCCTCGCTCATGGTGCTGACTGGCTGCGTGAGGTGGTTGTTACTCCGTCTCGCCCTCGCTCATAGTGTTGACTGGCTGTGTGAGGTGATTGTTACTCCGTCTCGGCCTCGCTCATGGTGTTGATGGGCTGCGTGAGGTGCTTGTTACTCCGTCTCGACATCGCTCATGGTGTTGATGGGCTTTGTGAGGTGTTTGTTACTCCGTCTCGGCATCGCTCATGGTGTTGACTGGCTGCGTGAGGTGCTTGTTACTCCATCTGGGCATCGCACATGGTGTTGACTGGCTGCGTGAGGTGGTTGTTACTCCGTCTAGGCATCGCTCATGGTGTTGATGGGCTGCGTGAGGTGCTTGTTACTCCGTCTCGGCATCGCTCATGGTGTTGACTGGCTGCGTGAGGTGGTTGTTACTCCGTCTCGGCCTCGCTCATGGTGTTGATGGGCTGCATGAGGTGGTTGTTACTCCGTTTCGGCCTCACTCATGGGGTTGACAGGCTGAGTGAGGTGCTTGTTACTCCGTCTCGGCCTCGCTCATGGTGCTGACAGGCTGCGTGAGGTGCTTGTTCCTCCGTCTCGGCCTCGCTCATGGTGCGGACTGGCTGCATGAGGTGGTTGTTACTCCGTCTCGCCCTCGCTCATGGTGTTGACTGGCTGTGTGAGGTGATTGTTACTCCGTCTCGGCCTCGCTCATGGTGTTGACTGGCTGTCTGAGGTGGTTGTTACTCCGTCTCGACATCGCTCATGGTGTTGATGGGCTTTGTGAGGTGTTTGTTACTCCGTCTCGGCATCGCTCATGGTGTTGACTGGCTGTGTGAGGTGGTTGTTACTCCGTCTCACCCTCGCTCATGGTGTTGATGGGCTGCGTGAGGTGCTTGTTACTCTGTCTCGGCATCGCTCATGGTGTTGACTGGCTGTCTGAGGTGGTTGTTACTCCGTCTCGGCCTCGCTCATGGTGTTGATGGGCTGTGTGAGGTGGTTATGGCTCCGTCTCGGCCTCGCTCATGGTGTTAATGGGCTGCGTGAGGTGCTTGTTACTCCGTCTCGGCCTCGCTCATGGTGTTGACTGGCTGCGTGAGGTGCATGTTAATCCGTCTCGGCATCGCTGATGGTGTTGACTGGCTGCGTGAGGTGCTTGTTACTCCGTCTCGGCCTCGCTCATGGTGTTGATGGGCTGTGTGAGGTGGTTACGGCTCCGTCTCGGCCTCGCTCATGGTGTTGATGGGCTGCGTGAGGTCCTTGTTACTCCGTCTCGGCCTCGCTCATGGTGTTGACTGGCTGCGTGAGGTGCTTGTTACTCCGTCTTGGCTTCGCTCATGGTGTTGATGGGCTGCGTGAGGTGCTTGTTACTCCGTCTCGGCCTCGCACATGGTGTTGCCTGGCTGCGTGAGGTGCTTGTTACTCCGTCTCGGCATCGCTCCTGGTGTTGACTGGCTGCGTGAGGTGCTTGTTACTCCGTCTGGGCATCGCACATGGTGTTGATGGGCTGCGTGAGGTGCTTGTTACTCCGTCTCGGCATCGCTCATGGTGTTGACTGGCTGCGTGAGGTGGTTGTTACTCCGTCTCGGCCGCGCTCATGGTGTTGATGGGCTGTGTGAGGTGGTTACGGCTCCGTCTCGGCCTCGCTCATGGTGTTGATGGGCTGTGTGAGGTGGTTACGGCTCCGTCTCGGCCTCGCTCATGGTGTTGATGGGCAGCGTGAGGTCCTTGTTACTCCGTCTCGGCCTCGCTCATGGTGTTGACTGGCTGCGTGAGGTGCTTGTTACTCCGTCTTGGCATCGCTCATGGTGTTGATGGGCTGCGTGAGGTGCTTGTTACTCCGTCTCGGCCTCGCTCATGGTGTTGACTGGCTGCGTGAGGTGCTTGTTACTCCGTCTCGGCATCGCTCATGGTGTTGACTGGCTGCGTGAGGTGGTTGTTACTCCGTCTCGGCATCGCTCATGGTGTTGACTGGCTGCGTGAGGTGGTTGTTACTCCGTCTCGGCCTCGCTCATGGTGTTGATGGGCTGTGTGAGGTGGTTACGGCTCCGTCTCGGCCTCGCTCATGGTGTTGATGGGCTGCGTGAGGTGCTTGTTACTCCGTCTCGGCATCGCTCATGGTGTTGACTGGCTGTGTGAGGTGGTTGTTACTCCGTCTCGGCCTCGCTCATGGTGTTGATGGGCTGTGCGAGGTGGTTACGGCTCCGTCTCGGCCTCGCTCATGGTGTTGATGGGCTGCGTGAGGTGCTTGTTACTCCGTCTCGGCCTCGCTCATGGTGTTGACTGGCTGCGTGAGGTGCTTGTTAATCCGTCTCGGCATCGCTGATGGTGTTGACTGGCTGCGTGAGGTGCTTGTTACTCCGTCTCGGCCTCGCTCATGGTGTTGATGGGCTGTGTGAGGTGGTTACGGCTCCGTCTCGGCCTCGCGCGTGGTGTTGACTGGCTGCGTGAGGTGCTTGTTACTCCGTCTAGGCATCGCTCATGGTGTTGACTGGCTGCGTGAGGTGCTTGTTACTCCGTCTCGGCCTCGCTCATGGTGTTGATGGGCTGCGTGAGGTGCTTGTTACTCCGTCTCGGCATCGCTCATGGTGTTGATGGGCTGCGTGAGGTGGTTGTTACTCCGTTTCGGCCTCACTCATGGTGTTGACAGGCTGAGTGAGGTGCTTGTTACTCCGTCTCGGCCTCGCTCATGGTGTTGATGGGCTGTGTGAGGTGATTGTTCCTCCGTCTCGGCCTCGCTCATGGTGCTGACTGGCTGCGTGAGGTGGTTGTTACTCCGTCTCGCCCTCGCTCATGGTGTTGACTGGCTGTGTGAGGTGATTGTTACTCCGTCTCGGCCTCGCTCATGGTGTTGACTGGCAGCGTGAGGTGCTTGTTAATCCGTCTCGGCATCGCTGATGGTGTTGACTGGCTGCGTGAGGTGCTTGTTACTCCGTCTCGGCCTCGCTCATGGTGTTGATGGGCTGTGTGAGGTGGTTACGGCTCCGTCTCGGCCTCGCGCATGGTGTTGACTGGCTGCGTGAGGTGCTTGTTACTCTGTCTCGGCATCGCTCATGGTGTTGACTGGCTGCGTGAGGTGCTTGTTACTCCGTCTCGGCCTCGCTCATGGTGTTGATGGGCTGCGTGAGGTGCTTGTTACTCCGTCTCGGCATCGCTCATGGTGTTGATGGTCTGTGTGAGGTGGTTACGGCTCCGTCTCGGCCTCGTTCATGGTGTTGATGGGCTGCGTGAGGTGCTTGTTACTCCGTCTCGGCCTCGCGCATGGTGTTGACTGGCTGCGTGAGGTGCTTGTTACTCCGTCTCGGCCTCGCGCATGGTGTTGACTGGCTGTGTGAGGTGCTTGTTACTCCGTCTCGGCATCGCTCATGGTGTTGACTGGCTGCGTGAGGTGCTTGTTACTCCGTCTCGGCCTCGCTCATGGTGTTGATGGGCTGTGTGAGGTGGTTACGGCTCCGTCTCGGCCTCACTCATGGTGTTGATGGGCTGCGTGAGGTGCTTGTTACTCCGTCTCGGCCTCGCTCATGGTGTTGACTGGCTGCGTGAGGTGCTTGTTACTCCGACTCGGCATCGCTCATGGTGTTGATTGGCTGCGTGAGGTGCTTGTTACTCCGTCTCGGCATCGTTCATGGTGTTGATGGGCTGAGTGAGGTGGTTGTTACTCCGTCTCGGCCTCGCTCATGGTGTTGATGGGCTGCATGAGGTGGTTGTTACTCCGTTTAGGACTCACTCATGGTGTTGACAGGCTGCGTGAGGTGCTTGTTACTCCGTCTCTGCCTCGCTCATGGTGTTGACAGGCTGCGTGAGGTGCTTGTTACTCCGTCTCGGCCTCGCTCATGGTGCTGACTGGCTGCGTGAGGTGGTTGTTACTCCGTCTCGCCCTCGCTCATCGTGTTGACTGGCTGTGTGAGGTGATTGTTACTCCGTCTCGGCCTCGCTCATGGTGTTGATGGGCTGTGTGAGGTGGTTACGGCTCCGTCTCGGCCTCACTCATGGTGTTGATGGGCTGCGTGAGGTGCTTGTTACTCCGTCTCGGCCTCGCTCATGGTGTTGACTGGCTGCGTGGGGTGCTTGTTAATCCGTCTCGGCATCGCTGATGGTGTTGACTGGCTGCGTGAGGTGCTTGTTACTCCGTCTCGGCCTCGCTCATGGTGTTGATGGGCTGTGTGAGGTGGTTACGGCTCCGTCTCGGCCTCGCGCGTGGTGTTGACTGGCTGCGTGAGGTGCTTGTTACTCCGTCTAGGCATCGCTCATGGTGTTGACTGGCTGCGTGAGGTGCTTGTTACTCCGTCTCGGCCTCGCTCATGGTGTTGATGGGCTGCGTGAGGTGCTTGTTACTCCGTCTCGGCATCGCTCATGGTGTTGATGGGCTGCGTGAGGTGGTTGTTACTCCGTTTCGGCCTCACTCATGGTGTTGACAGGCTGAGTGAGGTGCTTGTTACTCCGTCTCGGCCTCGCTCATGGTGTTGATGGGCTGTGTGAGGTGATTGTTCCTCCGTCTCGGCCTCGCTCATGGTGCTGACTGGCTGCGTGAGGTGGTTGTTACTCCGTCTCGCCCTCGCTCATGGTGTTGACTGGCTGTGTGAGGTGATTGTTACTCCGTCTCGGCCTCGCTCATGGTGTTGACTGGCAGCGTGAGGTGCTTGTTAATCCGTCTCGGCATCGCTGATGGTGTTGACTGGCTGCGTGAGGTGCTTGTTACTCCGTCTCGGCCTCGCTCATGGTGTTGATGGGCTGTGTGAGGTGGTTACGGCTCCGTCTCGGCCTCGCGCATGGTGTTGACTGGCTGCGTGAGGTGCTTGTTACTCTGTCTCGGCATCGCTCATGGTGTTGACTGGCTGCGTGAGGTGCTTGTTACTCCGTCTCGGCCTCGCTCATGGTGTTGATGGGCTGCGTGAGGTGCTTGTTACTCCGTCTCGGCATCGCTCATGGTGTTGATGGTCTGTGTGAGGTGGTTACGGCTCCGTCTCGGCCTCGTTCATAGTGTTGATGGGCTGCGTGAGGTGCTTGTTACTCCGTCTCGGCCTCGCGCATGGTGTTGACTGGCTGCGTGAGGTGCTTGTTACTCCGTCTCGGCATCGCTCATGGTGTTGACTGGCTGCGTGAGGTGCTTGTTACTCCGTCTCGGCCTCGCTCATGGTGTTGATGGGCTGTGTGAGGTGGTTACGGCTCCGTCTCGGCCTCACTCATGGTGTTGATGGGCTGCGTGAGGTGCTTGTTACTCCGTCTCGGCCTCGCTCATGGTGTTGACTGGCTGCGTGAGGTGCTTGTTACTCCGACTCGGCATCGCTCATGGTGTTGATTGGCTGAGTGAGGTGCTTGTTACTCCGTCTCGGCATCGCTCATGGTGTTGATGGGCTGAGTGAGGTGGTTGTTACTCCGTCTCGGCCTCGCTCATGGTGTTGATGGGCTGCATGAGGTGGTTGTTACTCCGTTTAGGACTCACTCATGGTGTTGACAGGCTGCGTGAGGTGCTTGTTACTCCGTCTCTGCCTCGCTCATGGTGTTGACAGGCTGCGTGAGGTGCTTGTTACTCCGTCTCGGCCTCGCTCATGGTGCTGACTGGCTGCGTGAGGTGGTTGTTACTCCGTCTCGCCCTCGCTCATGGTGTTGACTGGCTGTGTGAGGTGATTGTTACTCCGTCTCGGCCTCGCTCATGGTGTTGATGGGCTGCGTGAGGTGCTTGTTACTCCGTCTCGGCATCGCTCATGGTGTTGACTGGCTGCGTGAGGTGGTTGTTACTCCGTCTCGGCATCGCTCATGGTGTTGACTGGCTGCGTGAGGTGGTTGTTACTCCGTCTCGGCCTCGCTCATGGTGTTGATGGGCTGTGTGAGGTGGTTACGGCTCCGTCTCGGCCTCGCTCATGGTGTTGATGGGCTGCGTGAGGTGCTTGTTACTCCGTCTCGGCATCGCTCATGGTGTTGATGGGCTGTGTGAGGTGGTTACGGCTCCGTCTCGGCCTCGCTCATGGTGTTGATGGGCTGCGTGAGGTCCTTGTTACTCCGTCTCGGCCTCGCTCATGGTGTTGACTGGCTGCGTGAGGTGCTTGTTACTCCGTCTTGGCATCGCTCATGGTGTTGATGGGCTGCGTGAGGTGCTTGTTACTCCGTCTCGGCCTCGCTCATGGTGTTGATGGGCTGTGTGAGGTGGTTACGGCTCCGTCTCGGCCTCGCTCATGGTGTTGATGGGCTGCGTGAGGTCCTTGTTACTCCGTCTCGGCCTCGCTCATG
Organism: Hypanus sabinus; assembly: GCF_030144855.1. NCBI lineage: Eukaryota > Metazoa > Chordata > Chondrichthyes > Myliobatiformes > Dasyatidae > Hypanus > Hypanus sabinus. The sequence goes on along the minus strand of NC_082724.1, from coordinate 55,816,346 downwards.
GTGTTGACTGGCTGCGTGAGGTGCTTGTTACTCCGTCTTGGCATCGCTCATGGTGTTGATGGGCTGCGTGAGGTGCTTGTTACTCCGTCTCGGCCTCGCTCATGGTGTTGACTGGCTGCGTGAGGTGCTTGTCACTCCGTCTCGGCATCGCTCATGGTGTTGACTGGCTGCCTGAGGTGCTTGTTACTCCGTCTAGGCATCGCTCATGGTGTTGACTGGCTGCGTCAGGTGGTTGTTACTCCGTCTCGGCCTCGCTCATGGTGTTGATGGGCTGCATGAGGTGGTTGTTACTCCATTTCGGCCTCACTCATGGTGTTGACAGGCTGAGTGAGGTGCTTGTTACTCCGTCTCGGCCTCGCTCATGGTGTTGACAGGCTGCGTGAGGTGCTTGTTCCTCCGTCTCGGCCTCGCTCATGGTGCTGACAGGCTGCGTGAGGTGCTTGTTACTCCGTCTCGGCCTCGCTCATGGTGTTGATGGGCTGCGTGAGGTGCTTGTTACTCCGTCTCGGCATCGCTCATGGTGTTGATGGTCTGTGTGAGGTGGTTACGGCTCCGTCTCGGCCTCGTTCATTGTGTTGACTGGCTGCGTGAGGTGCTTGTTACTCCGTCTCGGCATCGCTCATGGTGTTGATGGTCTGTGTGAGGTGGTTACGGCTCCGTCTCGGCCTCACTCATGGTGTTGATGGGCTGCGTGAGGTGCTTGTTACTCCGTCTCGGCCTCGCTCATGGTGTTGACTGGCTGCGTGGGGTGCTTGTTAATCCGTCTCGGCATCGCTGATGGTGTTGACTGGCTGCGTGAGGTGCTTGTTACTCCGTCTCGGCCTCGCTCATGGTGTTGATGGGCTGTGTGAGGTGGTTACGGCTCCGTCTCGGCCTCGCGCGTGGTGTTGACTGGCTGCGTGAGGTGCTTGTTACTCCGTCTAGGCATCGCTCATGGTGTTGACTGGCTGCGTGAGGTGCTTGTTACTCCGTCTCGGCCTCGCTCATGGTGTTGATGGGCTGCGTGAGGTGCTTGTTACTCCGTCTCGGCATCGCTCATGGTGTTGATGGGCTGCGTGAGGTGGTTGTTACTCCGTTTCGGCCTCACTCATGGTGTTGACAGGCTGAGTGAGGTGCTTGTTACTCCGTCTCGGCCTCGCTCATGGTGTTGATGGGCTGTGTGAGGTGATTGTTCCTCCGTCTCGGCCTCGCTCATGGTGCTGACTGGCTGCGTGAGGTGGTTGTTACTCCGTCTCGCCCTCGCTCATGGTGTTGACTGGCTGTGTGAGGTGATTGTTACTCCGTCTCGGCCTCGCTCATGGTGTTGACTGGCAGCGTGAGGTGCTTGTTAATCCGTCTCGGCATCGCTGATGGTGTTGACTGGCTGCGTGAGGTGCTTGTTACTCCGTCTCGGCCTCGCTCATGGTGTTGATGGGCTGTGTGAGGTGGTTACGGCTCCGTCTCGGCCTCGCGCATGGTGTTGACTGGCTGCGTGAGGTGCTTGTTACTCTGTCTCGGCATCGCTCATGGTGTTGACTGGCTGCGTGAGGTGCTTGTTACTCCGTCTCGGCCTCGCTCATGGTGTTGATGGGCTGCGTGAGGTGCTTGTTACTCCGTCTCGGCATCGCTCATGGTGTTGATGGTCTGTGTGAGGTGGTTACGGCTCCGTCTCGGCCTCGTTCATAGTGTTGATGGGCTGCGTGAGGTGCTTGTTACTCCGTCTCGGCCTCGCGCATGGTGTTGACTGGCTGCGTGAGGTGCTTGTTACTCCGTCTCGGCATCGCTCATGGTGTTGACTGGCTGCGTGAGGTGCTTGTTACTCCGTCTCGGCCTCGCTCATGGTGTTGATGGGCTGTGTGAGGTGGTTACGGCTCCGTCTCGGCCTCACTCATGGTGTTGATGGGCTGCGTGAGGTGCTTGTTACTCCGTCTCGGCCTCGCTCATGGTGTTGACTGGCTGCGTGAGGTGCTTGTTACTCCGACTCGGCATCGCTCATGGTGTTGATTGGCTGAGTGAGGTGCTTGTTACTCCGTCTCGGCATCGCTCATGGTGTTGATGGGCTGAGTGAGGTGGTTGTTACTCCGTCTCGGCCTCGCTCATGGTGTTGATGGGCTGCATGAGGTGGTTGTTACTCCGTTTAGGACTCACTCATGGTGTTGACAGGCTGCGTGAGGTGCTTGTTACTCCGTCTCTGCCTCGCTCATGGTGTTGACAGGCTGCGTGAGGTGCTTGTTACTCCGTCTCGGCCTCGCTCATGGTGCTGACTGGCTGCGTGAGGTGGTTGTTACTCCGTCTCGCCCTCGCTCATGGTGTTGACTGGCTGTGTGAGGTGATTGTTACTCCGTCTCGGCCTCGCTCATGGTGTTGATGGGCTGCGTGAGGTGCTTGTTACTCCGTCTCGGCATCGCTCATGGTGTTGACTGGCTGCGTGAGGTGGTTGTTACTCCGTCTCGGCATCGCTCATGGTGTTGACTGGCTGCGTGAGGTGGTTGTTACTCCGTCTCGGCCTCGCTCATGGTGTTGATGGGCTGTGTGAGGTGGTTACGGCTCCGTCTCGGCCTCGCTCATGGTGTTGATGGGCTGCGTGAGGTGCTTGTTACTCCGTCTCGGCATCGCTCATGGTGTTGATGGGCTGTGTGAGGTGGTTACGGCTCCGTCTCGGCCTCGCTCATGGTGTTGATGGGCTGCGTGAGGTCCTTGTTACTCCGTCTCGGCCTCGCTCATGGTGTTGACTGGCTGCGTGAGGTGCTTGTTACTCCGTCTTGGCATCGCTCATGGTGTTGATGGGCTGCGTGAGGTGCTTGTTACTCCGTCTCGGCCTCGCTCATGGTGTTGATGGGCTGTGTGAGGTGGTTACGGCTCCGTCTCGGCCTCGCTCATGGTGTTGATGGGCTGCGTGAGGTCCTTGTTACTCCGTCTCGGCCTCGCTCATGGTGTTGACTGGCTGCGTGAGGTGCTTGTTACTCCGTCTTGGCATCGCTCATGGTGTTGATGGGCTGCGTGAGGTGCTTGTTACTCCGTCTCGGCCTCGCTCATGGTGTTGACTGGCTGCGTGAGGTGCTTGTCACTCCGTCTCGGCATCGCTCATGGTGTTGACTGGCTGCCTGAGGTGCTTGTTACTCCGTCTAGGCATCGCTCATGGTGTTGACTGGCTGCGTCAGGTGGTTGTTACTCCGTCTCGGCCTCGCTCATGGTGTTGATGGGCTGCATGAGGTGGTTGTTACTCCATTTCGGCCTCACTCATGGTGTTGACAGGCTGAGTGAGGTGCTTGTTACTCCGTCTCGGCCTCGCTCATGGTGTTGACAGGCTGCGTGAGGTGCTTGTTCCTCCGTCTCGGCCTCGCTCATGGTGCTGACAGGCTGCGTGAGGTGCTTGTTACTCCGTCTCGGCCTCGCTCATGGTGTTGATGGGCTGCGTGAGGTGCTTGTTACTCCGTCTCGGCATCGCTCATGGTGTTGATGGTCTGTGTGAGGTGGTTACGGCTCCGTCTCGGCCTCGTTCATTGTGTTGACTGGCTGCGTGAGGTGCTTGTTACTCTGTCTCGGCATCGCTCATGGTGTTGACTGGCTGCGTGAGGTGCTTGTTACTCCGTCTCGGCCTCGCTCATGGTGTTGATGGGCTGCGTGAGGTGCTTGTTACTCCGTCTCGGCATCGCTCATGGTGTTGATGGTCTGTGTGAGGTGGTTACGGCTCCGTCTCGGCCTCGTTCATTGTGTTGACTGGCTGCGTGAGGTGCTTGTTACTCCGTCTCGGCATCGCTCATGGTGTTGATGGTCTGTGTGAGGTGGTTACGGCTCCGTCTCGGCCTCACTCATGGTGTTGATGGGCTGCGTGAGGTGCTTGTTACTCCGTCTCGGCCTCGCTCATGGTGTTGACTGGCTGCGTGGGGTGCTTGTTAATCCGTCTCGGCATCGCTGATGGTGTTGACTGGCTGCGTGAGGTGCTTGTTACTCCGTCTCGGCCTCGCTCATGGTGTTGATGGGCTGTGTGAGGTGGTTACGGCTCCGTCTCGGCCTCGCGCGTGGTGTTGACTGGCTGCGTGAGGTGCTTGTTACTCCGTCTAGGCATCGCTCATGGTGTTGACTGGCTGCGTGAGGTGCTTGTTACTCCGTCTCGGCCTCGCTCATGGTGTTGATGGGCTGCGTGAGGTGCTTGTTACTCCGTCTCGGCATCGCTCATGGTGTTGATGGGCTGCGTGAGGTGGTTGTTACTCCGTTTCGGCCTCACTCATGGTGTTGACAGGCTGAGTGAGGTGCTTGTTACTCCGTCTCGGCCTCGCTCATGGTGTTGATGGGCTGTGTGAGGTGATTGTTCCTCCGTCTCGGCCTCGCTCATGGTGCTGACTGGCTGCGTGAGGTGGTTGTTACTCCGTCTCGCCCTCGCTCATGGTGTTGACTGTCTGTGTGAGGTGATTGTTACTCCGTCTCGGCCTCGCTCATGGTGTTGACTGGCAGCGTGAGGTGCTTGTTAATCCGTCTCGGCATCGCTGATGGTGTTGACTGGCTGCGTGAGGTGCTTGTTACTCCGTCTCGGCCTCGCTCATGGTGTTGATGGGCTGTGTGAGGTGGTTACGGCTCCGTCTCGGCCTCGCGCATGGTGTTGACTGGCTGCGTGAGGTGCTTGTTACTCTGTCTCGGCATCGCTCATGGTGTTGACTGGCTGCGTGAGGTGCTTGTTACTCCGTCTCGGCCTCGCTCATGGTGTTGATGGGCTGCGTGAGGTGCTTGTTACTCCGTCTCGGCATCGCTCATGGTGTTGATGGTCTGTGTGAGGTGGTTACGGCTCCGTCTCGGCCTCGTTCATAGTGTTGATGGGCTGCGTGAGGTGCTTGTTACTCCGTCTCGGCCTCGCGCATGGTGTTGACTGGCTGCGTGAGGTGCTTGTTACTCCGTCTCGGCATCGCTCATGGTGTTGACTGGCTGCGTGAGGTGCTTGTTACTCCGTCTCGGCCTCGCTCATGGTGTTGATGGGCTGTGTGAGGTGGTTACGGCTCCGTCTCGGCCTCACTCATGGTGTTGATGGGCTGCGTGAGGTGCTTGTTACTCCGTCTCGGCCTCGCTCATGGTGTTGACTGGCTGCGTGAGGTGCTTGTTACTCCGACTCGGCATCGCTCATGGTGTTGATTGGCTGAGTGAGGTGCTTGTTACTCCGTCTCGGCATCGCTCATGGTGTTGATGGGCTGAGTGAGGTGGTTGTTACTCCGTCTCGGCCTCGCTCATGGTGTTGATGGGCTGCATGAGGTGGTTGTTACTCCGTTTAGGACTCACTCATGGTGTTGACAGGCTGCGTGAGGTGCTTGTTACTCCGTCTCTGCCTCGCTCATGGTGTTGACAGGCTGCGTGAGGTGCTTGTTACTCCGTCTCGGCCTCGCTCATGGTGCTGACTGGCTGCGTGAGGTGGTTGTTACTCCGTCTCGCCCTCGCTCATGGTGTTGACTGGCTGTGTGAGGTGATTGTTACTCCGTCTCGGCCTCGCTCATGGTGTTGATGGGCTGCGTGAGGTGCTTGTTACTCCGTCTCGGCATCGCTCATGGTGTTGACTGGCTGCGTGAGGTGGTTGTTACTCCGTCTCGGCATCGCTCATGGTGTTGACTGGCTGCGTGAGGTGGTTGTTACTCCGTCTCGGCCTCGCTCATGGTGTTGATGGGCTGTGTGAGGTGGTTACGGCTCCGTCTCGGCCTCGCTCATGGTGTTGATGGGCTGCGTGAGGTGCTTGTTACTCCGTCTCGGCATCGCTCATGGTGTTGATGGGCTGTGTGAGGTGGTTACGGCTCCGTCTCGGCCTCGCTCATGGTGTTGATGGGCTGCGTGAGGTCCTTGTTACTCCGTCTCGGCCTCGCTCATGGTGTTGACTGGCTGCGTGAGGTGCTTGTTACTCCGTCTTGGCATCGCTCATGGTGTTGATGGGCTGCGTGAGGTGCTTGTTACTCCGTCTCGGCCTCGCTCATGGTGTTGATGGGCTGTGTGAGGTGGTTACGGCTCCGTCTCGGCCTCGCTCATGGTGTTGATGGGCTGCGTGAGGTCCTTGTTACTCCGTCTCGGCCTCGCTCATGGTGTTGACTGGCTGCGTGAGGTGCTTGTTACTCCGTCTTGGCATCGCTCATGGTGTTGATGGGCTGCGTGAGGTGCTTGTTACTCCGTCTCGGCCTCGCTCATGGTGTTGACTGGCTGCGTGAGGTGCTTGTCACTCCGTCTCGGCATCGCTCATGGTGTTGACTGGCTGCCTGAGGTGCTTGTTACTCCGTCTAGGCATCGCTCATGGTGTTGACTGGCTGCGTCAGGTGGTTGTTACTCCGTCTCGGCCTCGCTCATGGTGTTGATGGGCTGCATGAGGTGGTTGTTACTCCATTTCGGCCTCACTCATGGTGTTGACAGGCTGAGTGAGGTGCTTGTTACTCCGTCTCGGCCTCGCTCATGGTGTTGACAGGCTGCGTGAGGTGCTTGTTCCTCCGTCTCGGCCTCGCTCATGGTGCTGACAGGCTGCGTGAGGTGCTTGTTACTCCGTCTCGGCCTCGCTCATGGTGTTGATGGGCTGCGTGAGGTGCTTGTTACTCCGTCTCGGCATCGCTCATGGTGTTGATGGTCTGTGTGAGGTGGTTACGGCTCCGTCTCGGCCTCGTTCATTGTGTTGACTGGCTGCGTGAGGTGCTTGTTACTCTGTCTCGGCATCGCTCATGGTGTTGACTGGCTGCGTGAGGTGCTTGTTACTCCGTCTCGGCCTCGCTCATGGTGTTGATGGGCTGCGTGAGGTGCTTGTTACTCCGTCTCGGCATCGCTCATGGTGTTGATGGTCTGTGTGAGGTGGTTACGGCTCCGTCTCGGCCTCGTTCATAGTGTTGATGGGCTGCGTGAGGTGCTTGTTACTCCGTCTCGGCCTCGCGCATGGTGTTGACTGGCTGCGTGAGGTGCTTGTTACTCCGTCTCGGCATCGCTCATGGTGTTGACTGGCTGCGTGAGGTGCTTGTTACTCCGTCTCGGCCTCGCTCATGGTGTTGATGGGCTGTGTGAGGTGGTTACGGCTCCGTCTCGGCCTCACTCATGGTGTTGATGGGCTGCGTGAGGTGCTTGTTACTCCGTCTCGGCCTCGCTCATGGTGTTGACTGGCTGCGTGAGGTGCTTGTTACTCCGACTCGGCATCGCTCATGGTGTTGATTGGCTGAGTGAGGTGGTTGTTACTCCGTCTCGGCATCGTTCATGGTGTTGATGGGCTGAGTGAGGTGGTTGTTACTCCGTCTCGGCCTCGCTCATGGTGTTGATGGGCTGCATGAGGTGGTTGTTACTCCGTTTAGGACTCACTCATGGTGTTGACAGGCTGCGTGAGGTGCTTGTTACTCCGTCTCTGCCTCGCTCATGGTGTTGACAGGCTGCGTGAGGTGCTTGTTACTCCGTCTCGGCCTCGCTCATGGTGCTGACTGGCTGCGTGAGGTGGTTGTTACTCCGTCTCGCCCTCGCTCATGGTGTTGACTGGCTGTGTGAGGTGATTGTTACTCCGTCTCGGCCTCGCTCATGGTGTTGATGGGCTGCGTGAGGTGCTTGTTACTCCGTCTCGGCCTCGCTCATGGTGTTAACAGGCTGTGTGAGGTGCTTGTTACTCCGTCTCGGCATCGCTCATGGTGTTGACTGGCTGCGTGAGGTGGTTGTTACTCCGTCTCGGCCTCGCTCATGGTGTTGATGGGCTGTGTGAGGTGGTTACGGCTCCGTCTCGGCCTCGCTCATGGTGTTGATGGGCTGCGTGAGGTGCTTGTTACTCCGTCTCGGCATCGCTCATGGTGTTGACTGGCTGCGTGAGGTGGTTGTTACTCCGTCTCGGCCTCGCTCATGGTGTTGATGGGCTGTGTGAGGTGGTTACGGCTCCGTCTCGGCCTCGCTCATGGTGTTGATGGGCTGCGTGAGGTCCTTGTTACTCCGTCTCGGCCTCGCTCATGGTGTTGACTGGCTGCGTGAGGTGCTTGTTACTCCGTCTTGGCATCGCTCATGGTGTTGATGGGCTGCGTAAGGTGCTTGTTACTCCGTCTCGGCCTCGCTCATGGTGTTGACTGGCTGCGTGAGGTGCTTGTCACTCCGTCTCGGCATCGCTCATGGTGTTGACTGGCTGCCTGAGGTGCTTGTTACTCCGTCTAGGCATCGCTCATGGTGTTGATGGGCTGCATGAGGTGGTTGTTACTCCATTTCGGCTATACTCATGGTGTTGACTGGCTGCGTCAGGTGGTTGTTACTCCGTCTCGGCCTCGCTCATGGTGTTGACTGGCTGCGTGAGGTGCTTGTTACTCCGTCTCGGCCTCGCTCATGGTGTTGACTGGCTGCGTGAGGTGCTTGTTACTCCGTCTCGGCCTCGCTCATGGTGTTGATGGGCTGTGTGAGGTGGTTACGGCTCCGTCTCGGCCTCACTCATGGTGTTGATGGGCTGCGTGAGGTGCTTGTTACTCCGTCTCGGCCTCGCTCATGGTGTTGACTGGCTGCGTGAGGTGCTTGTTACTCCGACTCGGCATCGCTCATGGTGTTGATTGGCTGAGTGAGGTGGTTGTTACTCCGTCTCGGCATCGTTCATGGTGTTGATGGGCTGAGTGAGGTGGTTGTTACTCCGTCTCGGCCTCGCTCATGGTGTTGATGGGCTGCATGAGGTGGTTGTTACTCCGTTTAGGACTCACTCATGGTGTTGACAGGCTGCGTGAGGTGCTTGTTACTCCGTCTCTGCCTCGCTCATGGTGTTGACAGGCTGCGTGAGGTGCTTGTTACTCCGTCTCGGCCTCGCTCATGGTGCTGACTGGCTGCGTGAGGTGGTTGTTACTCCGTCTCGCCCTCGCTCATGGTGTTGACTGGCTGTGTGAGGTGATTGTTACTCCGTCTCGGCCTCGCTCATGGTGTTGATGGGCTGCGTGAGGTGCTTGTTACTCCGTCTCGGCCTCGCTCATGGTGTTAACAGGCTGTGTGAGGTGCTTGTTACTCCGTCTCGGCATCGCTCATGGTGTTGACTGGCTGCGTGAGGTGGTTGTTACTCCGTCTCGGCCTCGCTCATGGTGTTGATGGGCTGTGTGAGGTGGTTACGGCTCCGTCTCGGCCTCGCTCATGGTGTTGATGGGCTGCGTGAGGTGCTTGTTACTCCGTCTCGGCATCGCTCATGGTGTTGACTGGCTGCGTGAGGTGGTTGTTACTCCGTCTCGGCCTCGCTCATGGTGTTGATGGGCTGTGTGAGGTGGTTACGGCTCCGTCTCGGCCTCGCTCATGGTGTTGATGGGCTGCGTGAGGTCCTTGTTACTCCGTCTCGGCCTCGCTCATGGTGTTGACTGGCTGCGTGAGGTGCTTGTTACTCCGTCTTGGCATCGCTCATGGTGTTGATGGGCTGCGTAAGGTGCTTGTTACTCCGTCTCGGCCTCGCTCATGGTGTTGACTGGCTGCGTGAGGTGCTTGTCACTCCGTCTCGGCATCGCTCATGGTGTTGACTGGCTGCCTGAGGTGCTTGTTACTCCGTCTAGGCATCGCTCATGGTGTTGATGGGCTGCATGAGGTGGTTGTTACTCCATTTCGGCTATACTCATGGTGTTGACTGGCTGCGTCAGGTGGTTGTTACTCCGTCTCGGCCTCGCTCATGGTGTTGATGGGCTGCATGAGGTGGTTGTTACTCCATTTCGGCCTCACTCATGGTGTTGACAGGCTGAGTGAGGTGCTTGTTACTCCGTCTCGGCCTCGCTCATGGTGTTGACAGGCTGCGTGAGGTGCTTGTTCCTCCGTCTCGGCCTCGCTCATGGTGCTGACAGGCTGCGTGAGGTGCTTGTTACTCCGTCTCGGCCTCGCTCATGGTGTTGATGGGCTGCGTGAGGTGCTTGTTACTCCGTCTCGGCATCGCTCATGGTGTTGATGGTCTGTGTGAGGTGGTTACGGCTCCGTCTCGGCCTCGTTCATAGTGTTGATGGGCTGCGTGAGGTGCTTGTTACTCCGTCTCGGCCTCGCGCATGGTGTTGACTGGCTGCGTGAGGTGCTTGTTACTCCGTCTCGGCATCGCTCATGGTGTTGACTGGCTGCGTGAGGTGCTTGTTACTCCGTCTCGGCCTCGCTCATGGTGTTGATGGGCTGTGTGAGGTGGTTACGGCTCCGTCTCGGCCTCACTCATGGTGTTGATGGGCTGCGTGAGGTGCTTGTTACTCCGTCTCGGCCTCGCTCATGGTGTTGACTGGCTGCGTGAGGTGCTTGTTACTCCGACTCGGCATCGCTCATGGTGTTGATTGGCTGCGTGAGGTGCTTGTTACTCCGTCTCGGCATCGTTCATGGTGTTGATGGGCTGAGTGAGGTGGTTGTTACTCCGTCTCGGCCTCGCTCATGGTGTTGATGGGCTGCATGAGGTGGTTGTTACTCCGTTTAGGACTCACTCATGGTGTTGACAGGCTGCGTGAGGTGCTTGTTACTCCGTCTCTGCCTCGCTCATGGTGTTGACAGGCTGCGTGAGGTGCTTGTTACTCCGTCTCGGCCTCGCTCATGGTGCTGACTGGCTGCGTGAGGTGGTTGTTACTCCGTCTCGCCCTCGCTCATGGTGTTGACTGGCTGTGTGAGGTGATTGTTACTCCGTCTCGGCCTCGCTCATGGTGTTGATGGGCTGCGTGAGGTGCTTGTTACTCCGTCTCGGCATCGCTCATGGTGCTGACTGGCTGCGTGAGGTGGTTGTTACTCCGTCTCGGCCTCGCTCATGGTGTTGATGGGCTGTGTGAGGTGGTTACGGCTCCGTCTCGGCCTCGCTCATGGTGTTGATGGGCTGCGTGAGGTCCTTGTTACTCCGTCTCGGCCTCGCTCATGGTGTTGACTGGCTGCGTGAGGTGGTTATGGCTCGGTCTCGGCCTCGCTCATGGTGTTGATGGGCTGCGTGAGGTGCTTGTTACTCCGTCTCGGCATCGCTCATGGTGCTGACTGGCTGCGTGAGGTGGTTGTTACTCCGTCTCGGCCTCGCTCATGGTGTTGATGGGCTGTGTGAGGTGGTTACGGCTCCGTCTCGGCCTCGCTCATGGTGTTGATGGGCTGCGTGAGGTCCTTGTTACTCCGTCTCGGCCTCGCTCATGGTGTTGACTGGCTGCGTGAGGTGGTTGTTACTCCGTCTTGGCATCGCTCATGGTGTTGATGGGCTGCGTGAGGTGCTTGTTACTCCGTCTCGGCCTCGCTCCTGGTGTTGACTGGCTGCGTGAGGTGCTTGTTACTCCGTCTTGGCATCGCTCATGGTGTTGATGGGCTGCGTGAGGTGCTTGTTACTCCGTCTCGGCCTCGCTCATGGTGTTGACTGGCTGCGTGAGGTGCTTGTTACTCCGTCTCGGCCTCGCTCATGGTGTTGATGGCTGCCTGAGGTGCTTGTTACTCCGTCTAGGCATCACACATGGTGTTGATGGGCTGCGTGAGGTGCTTGTCACTCCGTCTCGGCATCGCTCATGGTGTTGACTGGCTGCCTGAGGTGCTTGTTACTCCGTCTAGGCATCGCTCATGGTGTTGATGGGCTGCGTGAGGTGCTTGTTACTCCGTCTCGGCATCGCTCATGGTGTTGCCTGGCTGTGTGAGGTGGTTGTTACTCCGTCTCGGCATCGCTCATGGTGTTGATGGGCTGCGTGAGGTGCTTGTTAATCCGTCTCGGCATCGCTGATGGTGTTGACTGGCTGCGTGAGGTGCTTGTTACTCCGTCTCGGCCTCGCTCATGGTGTTGATGGGCTGTGTGAGGTGGTTACGGCTCCGTCTCGGCCTCGCGCGTGGTGTTGACTGGCTGCGTGAGGTGCTTGTTACTCCGTCTAGGCATCGCTCATGGTGTTGACTGGCTGCGTGAGGTGCTTGTTACTCCGTCTCGGCATCGCTCATGGTGTTGATGGGCTGCGTGAGGTGCTTGTTACTCCGTCTCGGCATCGCTCATGGTGTTGATGGGCTGTGTGAGGTGGTTACGGCTCCGTCTCGGCCTCGTTCATAGTGTTGATGGGCTGCGTGTGGTGCTTGTTACTCCGTCTCGGCCTCGCGCATGGTGTTGACTGGCTGCGTCAGGTGCTTGTTACTCCGTCTCGGCATCGCTCATGGTTTTGATGGGCTGTGTGAGGTGGTTACGGCTCCGTCTCGGCCTCACTCATGGTGTTGATGGGCTGCGTGAGATGCTTGTTACTCCGTCTTGGCATCGCTCATGGTGTTGACTGGCTGCGTGAGGTGGTTGTTACTCCGTCTCGGCCTCGCTCATGGTGTTGACTGGCTGAGTGAGGTGGTTGTTACTCCGTCTCACCCTCGCTCATGGTGTTGATGTGCCGCGTGAGGTGCTTGTTACTCCGTCTCGGCATCGCTCATGGTGTTGACTGGCTGCGTGAGGTGGTTGTTACTCCATCTCGGCCTCGCTCATGGTGTTGACAGGCTGCGTGAGGTGCTTGTTACTCCGTCTCAGACTCGCTCATGGTGTTGACAGGCTGCGTGAGGTTGTCGTTATACCATCTCGGCATCGCTCATGGTGTTGACTGGCTGCGTGAGGTGGTTGTTACTCCGTCTCGGCCTCGCTCATGGTGTTGATGGGCTGTGTGAGGTGGTTACGGCTCCGTCTCGGCCTCGCTCATGGTGTTGACTGGCTGCATGAGGTGCTTGTTACTCTGTCTCGGCATCGCTCATGGTGTTGACTGGCTGCGTGAGGTGCTTGTTACTCTGTCTCGGCCTCGCTCATGGTGTTGATGGGCTGCGTGAGGTGCTTGTTACTCCGTCTCGGCATCGCTCATGGTGTTGATGGGCTGTGTGAGGTGGTTACGGCTCCGTCTCGGCCTCGTTCATAGTGTTGATGGGCTGCGTGAGGTGCTTGTTACTCCGTCTCGGCCTCGCGCATGGTGTTGACTGGCTGCGTGAGGTGCTTGTTGCTCCGTCTTGGCCTCGCTCATGGTATTGATGGGCTGTGTGAGGTGGTTACGGCTCCGTCTCGGCCTCACTCATGGTGTTGATGTGCTGCGTGAGGTGCTTGTTACTCCGTCTCGGCCTCGCTCATGGTGTTGACTGGCTGCGTGAGGTGCTTGTTACTCCGACTCGGCATCGCTCATGGTGTTGACTGGCTGCGTGAGGTGCTTGTTACTCCGTCTCGGCATCGCTCATGGTGTTGATGGGCTGCGTGAGGTCCTTGTTACTCCGTCTCGGCATCGCTCATGGTGTTGACTGGCTGCGTGAGGTGGTTGTTACTCCGTCTCGGCCTCGCTCATGGTGTTGATGGGCTGCATGAGGTGCTTGTTACCCCGTCTCGGCCTCGCTCATGGTGTTGACTGGCTGCGTGAGTTGGTTGTTACTCCGTCTCGGCCTCGCTCATGGTGTTGATGGGCTGTGTGAGGTGGTTACGGCTCCGTCTCGGCCTCGCTCATGGTGTTGATGGGCTGCGTGAGGTCCTTGTTACTCCGTCTCGTCCTCGCTCATGGTGTTGACTGGCTGCGTGAGGTGCTTGTTACTCCGTCTTGGCATCGCTCATGGTGTTGATGGGCTGCGTGAGGTGCTTGTTACTCCGTCTCGGCCTCGCTGATGGTGTTGACTGGCTGCATGAGGTGCTTGTTACTCTGTCTCGGCATCGCTCATGGTGTTGACTGGCTGCGTGAGGTGCTTGTTACTCCGTCTCGGCCACGCTCATGGTGTTGATGGGCTGCGTGAGGTGCTTGTTACTCCGTCTCGGCATCGCTCATGGTGTTGATGGGCTGTGTGAGGTGGTTACTGCTCCGTCTTGGCCTCGTTCATAGTGTTGATGGGCTGCGTGAGGTGCTTGTTACTCCGTCTCGGCCTCGCGCATGGTGTTGACTGGCTGCGTGAGGTGCTTGTTACTCCGTCTCGGCATCGCTCCTGTTGTTGACTGGCTGCGTGAGGTGCTTGTTACTCCGTCTCGGCCTCGCTCATGGTGTTGATGGGCTGCTTGAGGTGCTTGTTGCTCCGTCTCGGCCTCGCTCATGGTGTTGACTGGCTGCGTGAGGTGCTTGTTACTCCGACTCGGCATCGCTCATGGTGTTGACTGGCTGCGTGAGGTGCTTGTTACTCCGTCTCGGCATCGCTCATGGTGTTGACTGGCTGCGTGAGGTGGTTGTTACTCCGTCTCGGCCTGGCTCATGGTGTTGATGGGCTGCATGAGGTGGTTGTTACTCCGTTTAGGACTCACTCATGGTGTTGACTGGCTGCGTGAGGTGCTTGTTACTCCGTCTCGGCATCGCTCATGGTGTTGACTGGCTGCGTGAGGTGGTTGTTACTCCGTCTCGGCCTCGCTCATGGTGTTGATGGGCTGCGTGAGGTGCTTGTTACTCCGTCTCGGCATCGCTGATGGTGTTGACTGGCTGCGTGAGGTGGTTGTTACTCCGTCTCGGCCTCGCTCATGATGTTGATGGGCTGTGTGAGGTGGTTACGGCTCCGTCTCGGCCTCGCTCATGGTGTTGATGGGCTGCGTGAGGTCCTTGTTACTCCGTCTCGGCCTCGCTCATGGTGTTGACTGGCTGCGTGAGGTGCTTGTTACTCCGTCTTGGCATCGCTCATGGTGTTGATGGTTTGCGTGAGGTGCTTGTTACTCCGTCTCGGCCTCGCTCATGGTGTTGACTGGCTGCGTGAGGTGCTTGTTACTCCGTCTGGGCATCGCTCATGGTGTTGATGGGCTGTGCAAGGTGGTTACCGCTCCGTCTCGGCCTCGCTCATGGTTTTGATGGGCTGCGTGAGGTGCTTGTTACTCCGTTTCGGCCTCGCTCATGGTGTTGACAGGCTGCGTGAGGTGCTTGTTACTCCGTCTCGGCCTCGCTCATGCTGTTGACAGGCTGCGTGAGGTGCTTGTTACTCCGTCTCGGCCTCGCTCATGGTGTTGACTGGCTGCGTGAGGTGGTTGTTACTCCGTCTCTACCTCGCTCATGGTGTTGACAGGCTGCGTGAGGTGGTTGTTACTCCGTTTCGCCCTCGCTCATGGTGTTGACTGGCTGCGTGAGGTGGTTGTTACTCCGTCTCTACCTCGCTCATGGTGTTGACTGGCTGTGTGAGGTGCTTGTTACTCCGTCTCGGCCTCGCTCATGGTGTTGATGGGCTGCGTGAGGTGCTTGTTACTCCGTCTCGGCCTCGCTCATGGTGTTGATGGGCTGTGTGAGGTGGTTACGGCTCCGTCTCGGCCTCGCTCATGGTGTTGATGGGCTGCGTGAGGTCCTTGTTACTCCGTCTCGTCCTCGCTCATGGTGTTGACTGGCTGCGTGAGGTGCTTGTTACTCCGTCTTGGCATCGCTCATGGTGTTGATGGGCTGCGTGAGGTGCTTGTTACTCCGTCTCGGCCTCGCTGATGGTGTTGACTGGCTGCATGAGGTGCTTGTTACTCTGTCTCGGCATCGCTCATGGTGTTGACTGGCTGCGTGAGGTGCTTGTTACTCCGTCTCGGCCTCGCTCATGGTGTTGATGGGCTGCGTGAGGTGCTTGTTACTCCGTCTCGGCATCGCTCATGGTGTTGATGGGCTGTGTGAGGTGGTTACGGCTCCGTCTCGGCCTCGTTCATAGTGTTGATGGGCTGCGTGAGGTGCTTGTTACTCCGTCTCGGCCTCGCGCATGGTGTTGACTGGCTGCGTGAGGTGCTTGTTACTCCGTCTCGGCATCGCTCCTGTTGTTGACTGGCTGCGTGAGGTGCTTGTTACTCCGTCTCGGCCTCGCTCATGGTGTTGACTGGCTGCGTGAGGTGCTTGTTACTCCGACTCGGCATCGCTCATGGTGTTGACTGGCTGCGTGAGGTGGTTGTTACTCC
Organism: Hypanus sabinus; assembly: GCF_030144855.1. Classification (NCBI taxonomy): domain Eukaryota; kingdom Metazoa; phylum Chordata; class Chondrichthyes; order Myliobatiformes; family Dasyatidae; genus Hypanus; species Hypanus sabinus. The sequence goes on along the minus strand of NC_082724.1, from coordinate 55,800,661 downwards.
GTCTCGGCCTCGCTCATGGTGTTGATGGGCTGCATGAGGTGGTTGTTACTCCGTTTAGGACTCACTCATGGTGTTGACTGGCTGCGTGAGGTGCTTGTTACTCCGTCTCGGCATCGCTCACGGTGTTGACTGGCTGCGTGAGGTGGCTGTTACTCCGTCTCGGCCTCGCTCATGATGTTGATGGGCTGTGTGAGGTGGTTACGGCTCCGTCTCGGCCTCGCTCATGGTGTTGATGGGCTGCGTGAGATCCTTGTTACTCCGTCTCGGCCTCGCTCATGGTGTTGACAGGCTGTGTGAGGTGGTTACGGCTCCGTCTCGGCCTCGCTCATGGTGTTGACTGGCTGCGTGAGGTGCTTGTTACTCCGTCTTGGCATCGCTCATGGTGTTGATGGTTTGCGTGAGGTGCTTGTTACTCCGTCTCGGCCTCGCTCATGGTTTTGACTGGTTGAGTGAGGTTGTCGTTATACCATCTCGGCCTCGCTCATTGTGTTGACAGACTGTGTGAGGTGGTTGTTACTCCATTTCGGCTATGCTAATGGTGTTAACAGGCTGTGTGAGGTGGTTGTTACTCGGTCTCGGCCTCGCTCATGGTGTTGACTGGCTGCGTGAGGTGCTTGTTACTCCGTCTCGGCATCGCTCATGGTGTTGACTGGCTGCGTGAGGTGGTTGTTACTCCGTCTCGGCCTCGCTCATGGTGTTGATGGGCTGTGTGAGGTGGTTACGGCTCCGTCTCGGCCTCGCTCATGGTGTTGATGGGCTGCGTGAGGTGCTTGTTAATCCGTCTCGGCCTCGCTCATGGTGTTGACAGGCTGCGTGTAGTTGTTGTTACACCATCTCGGCCTCGCTCATGGTGTTGACAGGCTGCGTGAGGTTGTTGTTATACCATCTCGGCCTCGCTCATGGTGTTGACAGGCTGTGTGAGGTGGTTGTTACTCCGTCTCGGCCTCGCTCATGGTGTTGATAGGCAGTGTGAGGTTGATGTTAGTCCACCTCGGCCTCGCTCATGGTGTTGACTGGCTGCGAGAGGTGGTTCTTACTCCGTTCGGCCTCGCTCATGGTGTTGATGAGCTCCGTGAGGTGGGTGTTACTCCGTCTCGGACTCGCTCATGGTGTTGACAGGCTGCGTGAGGTTGTTGTTACTCCATTTCGGCTATGCTCATGGTGTTGACAGGCTGCGTGAGGTGGTTGTTACTCCGTCTCGGCCTCGCTCATGGTGTTGACAGGCTGCGTGAGGTGGTTGCAGCTCTATCTCGGCCTCGCTCATGGTGTTGACAGGCTGCGTGAGGTGGTTGTTACTCCGTCTCGGCCTCGCTCATGGTGTTGATCAGCTGCGTGAGGTTGATGTTACTCCGTCTCGGCCTCGCTCATGGTGTTGATCAGCTGCATGAGGTGGTTGTTACTCCGTTTCGGCCTCGCTCATGATGTTGACAGGCTACGTGAGGTGCTTGTTACTCCGTCTCGGCCTCGCTCATGGTGTTGACAGGCTGCGTGAGGTGCTTGTTACTCCGTCTTGGCCTCGCTCATGGTGTTGATGGGCTGCATGAGGTGGTTGTTACTCCGTTTAGGACTCACTCATGGTGTTGACTGGCTGCGTGACGTGCTTGTTACTCCGTCTCGGCATCGCTCACGGTGTTGACTGGCTGCGTGAGGTGGTTGTTACTCCGTCTCGGCCTCGCTCATGGTGTTGATGGGCTGCGTGAGGTGCTTGTTACTCCGTCTCGGCATCGTTCATGGTGTTGATGGGCTGTGTGAGGTGGTTAGGCTCCGTCTCGGCCTCGCTCATGGTGTTGATGGGCTGCGTGAGGTGCTTGTTACTCCGTCTCGGCATCGCTGATGGTGTTGACTGGCTGCGTGAGGTGGTTGTTACTCCGTCTCGGCCTCGCTCATGGTGTTGATGGGCTGCGTGAGGTGCTTGTTACTCCGTCTCGGCATCGCTGATGGTGTTGATGGGCTGCGTGAGTTGGTTGTTACTCCGTCTCGGCCTCGCTCATGATGTTGATGGGCTGTGTGAGGTGGTTACGGCTCCGTCTCGGCCTCGCTCATGGTGTTGATGGGCTGCGTGAGGTCCTTGTTACTCCGTCTCGGCCTCGCTCATGGTGTTGACTGGCTGCGTGAGGTGCTTGTTACTCCGTCTTGGCATCGCTCATGGTGTTGATGGTTTGCGTGAGGTGCTTGTTACTCCGTCTCGGCCTCGCTCATGGTGTTGACTGGCTGCGTGAGGTGCTTGTTACTCCGTCTCGGCATCGCTCATGGTGTTGATGGTTTGCGTGAGGTGCTTGTTACTCCGTCTCGGCATCGCTCATGGTGTTGATGGGCTGTGCAAGGTGGTTACCGCTCCGTCTCGGCCTCGCTCATGGTGTTGACTGGCTGCGTGAGGTGCTTGTTACTCCGTTTCGGCCTCGCTCATGGTGTTGACAGGCTGCGTGAGGTGCTTGTTACTCCGTCTCGGCCTCGCTCATGCTGTTGACAGGCTGCGTGAGGTGGTTGTTACTCCGTCTTGGCCTCGCTCATGGTGTTGACAGGCTGCGTGAGGTGCTTGTTACTCCGTCTCGGCATCGCTCATGGTGTTGACTGGCTGTGTGAGGTGCTTGTTACTCCGTCTCGGCCTCGCTCATGGTGTTGATGGGCTGCGTGAGGTGCTTGTTACTCCGTCTCGGCCTCGCTCATGGTGTTGATGAGCTGCGTGAGGTGGTTGTTACTCCGTCTCAGACTCGCTCATGGTGTTGACAGGCTGCGTGAGGTTGTTGTTATACCATCACGGCCTCGCTCATTGTGTTGACAGGCTGTGTGAGGTGGTTGTTACTCCATTTCGGCTATGCTAATGGTGTTGACTGGCTGCGTGAGGTGCTTGTTACTCCGTCTCGGCATCGCTCATGGTGTTGACTGGCTGCGTGAGGTGGTTGTTACTCCGTCTCGGCCTCGCTCATGGTGTTGATGGGCTGTGTGAGGTGGTTACGGCTCCGTCTCGGTCTCGCTCATGGTGTTGATGGGCTGCGTGAGGTGCTTGTTACTCCGTCTCAGACTCGCTCATGGTGTTGACAGGCTGCGTGAGGTTGTCGTTATACCATCTCGGCCTCGCTCATTGTGTTGACAGTCTGTGTGAGGTGGTTGTTACTCCATTTCGGCTATGCTAATGGTGTTAACAGGCTGTGTGAGGTGGTTGTTACTCGGTCTCGGCCTCGCTCATGGTGTTGACTGGCTGCGTGAGGTGGTTGTTACTCCGTCTCGGCCTCGCTCATGGTGTTGATGGGCTGTGTGAGGTGGTTGTTACTCCGTTTCGGCTATGCTCATGGTGTTGACTGGCTGCGTGAGGTGGTTGTTACTCCGTCTCGGCCTCGCTCATGGTGTTGATGGGCTGTGTGAGGTGGTTACGGCTCCGTCTCGGCCTCGCTCATGGTGTTGATGGGCTGCGTGAGGTGCTTGTTAATCCGTCTCGGCCTCGCTCATGGTGTTGATGGGCTGTGTGAGGTGGTTACGGCTCCGTCTCGGCCTCGCTCATGGTGTTGATGGGCTGTGTGAGGTGGTTACGGCTCCGTCTCGGCCTCGCTCATGGTGTTGACAGGCTGCGTGAGGTGGTTGCTGCTCCATCTCGGCCTCGCTCATGGTGTTGTCAGGCTGCGTGTAGTTGTTGTTACACCATCTCGGCCTCGCTCATGGTGTTGACAGGCTGCGTGAGGTTGTTGTTATACCATCTCGGCCTCGCTCATGGTGTTGACAGGCTGTGTGAGGTGGTTGTTACTCCGTCTCGGCCTCGCTCATGGTGTTGATAGGCAGTGTGAGGTTGATGTTAGTCCACCTCGGCCTCGCTCATGGTGTTGACTGGCTGCGTGAGGTGGTTCTTACTCCGTCTCGGCCTCGCTCATGGTGTTGATGAGCTCCGTGAGGTGGGTGTTACTCCGTCTCGGACTCGCTCATGGTGTTGACAGGCTGCGTGAGGTTGTTGTTACTCCATTTCGGCTATGCTCATGGTGTTGACAGGCTGCGTGAGGTGGTTGTTACTCCGTCTCGGCCTCGCTCATGGTGTTGACAGGCTGCGTGAGGTGGTTGCAGCTCCATCTCGGCCTCGCTCATGGTGTTGACAGGCTGCGTGAGGTGGTTGTTACTCCGTCTCGGCCTCGCTCATGGTGTTGATCAGCTGCGTGAGGTTGATGTTACTCCGTCTCGGCCTCGCTCATGGTGTTGATCAGCTGCATGAGGTGGTTGTTACTCCGTTTCGGCCTCGCTCATGATGTTGACAGGCTACGTGAGGTGCTTGTTACTCCGTCTCGGCCTCGCTCATGGTGTTGACAGGCTGCGTGAGGTGCTTGTTACTCCGTCTCGGCCTCGCTCATGGTGTTGACAGGCTGCGTGAGGTGGTTGTTACTCCGTATCGCCCTCGCTCATGGTGTTGACCTGCTGCGTCAGGTGGTTGTTACACCGTCTCGGCCTCGCTCATGGTGTTGACAGGCTGAGTGAGGTTGATGTTACTCCATCTCGGCCTCGCTCATGGTGTTGACTGGCTGCGTGAGGTGGTTGTTACTCCGTCTCGGCCTCGCTCATGGTGTTGATCAGCTGCGTGAGGTGGTTGTTACTCCATCTCGGACTCGCTCATGGTGTTGACAGACTGCGTGAGGTTGTCGTTACTCCATTTCGGCTATGCTCATGGTGTTGACAGGCTGCGTGAGGTGGTTGTTACTCCGTCTCAGCCTCGCTTATGGTGTTGTCAGGCTGCGTGAGGTGGTTGCAGCTCCATCTCGGCCTCGCTCATGGTGTTGACAGGCAGCGTGAGGTTGTTGTTACACCATCTCGGCCTCGCTCATGGTGTTGACAGGCTGCGTGAGGTTGTTGTTATACCATCTCGGCCTCGCTCATGGTGTTGACAGGCTGCGTGAGGTTGATGTTACTCCGTCTCGGCCTCGCTCATGGTGTTGATCAGCTGCATGAGGTGGTTGTTACTCCGTTTCGGCCTCACTCATGGTGTTGACAGGCTACGTGAGGTGCTTGTTACTCTGTCTCGGCTTCGCTCATGGTGTTGACAGGCTGCGTGAGGTGCTTGTTACTCCGTCTCGGCCTCGCTCATGGTGTTGACAGGCTGCGTGAGGTGGTTGTTACTCCGTTTCGCCCTCGCTCATGGTGTTGACTGGCTGCGTGAGGTGGTTGTTACACCGTCTCGGCCTCGCTCATGGTGTTGACAGGCTGAGTGAGGTTGATGTTACTCCATCTCGGCCTCGCTCATGGTGTTGACTGGCTGCGTGAGGTGGTTGTTACTCCGTCTCGGCCTCGCTCATGGTGTTGATCAGCTGCGTGAGGTGGTTGTTACTCCGTCTCGGACTCGCTCATGGTGTTGACAGACTGCGTGAGGTTGTCGTTACTCCATTTCGGCTATGCTCATGGTGTTGACAGGCTGCGTGAGGTGGTTGTTACTCCGTTTCTTTCTATGCTCATGGTGTTGACAGGCTGCGTGAGGTGGTTGTTACTCCGTCTCGGCTTCGCTCATGGAGTTGACAGGCTGCGTGAGGTGGTTGCAGCTCCATCTCGGCCTCGCTCATGGTGTTGACAGGCTGCGTGAGGTTGTTGTTACACCAACTCGGCCTCGCTCATAGTGTTGACAGGTTGCGTGAGGTTGTTGTTATACCATCTCGGCCTCGCTCATTGTGTTGACAGACTGTGTGAGGTTGTTGTTACTCCATTTCGGCTATGCTAATGGTGTTAACAGGCTGTGTGAGGTGGTTGTTACTCGGTCTCGGCCTCGCTCATGGTGTTGACTGGCTGCGTGAGGTGGTTGTTACTCCGTCTCGGCCTCGCTCATGGTGTTGACTGGCTGCGTGAGGTGGTTGTTACTCCGTCTCGGCCTCGCTCATGGTGTTGATGGGCTGTGTGAGGTGGTTACGGCTCCGTCTCGGCCTCGCTCATGGTGTTGATGGGCTGCTTGAGATGCTTGTTACTCCGTCTCGGCATCGCTCATGGTGTTGATGAGCTCCGTGAGGTGGGTGTTACTCCGTCTCGGACTCGCTCATGGTGTTGACAGGCTGCGTGAGGTTGTTGTTACTCCATTTCGGCTATGCTCATGGTGTTGACAGGCTGCGTGAGGTGCTTGTTACTCTGTCTCGGCATCGCTCATGGTGTTGATGAGCTCCGTGAGGTGGGTGTTACTCCGTCTCGGACTCGCTCATGGTGTTGACAGGCTGCGTGAGGTTGTTGTTACTCCATTTCGGCTATGCTCATGGTGTTGACAGGCTGCGTGAGGTGGTTGTTACTCCGTCTCGGCCTCGCTCATGGTGTTGACAGGCTGCGTGAGGTGGTTGCAGCTCCATCTCGGCCTCGCTCATGGTGTTGACAGGCTGCGTGAGGTGGTTGTTACTCCGTCTCGGCCTCGCTCATGGTGTTGATCAGCTGCGTGAGGTTGATGTTACTCCGTCTCGGCCTCGCTCATGGTGTTGATCAGCTGCATGAGGTGGTTGTTACTCCGTTTCGGCCTCGCTCATGATGTTGACAGGCTACGTGAGGTGCTTGTTACTCCGTCTCGGCCTCGCTCATGGTGTTGACAGGCTGCGTGAGGTGCTTGTTACTCCGTCTTGGCCTCGCTCATGGTGTTGACTGGCTGCGTGATGTGGTTGTTACTACGTTTCGCCCTCGCTCATGGTGTTGACAGGCTGCGTGAGGTGCTTGTTACTCCGTCTTGGCCTCGCTCATGGTGTTGACTGGCTGCGTGATGTGGTTGTTACTACGTTTCGCCCTCGCTCATGGTGTTGACAGGCTGCGTGAGGTGGTGCAGCTCCATCTCGGCCTCGCTCATGGTGTTGACAGGCTGCGTGAGGTGGTTGTTACTCCGTCTCGGCCTCGCTCATGGTGTTGACAGGCTGCGTGAGGTGGTTGCAGCTCCATCTCGGCCTCGCTCATGGTGTTGACAGGCTGCGTGAGGTTGATGTTACTCCTTCTCGGCCACGCTCATGGTGTTGATCAGCTGCATGAGGTGGTTGTTACTCCGTTTCGGCCTCGCTCATGGTGTTGACAGGCTACGTGAGGTGCTTGTTACTCTGTCTCGGCCTCGCTCATGGTGTTGACAGGCTGCGTGAGGTGCTTGTTACTCCGTCTCGGCCTCGCTCATGGTGTTGACAGGCTGCGTGAGGTGGTTGTTACTCCGTATCGCCCTCGCTCATGGTGTTGACCTGCTGCGTCAGGTGGTTGTTACACCGTCTCGGCCTCGCTCATGGTGTTGACAGGCTGAGTGAGGTTGATGTTACTCCATCTCGGCCTCGCTCATGGTGTTGACTGGCTGCGTGAGGTGGTTGTTACTCCGTCTCGGCCTCGCTCATGGTGTTGATCAGCTGCGTGAGGTGGTTGTTACTCCATCTCGGACTCGCTCATGGTGTTGACAGACTGCGTGAGGTTGTCGTTACTCCATTTCGGCTATGCTCATGGTGTTGACAGGCTGCGTGAAGTGGTTGTTACTCCGTCTCAGCCTCGCTTATGGTGTTCATCAGCTGCGTGAGGTTGATGTTACTCCGTCTCGGCCTCGCTCATGGTGTTGATCAGCTGCATGAGGTGGTTGTTACTCCGTTTCGGCCTCGCTCATGATGTTGACAGGCTACGTGAGGTGCTTGTTACTCCGTCTCGGCCTCGCTCATGGTGTTGACTGGCTGCGTGAGGTGCTTGTTACTCTGTCTCGGCCTCGCTCATGGTGTTGATGGGCTGCGTGAGGTGCTTGTTACTCCGTCTCGGCATCGCTCATGGTGTTGATGGGCTGTGTGAGGTGGTTACGGCTCCGTCTCGGCCTCGTTCATAGTGTTGATGGGCTGCGTGAGGTGCTTGTTACTCCGTCTCGGCCTCGCGCATGGTGTTGACTGGCTGCGTGAGGTGCTTGTTGCTCCGTCTTGGCCTCGCTCATGGTATTGATGGGCTGTGTGAGGTGGTTACGGCTCCGTCTCGGCCTCACTCATGGTGTTGATGTGCTGCGTGAGGTGCTTGTTACTCCGTCTCGGCCTCGCTCATGGTGTTGACTGGCTGCGTGAGGTGCTTGTTACTCCGACTCGGCATCGCTCATGGTGTTGACTGGCTGCGTGAGGTGCTTGTTACTCCGTCTCGGCATCGCTCATGGTGTTGATGGGCTGCGTGAGGTCCTTGTTACTCCGTCTCGGCATCGCTCATGGTGTTGACTGGCTGCGTGAGGTGGTTGTTACTCCGTCTCGGCCTCGCTCATGGTGTTGATGGGTTGCATGAGGTGCTTGTTACCCCGTCTCGGCCTCGCTCATGGTGTTGACTGGCTGCGTGAGTTGGTTGTTACTCCGTCTCGGCCTCGCTCATGGTGTTGATGGGCTGTGTGAGGTGGTTACGGCTCCGTCTCGGCCTCGCTCACGGTGTTGATGGGCTGCGTGAGGTCCTTGTTACTCCGTCTCGTCCTCGCTCATGGTGTTGACTGGCTGCGTGAGGTGCTTGTTACTCCGTCTTGGCATCGCTCATGGTGTTGATGGGCTGCGTGAGGTGCTTGTTACTCCGTCTCGGCCTCGCTGATGGTGTTGACTGGCTGCATGAGGTGCTTGTTACTCTGTCTCGGCATCGCTCATGGTGTTGACTGGCTGCGTGAGGTGCTTGTTACTCCGTCTCGGCCTCGCTCATGGTGTTGATGGGCTGCGTGAGGTGCTTGTTACTCCGTCTCGGCATCGCTCATGGTGTTGATGGGCTGTGTGAGGTGGTTACTGCTCCGTCTCGGCCTCGTTCATAGTGTTGATGGGCTGCGTGAGGTGCTTGTTACTCCGTCTCGGCCTCGCGCATGGTGTTGACTGGCTGCGTGAGGTGCTTGTTACTCCGTCTCGGCATCGCTCCTGTTGTTGACTGGCTGCGTGAGGTGCTTGTTACTCCGTCTCGGCCTCGCTCATGGTGTTGATGGGCTGCTTGAGGTGCTTGTTGCTCCGTCTCGGCCTCGCTCATGGTGTTGACTGGCTGCGTGAGGTGCTTGTTACTCCGACTCGGCATCGCTCATGGTGTTGACTGGCTGCGTGAGGTGCTTGTTACTCCGTCTCGGCATCGCTCATGGTGTTGACTGGCTGCGTGAGGTGGTTGTTACTCCGTCTCGGCCTGGCTCATGGTGTTGATGGGCTGCATGAGGTGGTTGTTACTCCGTTTAGGACTCACTCATGGTGTTGACTGGCTGCGTGAGGTGCTTGTTACTCCGTCTCGGCATCGCTCATGGTGTTGACTGGCTGCGTGAGGTGGTTGTTACTCCGTCTCGGCCTCGCTCATGGTGTTGATGGGCTGCGTGAGGTGCTTGTTACTCCGTCTCGGCATCGCTGATGGTGTTGACTGGCTGCGTGAGGTGGTTGTTACTCCGTCTCGGCCTCGCTCATGATGTTGATGGGCTGTGTGAGGTGGTTACGGCTCCGTCTCGGCCTCGCTCATGGTGTTGATG